>NC_056588.1:12829233-13429233 GCF_018340385.1 Cyprinus carpio | reverse complement strand
ATGATTTCCTGTTTTCTTAGAGCTTATGCCTCTTGTTTTATTTGCAAATTTAGTTTACAATGTTTAAAATGAAAATTACCCAACTGCTGATGTTATGAAGTATAATAATAAGTGTCAAAATACAAGTTTTAGCAATTCAATTTATTTTTTCATTATTATTGTATAAAGCCTAGCTTCACTGCAACCTACATTAAATGTAAATAGCTTACAAACTGAGCATATTTAGTGGCTTAGGCTATTTAACAGTTTATAAATCAGATTTATTTCACTGTACCTTTAATACGAATAATTTTATCTTTAAATAGTTGGTGATAATAAACTGTATCATATCAGTCTTACATTTCTTGACAGTCAGCTCTATCATAAAGCATCATAATCCTTTTATATTGTACATTTTTCTTTAGAATTGTAGTCCTTTGCATTTTTAAAACAATTATCTAGTTTATTGTTAAGAATTTTGCAGGTAAAATACTCAAAGACATGTAACAAGATCAATTATATTTTTAAGTTGTGCATCTGATGGCTTTATTAAAATTGTATTATTATTTTATAAAACCTACCTTCACTGTGACATTAAATGTAATTATCTTAAAAACTGAGCATATTAAGTAGCACAGACTATTTAAAGTTTTAAGTTTTTAAATTAGCATTTACTCTTCATTTATTAAGAATCAAAAACTAGTTAAAACTATGTTAGGTTTTCTAGTTAATTGTTCAGAATTTGCAAAAAAAAATGTAAATGCAGATAAAATTGCAAATACGTGTTACATATGATTGGTTATATTTTAAAGTCATGTGCATCTGACTGCTGGTGCCGTACTTCTGCCTAACGTTAAGACCTGACAACATTGCATAATAACTTGCTTTCAGCTAGTCTAATAAGCTTGTAATAAGGAAAGGGGTCAGGTGCAAATGTTTAAGTAAAGGAATGCATTTAAAGTTCTCTTTAAAAGTGCTCAGCTGCAGGATTGCATTGTTAGGGTCGGTTTAGAGTCAATGAACTTATGGCTACACGTAAGAAAAAGAACACATTGAAATTATGTTGTAATCATCAGTGGATGACCTACATTGACACATAGGTTTACACACTGTGATATAACTTCTAATCTGTTTGTTGTTTAATGGCAAATGTAAGCCTTGCTCGAGGTTTCTGTACAGTTAATTCTACAGGAGATGAGCAATCATCTGGACACCACAGATATTTAATGTTGCTGTTAAGACTGTCCAGCCTCGCCTGTTGAAGCCACACTATAAAATTGCCCTGCTGTGCAGAGGAAGGCCTTTAATCTCCCACCACCACCCTCTGCCAAACCTGTAATCCCACTAATCTCCACCACATAACACTCAGAGAATCCCTGTGCATCCATTCTGCCCAATCCCAGCAGAGCGTGCCCTATCCGACAGCTTTCACCTCTGTTAGTACAAAGAGGTGGTCATGTGTTTGGGTGATGGGTTTCAGTGGGCGGAAGTGGAACCGACCATCGCTCCACTTTGAGCCCATTGCGTGCAAAGGGTATGTGCGCCAGTGCCAACTATTGAATTCCCACCACAGAGGGACTTCTCAGTGGTCCAGGCAGTGGGCTCTGTCAACCCAGAATAACCTCATTTAGCAACACGTTGGGTGTGATGGAATTACAGGGCTATTTTTGTTTCCTTGCTTCGCTTGAGAAAACAGTTTACACAGCCGGATGACCGATCTGTGCAAAAATTTGCATGAGCCTCTTATCCACACTGTTGCCCAAACAACCCTGAACTGATAAAAATAAACATAAAAGCATAAGCAGGGTTTAAATTAAATCCTTGCGATGTTCAAGATTTTTGAGACACTGGTGATCCAGACACTGATCGTTCAGTATTTTAGGCACTGTAAATAGTAAAGGGTGATGAATATCTGCCCCTTGACTCCCACCCTGAAAACCCCACGTTCCCCTTCAGTGACTCCCTGACATTTCTCTGAACCATGCACTTGAAATGTTGCACTGTAATTGATGTTGATCCTAGCATGTGTGCAGGCTGCACTACAAATTAGGATGGAAAAGGTTATCATAATATTTAGCTAGTCTAATTTGTCAGCTGAACAACTTCCCAATGGAGAAATTCAGAACAGGAGGATATATTTTAAGTGAAAATGAAAGTTTTTGGGTGTACACTGTTAAGTAATGTGGTTTCAACAAACAAGCCATGAGAGCTAGTTCTCTGCAAGTTTTGTGAAACAGAGTAGGGTTTAGTCTTCACTTGCTTCTCAGGATTCATATCACATCAGTTCACATATTGCTAAGTTTGATAATTAGGCACAGAACAGTTTATGCAACATGGCCATATACTATAAAAAAAAATCAACCCACTTAATAGTTTTTTAAAAACGTAAGATTAATTGCTACCTTACATTTGAAGTAAAATTAAAGCGGTGTCAAAGTGACAACCTGTAGTGTATTTTTTTAACCACTTTGAATTTAATTTCTAATGAAGAAAATCAAGTTGAAACTGAAAACATGACACATAAAATGAAACCTGAAATGAGTGAAAACATGACACATAAAATGAAACCTGAAATGAGTGAGACACACATACACACAAAAATGTTAGAAAAAATTATATAGACACACATACACACAAAAATGTTAGAAAAAATTATACCATTTTGCATTATGCAAAAATTAATGAATGATTGATTACAGGTATAATTATTAATGTTGTTAATTATTATTATTTTATTGAAGCCTTTTGTTATTCTCTTTCTTTTTTTTAAATATTTGTTTACACATTTACAGATTAATATTTCCTGTTCTAAATATTTATCATTTGTCAATATCTGATCTCTATCAATTTGTTTTGGCGTCCCCTAGCGTTCTACCGAAACACTTTAATAATTGTTATAATGAGACAAAAACTGCATTTAAAATGTCTTGAACCCATTTAACTGGTCATGTTTTTTTTTGTTTTTTAAATATCTGTACATTATAAGAAACATATATTTTATTTAAATGAGGATAAAACTAAGCATTATATTAGTTACATAGCCTATTGTATTAAGTATGGTCATAACCTTTTATTATTCATATCATGGATATTTTATTCTTATGTTTGATTATGTAAATTGTATTTTAGTATTTAAGTTAGCAACGTTTTGATTGAGTTTAAAGCTGTTCTTCGATCCATTCAACATAGTCTTTTGTTTATATTATCAGGCCGGTAGTAAGCATGATTTTTTTCAAGCTGGCAGAATTTGATATCAACTTGAATATAAAAAGATAATAATATTTTTACATATTTTTCCAACATGTTTTAATCTTTTTTTTAGTTTCATGAGTTGATGATAACTGGGGGTTGATTGATGGAGCTGTCGCGCGCGTATAGCTCACAACTGCACGTGCACGTTTTGCAGACAGCTACCTGTCACGCGCAACACTGACCTGTTTTCACAATATCAACATTTAACCTGAAGGATCGTTTAAGTCAGTCCAGTAACGAGACATGTCTGATTCAAGGTACAAGATATCATGCATAAAACAATCATAGATAACTAAAACATTGCTAGTTAAATAGCCTAAGTCGATTTCAAACAAAAAAGACGTATAAGTCTATTAAATAGTTTCACCAATAAATAATAACAGAATGGCGGCTTTTTATGTTTTGACTTCAAAAACTATGCTTTACAAAGGGAGGAAGCAACATAACTGACCCGTGAACTGAAAAGTAATTTATTCGGCTTTTTTTTTTTTAATTAATATTATTTTTTACTATTTTTATTTTTTTTTTGTTTTTTTGGCACCGTCTGGGTTTCATGTTTGCTGCTCAACACAGAATCGGGGTAAATATTTTTGCTGACAGAACCAAATAATTCAGATGTGCGAAACTATTATATTTGTTTTGCTTTTGGTGAAATTGTCTGTGCCAACGCAGCCAGGATGAAGAAAAACGGAGTTACTACGGCAACAATCCTTTCAGGATATATCTCTGACTCTCTCTTTTTTTTCTTTTTAAATATGCAATTGCAGAACATATGGTTACTTACACTGCCAAAGCTGCGATTCTTCATTTGCATACTATTTTCCGAGTACACATTACCTAGAAAACATGTGCAACTCCAGCAGATAGACTACATGGGGGGAGAAAAAGACAAATGTGTTAATAAGAAATCTACTAAGGCATAATTTAATACATGTAGGCCTATTACTTTTATATTACTTGATTATTGCTCCTTCTTGTAGGAAACGCAGAGATATTAAATATTTTAACGCTGTTAATGTATTTTTCTTAATTGTTTTTTTTTTCTCTTGAGAAATTCAAGTAAGCCTAATTAATAGCACGTGGATAAAAGTTTTGACTAGTTTATTTTAAAAGACAGTAATTAAATCTCTTCCGATTGTGGACATACTTTTCCTGAAACATTTGAAGACTTAATAAAAATGTTCGTTTAATAGAGTTTTATTTGAAATTAATACAGATAGCCTACATTTATTTTGATTAGGCTATTATGAAAAATTATTTCTCCATCATCATGACAGGCGTAAACTGAACTGTTTGATCAGAATAATTTATAAAATTATTAAAATACTAATTCTGTGAGGAATCTCACCCATATCATTCCCTAACCTATTTTATTTTACACTGTAGGGTTTTATTTTTAATGTTGTTGATATAATTTTTAGTAGCCTAGATTTTTCTCAATATAGATTATTTTTTTTTTCTCACAACATTTTATTTAACGTTTGTAATCGAATTTCTTGTTTTTATTTGTTTAAAATAGATGTGAGTCATATAGGCCTACAGTTCATATTCCTTTTGGTCGTGTAACACCTGCACTATTGGCTCTATTCTCCATCTATTGTGGGGAGGAGTTTGGATGAGAGAGAGAGAAAAAAACTGACTCGAATCATGCGTAACTCGATAGACAGTCCATCTGTAAGATTCTTCCCTTTCTTTCAGTCTGAGCTCGTCTTCTCTTGTCCAGGAATAGGCTGAGGGCGTTGTTTAAATGATTCATAAAGACCCACTGCTGTTTTAGAATGGGTCATTTTCTAATTAAACAGGCAAAAGTTAGACGAATGGAAGAAATGCGCATTTTGCGTTTTCTTGACAAAATACGTTTAGAAATGAGCTGGATAGCCTATGTGTAGCCTATAACCCAGGCTATATAGATGTGTAAAAAATAGAAATTAGAAAAATGTCTAACGTTAGTGACATTAGCCTAGGTTACGATAAAACATATGTCCAGCAAAATAAGAAAATGGCCCATACGTAATAAGTAAAACATCTTTAGAACAGACAGTATTAAAAAAAAAAAATCAGAGTGAATGAATGAATAAATAAGCAATACAGTTTCTGTGAAGAATTACTAAGAGATTGTTGATACGCGGACGTTTTGGCGCCATATTTAATTTTTCGCGATTGAAAACCAGACAGTTTGTTCAAAAGGTTATAGCTAATATTTTTAAGCTTTGCTGTCAATTATTGAATGAAGCAATAATACAACCATAATCTTGTTGTCAAAAAAAACTCTGTAACGTTTTGTGGGAAATCATGGCATTAAAATGCATAGCTTACCGAACACACAGTGTATGTTTCCCCCACGGCCTCGTTATCAATCACGAAAAATTAAATATGGCGTCTAACACGACTAAACTCTTTTTTTAATTTCTTGAAAGGCTGCTTAGGCTGTTAATTATAACTAACTTCCCATACTAATACAAACATTTGTAAATTGGTCAAATGCATTACATTACTTGATCTTGTTTGTATGAATATTGTTTTCGACTGTCTGCCCATCTATTTCTTAAGCCGTCTGTGTGTAGTGTCCCGCCGAACCTTTCAGGGTTTAATGCTGCATAGGCATACAGCGCCATCTGTCGATCAGGAACCACTCCTGCTGAGGGCAGACAGCAGATAACACCTTCTTGATTTGGCGACGAAGCAGCAGCGTGCCAAAAACACTAGCCCACAGTATATGATCTTTTTTCAAGCACTATGGCTTTATCACTCACTTTTGTGATCTTATCTTCGAAGCTGTCATTCTGTGACTTGCACTCATTCCAGCCCATAATTATATATCTAAAGAAATATTTAGTTAACATTTAATCAGCCATTTGGGCAGAATTGCAGATATCAGTGTTACACTTCTTATCTTCACTTAAAGGGAACACTGAAAGAAACACACTGAAAATCTGTCATGAGCACATAATACTTTATGCGTACACAACCAGCTGCACTTTATTATTCCAACATCTCTGAAGAAAGCAAAGAAAAAAAAAAATGTCTCCAGTTCACAGGCAGTGTTGCTTTGTTGTCTTGCACTTGCACAGAACACTAAAATAACCAACCCCCAAAGAACCACACACACACACACACACACACACACACACACATTCATAAGCACATAAATACAAAACCACAAAAGCTATAAATGCTCTCCGCTATACATCTGTCAAGTTATCGTTGATGCAACAAGTTACCACAAAATCTTTGTGGTGGCATTTCTTAGCAGAATAATTTTGTTAATAAAAGGCTTTTTAAGTTCATTTATAACATGTTTCTCATATATTATGACTTCTTTTGTGAGTTATACGACCAAATACTGTTGATACAGTGTTTTCGACTGTGTCATGCCAGTTAATTGCAAAAATAATACTGATACATAATTTTATTCTCAGGTTAAGCTCCAAAGTCCTTAAGTTTTTATTTTTTATTTTATTTTATATGTTGTTATATAGGATTGTTTTTGTATGTACGGCTAAACTGGCTTTTGTGGCTTAGGCACTGTGTGTATAGTGAAATTTGTGCTTGTTCTGTAGTGTGCTGTTAAATGGAATTGTGCAGTACTTTGTTAGGAATTGTCAAGGCATTTACAGTTGGCTAAAGTGGTGATTTTGCAGTATACAGTTGGCTTGAGTTCCGTTGTTGTGCCCTTAAAGGGGCAGGCAGCAATTTACAGAACACTGACTCTGTCGCTGAGCATGCCCATCACAAGCTCGTCAGACTCCGCCTCTTCACGGACATCGGCATGAGGGTTGATTAAGTGGGCTGGGTACTGAAGGCCATTTTGTTCTGCAAAATGCTCCCAGCGCATATCATCGCTTTCGTGGGTGATATATCGCTCCTGCATTTTGCACTCCAGAGTCCGTAGGTCCAGCCACATCTGGTAGTCCTGTCATAAAGATATATCTTTAGGGATCCACAATAGTTGAAAAACAACAACTGTACTTGCAGATAAATTGTTCACTTTCATCACTGTTTTTAACACACAGAGTACATTTTTAAAAAGTGCACTTTGTTGTTTTACTTGAATTACAAAAAGTTTTTAAAAGTTTTACTTGAATTACATTTTAAAATCATTGTTTTAATAATCTGTTTCGTGCTTTGAAGAAGTGAATTTGTTTTATGTGTTGACTAACATACTAAAGCAAATGTAAAGTACTTGATTATCATTTTAACTGTAGTGTGTTATTTAATATTACATGTCTTATTTAATATATTTTAAACAGCAACTTCAATTGTGCGGTTACAAATGTATTTAAATACCTGACATGCAAGTTTCAATAGAAATGACATTATTAGTATATTTTATTTTACCATGAATGCTTGTCAGTACATTTGACGGTACACAGTACACGATGATAGACTGAAATTGCATATCAAGATGTACTTAAGTCCTACTAAAGTGAGTCAAAAAATCACTCTAACGTTTAGCCAAATTGCATTTAATATCATTTTGAACTATATTAACATGCAATTAAGTGTCTGAAAACATTACATTCAGTTCCCTGTTGTATTTATATTTATTTACTTGTTTAATTTACTTTCAAAGGTTTGTTTAAAAATGTAAAAGCAGAGTAGAAATGGCAGAAATTAATGTGACAAGTTAGATGGGCGGAAGCAATGATGTGACATTATGAAAAAAAATTACAGAACATAAACAATAAAATATTTTTCTAATTATAAATAAATGGCATATAAATCTTTAAACTTCTTTTGCAAGTTTCCTACTATGTGTAAATATCTATCACATGCTCATCTATGCATGGTAGAAATGATAGTTTAAGATGACCTGTGACTGACATTGAACATTATTCTTGCCCTGTTAAGATGTTAATATTCTCTAACACAAACATGGGGGGTAACTACGCCCATATTTCAGTTGCCTAATGTGACTGTGGGGGGAAACAAAGTTTTTTGTGTGCATATCATAGCTTTTTTTTTTTTTTTTTTTTTACACAGGGCGTATGAAAGTCATTATCTTCTAACCTGTAACCAGGGATGGCTGAGAGACTTGTCCACGCTGTAGCGCTTCCTCATTTTGACTTGCAGCAGGTTATTAATGAGGTCAATTGCTGTAACAACAAAACAGGTTGTCAGTGGCCAGGCTGTGGTGGAAAACCTGAAGGAGTTTGTGTCCAGAGGAATAATGAGCAAAACCAACATCATGTTAACATTATTTCAAGGGTCACAAATTTCAGAGACACTCCAAAGTTTCTTAACCTTGAGGCCTCCGCGCTTTAATTTAAGGGATCGTTTGGCATTATTCACATGAATGGGTCGGAACAAAAATTGAGCACGCTCTCACCAATCTCTTTCTTTTCCCTTTCATCCTCTTTCACGTCTCTCTCTCCCCAACAGTTTACAATCAGTTTAGTAGACGGGTAGTCATTTAATGTTACTAAACATTTTTAAAAAGAAAAATAATAATAATAATAATTTAATTAATTTAGAAAAAATAATACATTTTATATTTTGAAAAAAATGATACATTTAATATTATGTTATATTTTGTTACAATTATTTTAAGTATTTATTATTATATTATAATTAAAAATATTTTTACAGAGAAAATCCCAAAAATAGAAATTCTGTGTATTTACCATTACACATGCATTTAAATGCATTGCATAAAAAAGTCATCTAACCTAATTTGTTCTGAAATTTCTCCATATGTTTTGCAATTTGTTTTATGAAGCAGACACTCTTTCTTATGGCTCTGAAATATTTTCACTTCACAGTGAAAAGGAACAAATTCAATTAAAACAGTTTTAAAAATAAAGTAATTGTTAATATAGCCATACTTGATACCGACCAAACCATATAAATAAATAAATAAAAATCCATGTGAATAATTTGTTCCAATTGCCTGTATTCTTAAGTAAGTAAAGTGTGGTCTTTGTTTCTCTTGCTATTTTAATGAGGAAGAAGGAGGGCATTAGTGAATAAACACGGTCAAAGGTGAGGGCATCAAAAATCTAGTTAAGTTAATGAGATGAAGGTCAATTCTATTCATGCAGATTGGATATGACTTAAATGCAAATAATACCTATCCTAGACCTAACCCTTTACTTTACATTAATACTGATCATATCTTCCTAGATCATGAACCATGAGCCAAACAGAAATGAGTTGGTGAGTTGAGATCATCTGTGTGTACAGTCACAGGGCAGCGATAATTAGTACAACTGAAGCTTTAGTAGAAACATCAAGCTGAAGTAAAACTTCAAAATAGAGTTTAACTAGTCACATAACTAGGTTGGATATCAGTAGCAGGCTGGCTAGAAATTTCTTGTGCAATGAGATCATATTCATATATGTGCTAATGGAAGTGAATTCATAAAAACTAATCTAATAAGATTATTTGCATACAGCTGGCAAAAAAGCTCTGCTTACATTTTGAGGATTAACACACGTATTGGACTCTAAAATTGTTTCCAGCTTAGAGAGCTTAATACAGCTAGCTTCTGACTTGGTTTAAATAGTTATCTCAGTATTTCTAAAACCTTTTCAATCTATTTACTACTAAATCTGATTTGGAGACAATGTTTTGTTCTTAAAGGGACAGTTCGCCTAAAAAAAAAAAAAATTCATTCACCTCAGCAAAACATTCTTTCTTCTGTGGAACACAAGAGACAGTATTTTTTAAAATGTTTAACTGTTTTTGTCTACAGTATATAATTAAAGTCACGGGGGTCCAGAACAACATTGGACACTAATGACTTTCATTGTTTGGACAGAAAACACGAGATGCTTTTCAGAATAAATGTTTTCCACTGAAAAACAGAAACTTACACAGGTTTGGAATGGCATGAGGGTGTTATTAAATGATGACAGTCCCTTTAAATACAACTTAATACAACCTTCTTCATTCCACATATACTATCCGTCCTACCCAGAACTTACCCTCTGGGGTCACTGTTTTCCAGGGGTTTGGTGGGTACATGAAAGAAGCGTTCTGGATTTGGTCGTGAATGTCTTCATCTTCATTAAACGGGAAGGTTCCACTGAGACTGACATAGACGATGACACCCACTGACCACATGTCTAGCGAGCGGTTGTAGCCCTTGCTCCGAAGCACTTCCGGGGCGAGGTATGCCGGGGTGCCTACCACTGAACGCCTAAAAGACTTCTCACCAATAATACGTGCAAAACCGAAATCACACAGCTTCACCTACAAGACAAACCAAAGAATAATGAGCTTTACAATAAGCAGACACTGGAAGGAATTGGCTATTTTACTCGACTAGGACTGAGATGCACAAAAGACCAAAAAAAAAAACATCCTTTTGTTCTCGCGCTAGCTTTTAACACCACAGACGCCGTAATGATCAGTTGTCACAGTCTGAACGAAAGTCAAGTGAAATTATCACCCAGTTGGATGTGGTTACAATGTATCTCCTGCTGATCTACACTTTCCACCTTTAAAACATTTGTGCACAGCAACAAGCACCTGAGGACACGAGAACCAAGCTCAGATGTTGACAGCTTTAGTTCTGCTTCCACTTTTGCAAAATATTTGTAAATGACACACAGTGATTTGTTTAGTATTCTTCCAAAATGTTTGCCTGCGCTCAAACAGTGAGTCATCTTTCAGCTTGAGAGCCTCCAGAGACAATCTCGTGCAGTAGACAGAAGAAACAATGGGAGGATAATTTAGAAATCTTTCATTAGAATGTAGAGACACACACAACCCTGTGCCTCGAACACACCATGAGAACGCTATAATTACCATCTTTTATTCTTGCCAATTTACAAAAACAGATCCATTTATGTTAATTTCGGTGTGGCCTCGCTTCATTCAGATATTTCCTTTCTTTTGTTGTCGCTTCTCGTTCTGTTCGGATCTTACTCACTTGTGGAAAAGAGTCAGCGGAGGCTAACAAAACATTCTCGGGTTTGAGGTCACAGTGAACAATGTTTTTGAAGTGAAGGTGGCGGAGAGCGACGAGAATCTAGAAAAGGAGTGGAACAGCGTTATTATTATAATGCGGTATAAAACATTGTAAATAAAAATGCAAAAGCAAAGGTCCAGCTTTACCATTTATGTTTGCTTTAAATATTTATATGGGATTGTGTGTACTGATTCTGCACTAGAGTCAAGAGTGTGCGAAACACGGTGCTTGTGAGACGAACCTGCGTAACGAGAAACTTGGTGATGCGTTCTGGCAGCCTCCCCTTCTCACTTGACAGTATCATCTCCAACATGTCGCCATGGAGCTTTTCCATGACAACAAAGACACGCTCTGGTGTCTCAAACATGCACTCAAGGTTGACAATGCCGGGATGGTGGAGGTTCTACATAAGACAGATAGAACATTTATATTTATTATTAGAATTTCTAAATTGTCAATATTGTACTATTGATGTTTAATTTAAATAATTTTTATGGACAAACATGGATTTAATATGTATGTATGTAAGAATTCATTAATCCATACTCTTATATATATATATATATGTGTGTGTGTGTGTGTGTGTGTGTGTGTGTGTATTACATCTATAGTTGTCCGTTACATTTAGCAGTTTTTCTATTGTGTGTGTGTGTTATTTGTGTATTTACCTGGAGAATGGCAACTTCATTACGCAGTTGACTTTCCTGTTTGGTGGGAAATCGCAGTTTATCTATGATCTTGATGGCAACATCTCTGCCTGTTTTCCTGTGTTTTCCTGTGTTATATCAGAAAGGATGATCTATATTGTGGTGTTTGTATCTTTTTAATCCATTTATTGGATGTGAAGTATGGTTATATGTAAATGTCTATTTACTGTAAATATTACAATGTTTACCCCTATTATGCATTCATTTTACCACATAAAAAAGCTCTGTGCTATATTTAAAAATTTAAATACAGTAAAATATGCATTAAGTATTGTCCTATAAGATTCCAAAACATTTCCGCCCCAGGTGCTCATGTCAGAAAACTCCACCTTAATAGACTGGTACATTACCTCCATAGACAATGCCAAATTGCCCAGAGCCAAGTACTTCATCAGGAAAAATCTGATACACTGTGCTAATATCCTGTAAGAAAAACAGAAACAAAATATAAGTGTATGTGCCAAAATGGGCTGTTCCCAAATCACTGAAGCATTGCTTGATACATCAGATTTCTTCTGATCTAGTCTTTTCTGATTTTGTAATGTAACAATGGCTGAATTCAGACCGGTAGCCTTAAGAGCTATTTCCACATCTCACTAGGACTGTGTCAGAAAGACTCGAGTAACCATGGCAACCCCATGGCCGAGCAGGTGATCAAAATAATCTCCAATAGAGGCATTGTGTGTTTATATCACACTGGAACTCAAGGTTGCAGGTATAGGCAAGCCGACAGGAACATTGAGCTCTTACACATGAAAACAAAGCATGATGCAGAAAGAATATGAGAAATACATGTGTCTCAAATATAAGAGAAAGCTTACCACATTCTCCTGAATCTGACAGTTGGATACAGAGATGCTAATGGACACCTCTTCTGTTGGTATAAAAACAAACAAGCAAACACACGGATTATGTCTCTCTTGTATTGAATACCATATCCTCAGATTTACACCTTTACTAATTTAATCTACCCGAACAAAAAAAAAAAAAAAATGCATGACAATACATATCACATTACAAGAGTTTCTCAAAATCATCTCAAAGAAAATTCAGAAGCAAATT
Source organism: Cyprinus carpio (assembly GCF_018340385.1). Taxonomy (NCBI): domain Eukaryota; kingdom Metazoa; phylum Chordata; class Actinopteri; order Cypriniformes; family Cyprinidae; genus Cyprinus; species Cyprinus carpio. The sequence goes on along the minus strand of NC_056588.1, from coordinate 13,416,317 downwards.
AAAGATTTAACCTGCACAATACTGCTCTGAGGTGGCCCACCAGTTTTATTATTGTTAACTAAAATTAAAACTATTAAAAATCTTTTCATTAATAAAAAAATAATGCTGAAAAATGAAATGTAAGCATTAGATGAAAAACTTGCATGAAAATTAGAAATGAAATAAAATAAGTTTAAGTTGAAGAGCTAAATTGACTATAACTAAAATAATAAAACTGACAAAAGTCCATAGAACAATTAATACACTTAAATATAAAAACTGAAAATATTAAAATAAAATCTAATTTTAAAATATGATTAAATGCCATAATAGTATATAAATAATACTACAATAACACTGGGGTTGTCAAGTACACATTTTTATTGTTAAAATACTATATATATCATTGCAAGTACCTATAAATAATTTTATTTTTGTCAAGTTGATCATCATAAACACATTCAAGGTGCTCATTTTTCTTACTGATTATAATAAATTGCCATATATATTGTATTCTCCAAAATGTTTGGATGTGATTTTATAGTTATCATTTATTACAAAAGCCTGTGTCCAGATACTTCCCTACTACAATATGCCAAAAGCAGTACATGAAAAAAATAGATCTCAGTATGCAACATGACACAGTAGGTGTAAAATGGACATTTTTCTATATTGCATTGTTGATATTGCATGTCTCATGGCAATGCCAGCATGCTGGACGTTAATTGCATTCATGCTACACACCTGCATATGTTTAGAATGTACTTAAATGATGATCAAAAAGGTACTTATCAAATGCAGTGCATATTTGCACCAACGTAATATTAAAACTGCGCTGCATGTCTGTATTTGTTGTGTTTTCCCTCCTAGAAACATTCTAAGGGTCTTCTCATGAGCCCCTAAATGTTTCACCATGAAGTTCATACTGTGGTGGCTGTGATGGCCGCCGTGAGATATGCCCTTGGCGATGACAGGCATAAGTGAATGCTGGATGGCCATCTCCCACATGCGGGCCACGTCCTGTCCCACGCCACTAATAAGCACACTGCTTCCATAGCCCGGTGTTCCCCTGTCGGCTCGAGTCAAGTTTTCTCCCACATAGTACACCAGTGATGCTGTGGCAATCTCAAAGCAATGTGGGTTGGCACCCTCAGGCAGAAGGTTGAATGTTTTTGCTGGTTCCAGAGACAGTACCTCAGATAGAGGAATTTCCTGTTGGAGAAGGTTAAGAGGTCTTATCTGAAAGCTGAAACCTGAATGATATTGCAGAGACATGCATGTGGATCTGATGTGTGCAGTGATGCATAAAACCTGTCAAGACAAACTATCGACATTATCAAAGAAAATGCTGAAAGCCCTTAGATACTTCCTAGATTCATTTGTTAATGTGCGTTTCAAGTGTCATACTTTATTTTTTGGCTTGAAGTTACCTTATAGTATTTGCTCCCAGCGTCATTCTGGAACAGGGTAATACACTTGCTGTCAAGTCGCCAGTAATGTCTCTTACGCTAGTGTGGAGAAAAAAAAAATGGTTAAAAGAAATGATCATGTACAGTATGAAAAGTTCACTTGGTAATTCACCTATTAATTCATAAGGTTTATAATGGAAACCCAGAGCACTTACCAATGTGTCTTTGCTGGTGAAATGCACAAGCCAGCCTTCTTTCATAACACTGCTGCTTTTCCTCTTGGTGTGTCTGATAGACTGAACCACCCTCATAAGTGGGATGTTGTTGCTGGTGCAAGGGCTTACAAACAGGGTGACATGTCAAAACCTTCTAGAACATGTCAATAGCAGGTCAAAAACTATTTCACAGCATTAGAATACTCATACTGTTTAGTTCTTTTTTTACTTTGTACTTGACCTCAAACAGACAAACATCAACAACATGTTTTAACTCAAATTGTTACATAGAACACTGCAAGACTGATAATAAATTCAGTTAATTGTTATATTTTTCCTGTTTGAGAATGTATTTTATGTATTTGTCCTTTATATTAAGTATTTCTATTTGATATAATGTCCGTTATGCTGTAATAGTTACACTACCATTCAAAAGAAAATGTTTTTATTTAAGAAATTAACACTTTTATTAAGCAAGAAAGCATTCAATTAATCAAAAGTGACAGTAAAGACATTTAGAATAGAAATGCTGTTTTATCATAAATTTCTATTCATCAAAGAATTCTGGGTAGAAACAAAAATATGTTTCCATAGAAATATTACTCAGCATATCTGTTTTCATACATTTTAAATTGTAATAATATTTTACAATATTACAGTTTTCACTGTATTTTTGATCTTGGTGAGCATAAGAGACTTCTTTTAAAATAATTTAAGATTTAAGAATCTCACTGATCCCAAACTTTTAAACAGAAGTAGTAGAACAGTAGTATTTGCAGTCATTTATTTCTTTATTTTGCATTCAACAGTTTTTCTATGCAATCACTGACTGTCACTGAGACAAATGGGTGATAATGTATTTCTGGGAAAACGTCAACTATTTGTGATGTTTGTTTTGTTTATAATGCATCTAGAAGTGATGAGGAGCTACCTGATGATTCTGTTGGATTCATCTGGGTCTTGGTCTTGGAAATCTCCAAGCTCACCATGCCCAGCTTCCAAAAGAGCAGCAGAGTCTACAACCAGAGACTCTTCCATGTCATCGATAAGTGGACTATGTCTGTCCCCGTCATGGTCATCACAACCCTCTTCCATGACCACATCTGATTCAGCACCAGGACTCAACAGATCTATGAGCCATGATAAGAGAAGAATTGGAACGAACAGGAAAGCAAACCAAGACAAAGTAAGTCACGTGATGCATAATGTGTTTAAAAAAGCTGTCAGTTTAACACCACCGACCATAGAAAGCAGACATTGAAAATGAGCCATTTCAAATTTCCATTCAGAAAAGTACTGTTAATAATATATCATATAAATAGGGAACGTTATTATAGTGTGGTCATTGTTGGTGTTTTATTATTATGTTTTTTTTTTTTTTGATATTTTATGCTTACTGTTAATGTACAGAAAGAAATTCAATTTTTATTGCTCTGGTATTATAACAAATAATATAAATTATTGAGAATATTTTTGCTTAGCTATTATAAGTGATATAAACAAACAGATTTAGTCGTACAACATTACCCCAGTTTTGTCATCTGAGCACATTATGCTATGAATGAAGTATGATGTTCACAAGGCATTTAAGGTTCAGTTGGATAAATATTGTTGTTTTTGTCATCAGATTGCAGTGTTGATCATTGAATCGCATGGAGATGCTAAAGTTAGACTTGCCTCCGTTTCTTGACACCTCTCCGAGGCAGTTGTTTGGCACTTTGGGTGCACATCGTTTATGGCAGTTGAATTTGCAATCTGAGACAGTGTGAGGGAAAAGAGAGTATATAAGAATGACAGAGAGACAGAGAGAGGGAGAATGAGTTAAAGGGGGGAGTGAGGAAGACAGTTTACTACCAATCTGGCACATAAACATATGAGTTCCTGTTGTGCTGGTGGCTGACAGGTTTAGACCTCGCACATTGAACACATGAACATTAAACCTGTTTGTAACAGCCCAGCCAACTGCACTCTTTACTGCTTGGCACATGGCATATATTCCTCTTACACAAACACATTGTATATAAAAAGCAGCTGTTGTGTCACTTTATATTTGTGCTCTGTTCTACGTATTCTATTTTTACAGCATATACTGTACTATGTACTGCTGTTCAGTAGATTTAATGTATGCATGGAATACTACATCTCAGATACTACCACCCAGTACACAACCATAATGCAAAGCATTTAACTTTCATTAAACTAGCACCGTTTTCAAATTTCCAGGGTTTTCAGAAGCAGAAATAGTCATAGTTTTGTAAACTTCTATAGAGATGAACTGAAACTGCAACAAATATACTGTAATTTTTGCTTAACCAGTTGCTCCAATAGCAATAACTTTTTATAACCTTACAAAAAAGGGGAAAAAAAATTTGAGAGATTCATTATATTGGTTATAACCTTACAAAAAAGGGAAAAAAAATTCACTCTCACAGCCGTTGTATTAGAAACACTCATTCTGCAGCGTTAACTAATTTTCTGTAATTTAATATAACAAATTATAGTGTTATAAATGTACAATATATTTTAAAATATTTTGCTAGATTTATGATGTTAATAACTGTGGAAATGCGTCATCACAGTATATATCAACCAAGATTTTTTACATCTCCACTGCAGCTGATTTTTTTAACCAAATTGCCAAAGATTTTTTTTTTTTTATATACAAAGTTGAAATAAAAAATTAATGGAAAGAAAACTATTTATTTCCAGAATGCATTAAAACATGAACAAAGCATCATATCTGCTGGAGAAATTTTAGTGAATATTATATTAAACACATTTGTGTACTTATCATAATTTGTGTAATTAGATTTAATGGATATTGTGAATAAACTGCAATGGTTTCTGGACAAATTAAAGATTCACGGCAATTACAGTAGTAATCATTTTCCATTGGCGGCTCAGATGAGTTAATAAAGGTTTATTACAGAGAATCAGAATTACACAGAAACACTTTAGAATCAGAGGAGATTTAGACCAGGCACATTATTATACGAAGCAACAAGATACTAAAACAATTACTGTATGACAATAAAGAGTAATATTTTCAAGAGGATCATTCTACAACCGTAGCTTGAAATATTGTGGATAAGCTCGTACCTTTGCACTGTAGTCCCTGACGGAACAGACCCTTGAGGAGCTTTTTGCAGTGCTGGCAAACGGTGGGGCGCGTGTAGGAATGAATGACAAATGTGTGTGGCACCTTCACTTTAGACAGCAGGATCTTGTCTAACTCGATTGGCCGACCTATATAGGACTGAGAGTTGGAGCGGCCTCTTCCAGGAAAAATGTCTGATGGAGTTTTTTGCTGTGAACAAATAATGTAGTGTATCGTGATGCATAGGACATCCACACAACACAAGGGCTATGTCACAGGTTTAACAGAGTTCTCAGTACATTGGTATTTTTAATAAATGTCAGGTCAGGGTAAACTGTTGAATTATATTGGGGCAAGTTGTCACACTGTGTTAATTACAGTGTTGTTTGTGAAACCAATTCTAATTGTTCTATATTTTTGTTACATACTTGTTGTTTCAATAATTATTATAGATTTCATAATTGTTTTACTGTGTGTATATTTGCTAAAGAGCTTAATATATAACATGTTGTTTTGATGGCAGGCTCCAGTGTGACAAAATGCCCCAGTTATCACACTAAATAATTTCACAAAAACAACTATATATTTTTTCCTTTGCAATATAAGTTTTATTGTTCAATAGATTTTAGCCAAGACTTTAAGGTATGTATTTACACAGAAATTATCTTCCAAAAATAAACCCACCCTGAGAACTATAGACTGGAGTAAAGTGTGCACAACTAGGCTGGTCAAATTTTATTTAATTAGCTATAATATCATTTTTGGATGGAACCTGTGACTGTGCTTTTTTCTGGCAGTCATTAAATTTTGCAAATGTTTAATAACTATTATCAAAAGCAAAGCAAAAGTATTCATTTGTCACATGAATAGGGCAGCTGTGGCCTAATGGTGCCCAAGGAGAAGAACAGTGCTTGAAAGGAGGAGAGAAGGAGAAGAGAGAGCGATGCAACTGGCTCACAGATGGTGCGAATGAACAGCGCTCTCTTCCACCCTCAATACTAATGGCTGAAGTGCCCTTGAGCAAGGCACTGAACCCCCAGTTGCTCCCCGGGCACTGGAGGTAGCTGCCTACTGCTCCGGGTGTGTGTTCACGGTGTGTTCACTTCTCACTGCTGTGTGTGTGCACTTTTGGATGGGTTAAATGCAGAGCACCAATTCCGAGTATGGGTTACCATACTTGGCAAATGTCACGACTTTTTCACTTTTTTTTTTACTTTCAAATGAGCTCACAGGTACTAACCCAAGCCATGTCAGCTCCACACCGCTCTCGATTAGGTGAACAAAAAACACAAGGGCTCTACGAGGTTCATGCTGAGGGAGATTGTTGTATATGCTGAGCTTTGATGAATTTGCATCAACTCAGAACAACAACTTTCTCATCAAGCTGATCTTTAATGTGCTGCTGATTGGCAAAGATGCAGATGTCTTACCACCTGTAGTGAATAGATCTGACATCACGCAGGTGTGCATAATCAACTATTCAATGTGCTCTAAAGAAAGACAATGATCAATAGCTTCCTGTTGCCATGTTGTAGACTTCACCAAAGGACTTAAGTAGATTCACATGGAAAGTAAGGCATTGTACAGCTAAAGTACAGATGCAGTTCATTTGCTGTAACCTGTCTAGGTGTAGGGAACAGATTAGAGAACAGTTAACAGATGTTTGATTCTGCCATCAAAAGAGGATTTTAAGTTTTTTTTTAATCTATATGTGCTTCATAACATTTTTTGTGTTGTGTTGTTAATGATGAAGAGAAGTTATTATTTTACTTTATGAAATTAAGCTTCAAAACAAAAGCTCAAACAGATTTCATTTTTCATTTTCTCTTATCGCATACAACAGGGGGTGTATGACAGACAAAATATCACAAGGTGGTTAGTTAAAGCTAAATTAGTTTGTGCCTACCTCCATGCTAGGACTGACAGGAGACTGGGCAGGAATGAAAGGATGTGTGGGGAGAGGCAGAGAGAGACAGACAGAGAATGAGTAGTGTTAATAAACAGGACAAGCATGCAGCACTAGCATAGGGTGAACAAATAGGGGCCAAATCTATGATCGGAGATTATTATTAGCGCAATGTAACTGTTGTATTTGTAAGATTCATATGATTTGTATTTTATATTTGAGTATTCTATGTTGTAACTGAGGAAGAAGGGAGCATTTGATGCAGTATGGCTTTACTCACCAGTAAAGCTTCATCAGGGGTGCTGGGAGACGGTTCAGCAGACACAGAGCGAGTGTTGGTCAGGCCGGTGAGGGACACGTTAGATAGTCGTCGCTTACGGATGCCGTACGTTTTCTATTTACGGATGAGTTGTTTGGGATTTTAAAGGCACACCGTTTGTGGTAGTTCAGCCCGCAGCCTAGCACAAAGATAGTGACAAAAGGCCATCACATGGTGGTCTGTTTCTACCGCTAATGTAAAGCTGACAAAAAGTGGAATGTTGAGACATTTACCTTCACACTTAAGCCCCTGCCTCACTAAACCCCACAGCATCTCTCCACAGTGATCGCAGAACGCTGGAGCTCGATATGAGTGAACGAACAGGGAGTGAGGTCTGATTTGAAAATCCTCTACAGTAGCTGAAGCTGAAAGTTTGAAACAAGATACACAAAAGCAAAATGTACATTTCTCATATATTTCGATCCAAAGTAACTTACAGTAGACCAAATACAGTGTTTTTCTCCTGAGACCAACACTGTGTTATGTGCATCAGTCTGAGATCAAGCACATTTCCATGTAATATGTTGTAGTTCACAATTTGGTTGAGAGAAATCAGATTAGCTTGTTTTCATTTGTCTTTTTTCTTTTACTTTGTCTTTGTCTGCTTTCATTTACTTTTGTGGATGAGTGGATGTTGTCATTTGTTGTCATTTTTCAAATTTCAACACGAAAGCTGTGATTTGTTTAGAGATATTCCTGTCTCTGATCAAAATGATTATAACTAATGATGATTTATGGGAATGTTGTTTCAATTGGCAGACATGTTTTCCTGTGTCCCCATACCTTAAAAAGCCAATTTCTTAATGACATCCAGGGAGTGAAATCAGCACTTCAGCACATTATACTTTCAGAACTAAAGTAGAAAAGTTGTAACTAGGGCAGTATCCTAAGGTACAAAAGCTAAAAAGTACATGTTTGCACCTTATTTACCCCTAAATATCAATTCTAATGTTAGCTTTTTATTTCCACCTTGTAAAGCACACAGCTAATAAGCAAATAGTCAAGCTATAATTAATAAAGTACCTAAGCTTTACCACAGCATAATTCTGTGCTGTACACTTTCATAGAAATATGTCCTTAAATTATAAACACTAGCATTATAATTTTTTACTGAATAACAGGAATGGCCTGTGTCTTGCTATAGAGCACAATAATAGTAGAGTAAATGTTATTTTAAAAAATGTATTAAAATTATTTATGGGGAGAAACATCATTTGTACAAAAAGAATTGCTGAAAGAAGCTTGAAAGAGAGGTTTGAGACACATAAGTAACATATTATTCAAAATACCCATGTCACTTTACCCCCAACCGCATGTGTGCTTTTACTCCAAACACTATCCTTTAACTTGAAAATCGTGAGTCTTTTGTCTCTTAATGTCAATTAGCTGTGTGAATCTGCAACATTTGATGATCCATGACTCACTTTAACAATTACAACAATTACAACATTCAAATTGATCAAATGACCTCAGATTTGATCTTTTTTCATTATTCTCAGCTAACTGTCCTGATACTTGCAATTAACATGATTTGTGCATTTTATTTGAAGTTGCTTTGGTAAAACTGAATCTGCTAAAACCATCAATGTAAATCCTTGGTAATTCATTAAAGGAAATTCAATACCTGGTGAGAGACGTCAAGTTTTGACAACCTTAAACTCTGAAGCATCTGTTATTTGTGTGTAATTGTGGTTGTTCAAGTGAAGTGAGTCATAGATCATCCCACGTACTTAATTTCCAATTTACAACTTAAAATCATAATTAGTTGTTTTCCCACAACAACTCACATAAATAACCACATTTTTTTGTTTGCATTATTTGGACTTTCGACTTCATGAGGGAATTTGCTTCGCTCCTAATCCCAGCAGCACTGAGTAAACATGTCATGATTAAAAAGGCAAACAAATGTTGCAGAGGGAGTTATATCTTTATTTTACGAACCGTCCTCTTTCGAGCTCCCACAAGGCATGTGTATCTTTGGGGTACAGATGGATGAGAGGGTGGGCCAAATCCAATCTATCAATGGCCAGTCTGGCACGCTTTTCCCGTCTCCACAGAACTGCCACAAGGCCTGGGCAGCAGGCTCTCTGGCCTTGCCTAATTCTAATCAGATGGGCAGACCGTGTGTCTGTCAGGGTTAATGGGCTAGAGATGGTGGTCCCTTTAGAAGGGACTGTGGTCAAGCACTAATTAATTAAGGACTCATTTTGAGTGTCTGAGAGCTTTAAAATACAAAAAGAAGAAGATTAAGAGCTGTATCATTTATTTCACTGTAAAGTGTGACCTCTAAAAATAATACTCTGTGCAGCACAGCATAATCTTATAGAACAGAATGAAATCCAGAGATATGATGATTTTTAATTGCCATCCAAACTCTTCCAAACAAACCCAGCTTTATTTATATTTGCAAATTGTACTATGAAAGGGAAGCTTTTGGGGTAGTTGGAGTGTTTTGATTGGCTCTTGTTGGCTGCATGTTGACAGGACCAATAGCGGCTGAGTGGCGAGCGCAGCGGGAGAACTGTCTGCCTCGACTCACGCATGTTGCCTCCTCTCCAACATGGCTTCCCCTAGTACGCTCAAGTAGAATACATTCTGATTAGCCATTCTGCAGCTAAATTACCTCAATTCATTCAAATTATTGTTTTGCCTTTTGTTTAAAGGCCAAGATATGTTTGCAAGTTGAACTACCTGTAAACTGTCATTAAATGCTTCAGGGAAATGAGTATGATACTGAAAAGGCATCCTGAGTTGACTTAATGCAAATACTTGTTTCTCCTGTAATTTTTTTATTGCTGCGGGTGGAAATTGGAAGTTTTCTGGCACAACACACTCAGGCCTGCGATTTCTCTCCGAGAGAGTAAAGGCAAGAAAGAAAGGGAATCATTGTTAAAGTTTATGCATACGTCTTTATCAATATTCGATACAGTTTTGTATAGCGCTTGCATCGTCATGCAACTTTCTCAGTTGCAATTATGTTGATCTAGGCACAGCCAAACATCCTGTCAGCGCGCTTTTCACTGAAGCCAACCCGTGGTTACTCTAAATTTATCCAGCAGAAAATAGACTTCAAGCAGACTTTAAAGACTGGAACAGACTGGGTAGAGATCCAGCAGAGAAACTGTAGTTCTTATTTTCATGAAAATGCTGCTCTTTTTAATTGCTGCATGAGATACTGTCAGAGTGATAATCCGAGAGATCAGCATTTATTAGCTCTCGCTCGTTGCACCTTTTTTCACATTCAGGCCAATTACAAAGAATACAACTCATGCTTTGAAAACCATATGGTGAACAAAATCAGGTTTTCTTCTAATGCTATTGAAGAATTAATTTAGCTTTAAAAGTGCTGTAAAATACTAAGGTTACTTAATTAGTAAAGGAAAACTATGAGCTGGACCATTGATTTACTTTTGCGTCAAATTATACCCTTCGAGAAAAGTGACAAGACACTGGGTCCTTAAGGGGGTGTCATAATTAATAACCATTGACCTTACTTTTGTGACAGTTGTAAAACTCTTCTGTGTTACTTTACAGTGAAAGCAGCTGTCAAGTGTGTCATAGAGAAGTGTTACTCTGGGCTCCCAAAGGCTCGTCTATGAGAATGTGTGCATCTGGGTGTGTTAATCACCTGATTCATCTTGTCACAGGCATGCACATGTACAGAGAAGCACACCAGATTTGGTAGAGAGGCTGGGGGGTAGAGGAGGTGTCAGTCCCTCCTTTATCTCGTCAGAATAGTCTTTACTCAATTACCTGACATAGCACAGGGAGGAGAGGGGGAGGAAGGAGGGGAAGGCCTGCCAAGTGTTTGTAGAAACACTTTAGCAGTGTCAAATGCGATACCTCCATAGCTTCCTCAGCAAAGCAACTCCGGTTTTCACACCGGGTGCGGCATCAAAACTTGGATGCACATCAACTTTTCCAGAGTGGGAAATGGAGGGACTAAGAGACAAATAACAGTCAGAAATGGCACAGAAATCGCACGCTGGGTGTGTGGCAGACTGCAGAAACTTTGGCGCTGGTATTGCAACAAAGTCACAGTGTCTTGTCTAACCGATCTATAAAACAAGGTGTTATGCCTCAAATGAGAAGACGATGAATGTACATCTGCGCCCTAGGGGCATGAACTACATGCTGAGCAAGAAATATTGAACATGCCACTTACCTGACAGGACAACTTCCACCAGGTCCCCTTCCATAATTTCAGCCGCGCACCTCACCAACTGCAGAATGTTGTCCGAGTTTGGATCATGACGGAAAAGAAGAATCTTGTCATACATCCCATAGAAGCCACATTCTGGGAACTGTGACAGAAGAAAAATGATGTCTGTCAGGTATTTTTACACAAGTAAAGGCTATACTGAGTGGGTGGTGTGTAGTTTTATGATGGTTAGCTTACATAAATTGCTTGTCTACTGATGCCAGACGTATAATGCGTCTAAAAGCCCTGCCCACATTTTCAAATTACAGACAACATTTCTCATACCTGAAGCTTTTCATTCAGCTATTAAAAAGTACTCAGAAACCACATTATGATGCTCATGGGACAAACTTGACTGACAAAAACAGATTTACAGCATTAAATGCTTTTCGTTTTTTCTCTCTCTCTCTTTTTTGACTGCTCCTAAACAGTTTTACAAACAGCAGCCTCACAATCAATTCAATGTCAAAAAGAAGAGAGCAACATATTGACTGACCCGTGTAGACCGCTGGGAAATGGCTCACTAGCCTCATTCCCTATTGATCCCTGCTGGGTTGAGTTGCAGCAACACTGCAGAGAAGGCCTGCATGTAATGGCAATTCAACCTCTTCTAAGCTACATCTAAGCTATTTGGCTTTTATTACACCACAAACCAAAAAGATCACAAATAAAAAAACTATTCTGGCTGTCACAATCAACTTGTATTTAGACTTTGCTATTGCATTGACATTTCTCTTAAAGTTCACACATGCACAATATGCTGGTAGAAAACTGTGTTGAGTATAAGCTTTTGAAATAGCACACATAAAGGCAACTGGTTATGTTAAGCTGTGATTGGTTCATGCGATAAATCCCGCCTCTTGTGTTCATGCATATTCCGCGTTCGCGAATCAGTCTGAATGAACAATGTGGCATTAATGGGAAGACTGATTTTAAAAAGTAAATAACACGACTTGCACACTTAAATATATAATCACTTTGTAACATCAAAATAAGACTTAAAATGGTCTGAAAACATGATCAGTGGGAGTTTTCTAGTGATTAATCAGCTGGTCAAATTTTAAGTAAATCTCTGTGTGTGTGACCAATATTTACCAGCTTTGATGACTGATGAAACCATATAATTCAAAAATAGTTCAAATTTAACTATTAAAAAGAATAGCTGAACATAAGTTCACAAATAAAATATATAGTTTAAATTGTTTCTGCCTTCACTTATTATTTTGGAATAAATGTAAAATGCTTAAAAACACTAACTTGATGAGATTCATACTTGGCTTTAATAAACAGAATATTGATTACATTGTTAATGTAAAAATATAAAATAGAATTGCTTTTTTGTTGTTGTTATTTTCTGGTAGTGTAATGTTTATTTTACCAAGAACATTTGACTGGGACAGGAATTTACATTTTTTTATTATTTATTTATTTTTTTAAAAAAGGGACTTTGCCTCCTCATTTCAGAACACTACCGCAGACCACTGCATTATACATAATATAAATATCATCTTTTATATCACCTATCTTCCTTTTATTATATATTTTATTATATATTATATATTTTCAAGTCCTGAATTTAAAGTCAGCCAGCTCCCAAATACTAGTACATTATGTTCAACCTTTTCCTGATTTAATAATCGCTTTTCTGGTCTTGCAACCATGCAGCTGAGAGCATGTATGTGCCTGATATTCCTGCATGCATTTAAATGTACAAAGATTCAGGAAGCTGCTTCGAATGAGATTTCTGAAGAGGCATATACAGAGAGCAAAGTATGGCACGGCACTGAATAGGAAGTGAACGAATGTGGAGAAAATCCAATTTCTAAATAGAGACACTGAACAGCAGTGACTAACGTTGAGAAAGAAACTGCGGGATTACAAAACGGCTCCATCCAAGATATCTGGATGCTAACAGACCGTGAAAAATATGATGATTATCAGACTACAGGTTAACAGATTTGGACACTAATCATTCGCCTTGTTCCCAATCCAGTCGAATAGTGCTGTCACATTTATTTCACAATTCCAAATGTACCATTTTTACAGTCAGAGTCTCTAAAGAGCATCTGATTGCCGCTAATGTTTCAAGCTTGCTTCTAACCAGCGCACAGGTTTGAGAGAAAATAGCGATGACTCTATCATTGTTTAGCAAGAGGAGCGAGAAACCAGCGAATCGCCAAGCAACCAGGCAGAGAAGCTCACCTCCGAACGGATGTACACTGCACCAAAATGTGCTGTAAGCGTATCATTTACTAAGGCAGTAGCACGCATTCCAAACCAATGCATGGAAATTAGATTCAAGCCCCACACATAAACTATCCTCCAGTATTCTCACGACATTATGGCATTTATTAGATTCAATTTGACACCACTTGTGGGACGTGAGTATCTGTTTTTTCACATTTTCTTTATGCGGTTTAATTGGTGCAGATTCTTTCCCCTCTTGTCTACTCTAATGAGTGCTACACAATGAAGATACACAGAGGCAAGTGTGCTTTTGAGGTCACCATGACAGCAGCCTCACTGTAACAGTGTGGGTTGTCATGGCAGCGGACACCCAAGGCTCTTTCCTGATTGAGCACTATTCATTTGTTTGGCACAAATGGATGCACATATATCTGCTGCATGTCTGAGCCATCAAAGCCGAAGACACACCGATCCTTGTCATTAACCCCTTGGGAGATGTCTGGCTCGAATCGGTGGAATCCTCTGACAATAACTCTATGTTATTGCCTCTTAGAGAGCTGCCCAGACCCCCTTGCTTGATGGTCTTTCACGACTGTCATTTTCTGCCATCTCTCTGTATGTGTTTTATAGATGACAGGCTAGCACGGTGAGAAGAACATCAATTTGGATGTTGTCTTCCCTTTAAAACAACGGGTTGCTGAAGCTGGTTGTCAGGGTTGGAGCCGAGCACTTGTCGTGTCTTCCGAATAAGGCAGGTATTTTTGGGGAAAAAAACGGGAAGGAGGAAAGATGGACGGGCAGAGAGAAAGATCGAGCCAGCGAGCGCTGTGAAAGCTCGTAAGGAGTGAATCATCTGTCTAACTGTCAAACCCCCTCTCGCCTACGGCCACTACCAGGCTCAATGCCCTGCTCTTAACATTAAAAACCTTTGTTCCTTCCTCCCAGTCACTGCTTTGGCATCCTAAAGAACCTTAGTCCCTTTCATTACTCAAACTAATGATCTCAAACTGTTGTCATATTGGGAGACATGCATTATATTACATTTTAAAGGTACATAATTGGATTACTGCTATTACAATTAAGCTTTAGGATGTAAAATACATTTTCACAGATCGGTGGATGTGCACATGTTAAATGATCATTTAACCTTTGCATTGATATTACCCTACTTTTAGCCTAGCATGCCGGCAAAAACACATTATAGCTTACTTTTTGAAATTATTATAGGTACAATATTTAAATAAGCACTTTTTTTCGTGACCTCTAAAAATATGTTTTTTTATATTATGAATATGTGTAGTATGATTGAAATCTGGACATACTACATCACGCCATGTTGTCAGTGTCTGTAAAGTCAGTAAAGTGTCCCAGTATCACAGAATGCACACTTTCGGAATCTCCAACAGAGGTAGTAGGTAATTTGGATTACTTTTGCATACTGCCACACTTTTGCCAGGGACAAGTTCCTGGCTGGGATTTTCAGATTGCCTAAAATATCCAGGTTTTGGCTGTGTTTTCATATTTACTGAAGATAATGAGTAAAAAGTAGTTTGACCAATATTGTGTATGCATTGTAACAAAAAATGGCGTGACCACCTGGTGACAATGCATGACATTTACCTACTACGGGTAAAATTTGATTTACATGAGTTGGAAAAACCCATTTGCCATACGATGGTTGATAACATGTTTTAAATTGCCAATAAGCCCCTTTGTTTATTTTGACCGGCTCTGTAACTGGCACTTATTTTGCCCAGGTTTGAATGATAACAATGTAATTACTCTACAGGGGCCCTGTTAAGTGCTTCTAAGATATGAACTGTCCAACAATGTATAAAAATCACATTTTATACTTAAAATAAATTTCCTTAAGTAGCGACTAGTTTATTTTCTTTATAGACCATGCAAATCATTAAATGCAATTTTACTGATTTTAGTGCGACTTGAATGTTGAACTTTTTTGTGTGGATCTGGTTTGATCAGGCTGTTCTTTTCCAGTGCATGTCTAGAAGACGTTCTTGGTTGGTTGTAACTGCTATTTAAATACTTTTGAGGAGGTCCACACCAGATTCCTTCAGTGTTCAGTCTCCAGTGGAAAATCCCCTCTATTACATTAGTTAGTTATTTTTCCTCGCTTTAGCTAGAACATGAGGGCTTTGCATATGGATTTTTAAATGCGAGTTGCATTTTATATACCGTATGTTCATATTGTGGCCATTGTAGTTTCAGGAAAAAAACATACATAATTGAAATGTGGGACCCTGCTTACCGTCTTGGATGCAGAGGACGAAGCTCCCATTTTCAGGACTGTCCCACATTGTACCAATTGTACGAATCATGGTTTGCGAAAAGGTGGGATCTACAGTTAACTATCAAAGCAATGCAAATACATGTACAGATAATCTATTAGGCAATTTAGAAATCCTGGCTACGTAGTGTGGCCATGAGTGGACGTATGGTCATCCTTGGTTTTATGCATACTATGAATTCAGGACCATTACTGCCCTGTTTTTTGACATACTATCCATCTGATTTTACAAAACAGAAGTGGGCTAGTATTTTCTA
Organism: Cyprinus carpio; assembly: GCF_018340385.1. NCBI lineage: Eukaryota > Metazoa > Chordata > Actinopteri > Cypriniformes > Cyprinidae > Cyprinus > Cyprinus carpio. Next base: position 13,400,439 of record NC_056588.1, on the reverse strand, counting down.
TGAATGTGTGAAACTTCCAGTTCATTAACCATTATATAATAATAACTGGAAGAATAAAAATGCACTAAAACAGTAAAACTATTTTGCACTAGCAGTGTTTAAAGTATTACAAGCTACTTGTACAGCTAAAAATAATTGGAAAGACACTTGAGAGCCTCACACATTCATGTTACCAAATGGCTGCACGTGTTCTTACGTAAAAATAAGGTGGATATGTAGAGAAGTAGGCATATTTAGATGCAGCGTATATGTAAGGATAAACCAAATACTGGTCATGTATAAGAGCGGCCCTGTGACGTGTGGTCATGCATTTTCCATTATGGCAGATGTAAAGGAAGTGAAGGGAAAACAATATTAAATATCAACTTGATATAAAATCAGGGCGGGTTATGTGACACTTCACTTCAAAACAAGCACAAATCGCAGTGAGGACTGCAGACTAAAGATGTGGGTTATCAGCAACAAAGATGACAACGACAACAGCAGCAGCAAAATATGCGGTGATGTCTAACTCTATTAGGCTATGTGAAATCCATGCCAGTAGAAGAACAGACACCAGTGACGCACAAACCGTTGTCTTGTAATCAGTTTTGAGGATGATAAATAAGCAAGAGGCTATGAGCGGAAGAGAAATAGCTGTTCACCGCTGTTCCAAAGTCAGTAGAGCAGTGTGGTTTGTTTCCTTGTAGTATTATGAGCCATTGTGTGCAAAAGCATGGCTGAGTCAAATGTTGCACCTCAAAGAAAAAGGATTCAGCACTTTGTTTGGGTGGGTCTCATATTCTCCTCAGTATTTGGCATAAATATATACATGCTAAGCAGATGCAAATACTATGAAACATTTTCTTATTCACTGTAAAAATGATTTAATCATTATTTTCCATTTGACTCGTCACAGTAATTTCTGGCACTTCCAGAGGAGTTCTCAGAGTTTCAACTTGATTTATTCATTAGTTTCACCATAAGTAAATTCAGAGTGGTTGGGTGAAGTGTAATGAACTTTAACACCGTTGTAACTTTGGCAGTGCAGTTTGCTGTGAGAAAAACTGTATGAACGTGCCAGAAGGGAGAACACTTTTGTACTGAGAAATATAACTTGCAATATTATGCTTTCCAAAACATGTTTTAAAAATGTGGCTGGCGACTTGGATCTTAAATATTTAGAATGCTGTATCTGAAGCAACCAATAGAGGACAGTGCAAACATTTGTGCGTTTAAGGAATGCCTGCGTTCTCTTAAAATAATTCTATGTTGACGCAGGTACTTTTGCTTCTAGTTACTGTCATACTTTCTTACATCATCCATGCTAACTTTAAAATTGTTTACGCAACCTCATCAGTTCATTCTTATATGACTTTATTTGTTCTGTGCAACACAAAAGAAGATATTTTGAATACTGCTTTATCACTCACTTCCACTGTATGGCAACAGAAAAACACTGAGAGACTTTTTTTTAAATGTAGGCCTACTTGTTTTGTTCAAAAGAAGAAAGTGAGTCAGTCATTTCGAACAACATGAAGTTGAGTAAATATTGACAGAATTTTCATTTTTAGGTGAACTAGTCCCTTTAAGGTGGGCAGGCATGTTGTGTGGTGATGACAGCAACTATAAAACCTGAACTAACATAAAGCCTCTGTAGAGAAGCCACTAAAAACTGTTTAAATGTGTTTAGTGCAAACACATTCAATTTAAAATATGTAATATACAGTATATATATATTATATATATAGTTATATATATACTTAGTAATATATATATATAAAAATATATATATATATATATATATATATATATAAAAGTAAAGTTTATTAAAAAAATATTTAATGCAAAACAAACAATAAGTGTACATTTAGTTAATCATGCATTACCAAGTATTATGGAAATGAATACTTAAATTGATCAACATACAAAATATTAAGCCGCACAACTGTTTTCAACATTTACAATAAAAAAAGCCATGTTTTCATTGAAGCAACCAGATAAGTGGATGTAAATAAATGGCTTTGTTTCCCAAGATTGACGCATGGAAAAATAAGCATTTTAAAAGAGGGTTTACACCAACGACGGATTCAATCCAATAATCCATGTACTCATCAAGAGCAGTTCCTGTATAACAAAACATTTGAGCACCGTTCGAAAACACCTGAAGAGTGGGAAAAGAGTATCATATTAGAGAGCTGTAAACGTATGTGGGCTTTGTTCATCTACCAGAAAACCAAACCCACTAGATTCAGAGGGAACCAGTCCAATGGGCCCATAGGACAGCCATGAACCATAACCACGCATCAGTCAATCAGTCCTGTCCGAACCATGTGTAGTCTGCAGGTTATAGCTGCTGTCTGTGCTGGAACAACCACTGATCCATACTATTGGAGCACTGTGCTCCTCTATTTATTCACCCTACACACACCACACCAAGGAAACCACCTTCTGCCAAAGACAAGATGTTGATAGACAGGTTCAGTTGTCCTATCAAATCATATTAATACAGTACCTATAAAAGCAAGTTTGAGGTAGTTCATTTGTCCAAACAATAAAAGTTAAAATTTTAGTTTGGGAGCATAAGTGACTTCCCTGTATTGAGCAAAAAATGTCCTTCAAAAATATCACTTATGTTCCGCATAAGGAAGTAAAGTAGGTTTGGAAAACAACATGAGGGTGAGTAAATATGTCAGAATGTCATTTTTTTTTTTTTTTTTTGGTGAGTTTATCCCTAATTAATCAATCTGTACTGATGATTTCTAATGACTAATTTTACTATAATTGCTTGAGATGGGCCAAAAAGGAGAATAGCACCAATTTAAAAAAATCACAGCCGTAATAACTGAGATGTAAAGAACTTTATGTCTTCAATTTCAAGCTCAAAATTAAGTGTTTCTCACTCACATACTGTAACATTTACATGTGCTTAATTCCTGATGGAGAATGCATTGCTGGATGAGCGACACTATAAGACTGAACTGCACACTGTGATCATAACTGGGTACAGCTCTATTTTTAGGAACTGCTAAGTTTCTCATTGTCACTTAATAGCTGTATGTTCACACTTTTATTAGTGAGTATTTTACAGCTCCTTTCCTCAGTGTCGACATGCCCCACGAACTAAGCCCTTGGCAAAGTGCACTCGGCTGGAGACAGCGAAGTTCCTGTTGGGCTTTAAAGGTGCTACAGCAGATTCATTAAAAAAACATGACAGGCTTAGCCGGTGGTGCCCCTCTAAATTGACGTTCATAATGTTGATATTTTTGCCTATGATAGGGTGAACTGGACTAACTCACACAGCATGAAACTAATATTTAAGCCCAAGCATTGGTGTGTGTCCTCCATTCAACTGTACTGCTTTCAGTTGTTTTCATAGAAATTAAGAACATCTTAGAAAAAAGTCTTAACCAGTTTTAAGAGAGACTTTTTTTTATTAAGGTTGAATTCACTTCCATTGGTTTTAAATATATCGGAAAGTAAATAAATGTTATAAATAAGTAAAAAAATATGGTTATTATCTAAAGGTCAATAAGAAAGTCCACGATAAAGAAAATGTGGTGTAACCCTCAATTAAAAGTAAAAATCGTTTACACCAATATTTACACCCGATACAACTGATACAGGTCGATATAAAGGTTAAAACTATTGTATGTATTTATGTGATCAAAGTATGGCATTTTATGTGAGCAGTAATGTTGTGAAACAATAATTACAATTTTAAATTACAGTTTCAATTTTAATATAATTTAAAATGTAATATATTCCGGTGGTGGATGAAAGCTGAATTAGCATAATCTATTTTAAATACACTGAATGAAAATGTTAATTATTTTTTTTGTTTGTTATTTTTTTGTCGAAATCAATATATGTTTTTCCAGGATTCAACATGAATAGAAAGTAAAAAATAAATAATAAATCAGCTTTTTATTGACAGAGAATTTTGTAACATTCCTAAATGTCTTTACTGACGCTTTTTTTTTCACATCACTGACCCAAAAAATGTCAAAGGATATTTCACTCCTCATATACATATAAGTAAAACAAACAAAAAGTGCTAAATGCTTATTGAATCAGACACTTGATCTGTAAAGCTCAATGGTGATGCTTTAAAGTGGAAATAAAACAGGCAGTCAAGCGTTTACAAGTATTTAATAAGTGAATTTTCCACTTTAAATTAAAAAAATATATAACAAAAACGATTCATGTAACCTTTTTAAAGGAAAAGGGGGGTTGGTGGTTGGTTTGCTCATTGGCCAGTAAAGTACTGTATAAAGCATTTCTTTACGAACTTTCTGAAACACATGCCTTGTTTAAATGGAGGTAGACGAACTTGAAAAGACTGAGAACGATATATATGTAAACTAACAACATTTGTTTGTTAAAATAACATTTGTTTTTAAAAAAAAAAAAATCAGGACATTGCGGTGGTACTGCAAGATGGTGGCGCTCTTGCTCCAAAAGCTATACAAAACATCCCTTATTTTCTTAAAAAACAGTTACAATTGATCGTGTTTTGTTGTAATATATTTTTAAACATAAAGTGGAAATCAGTTTACTAGATAATGTAAACTTGACTGACTGCTTCACTTCCCACTTGAAAGTTGCTGTATGTAGGATTGACACTGAGGTAATGCAGTCCAAATTCCAAAATATTGGAGAGGTTTTTTCACCCTGGCTCCCTTGACGCACACGCGGTTGCCAGAATTGACGAACGAGTGCACTTGACGATGGATGAAATGAAATATGCTGTGGTTTTTCCGCCACCATGGCAACCCGGGTTTGCCGAAATACAATTGGGTAAACTGGGTTTCACAAACAAAACAAACCAACAAACACAAGACATTCCGGTCCGGAACGCACATTTTTAAAGGAGAATAACTGACTGTAGCATTGTTTTTCAGATAAACAAGTATGTTAACGCCACATGTTTCTTAAATATCTGCAAACATATTATGGTATTTTTATGCTTTAGTAGAGTCAAAATCTTACCTACAGCACCTTTAAGGTTCAACTCGAAGTGGCTCAATTATACCTTGTTATAGGGCTTTTTTCAGTAACTGGATGTAAAAAAAAAACACTACAAGACTGTTTTTGTGCTTGGGTTTTCCTGAAGAGCTAATTGTGTTTTTCCAAACCCTGCTGAACACCCATGAAAAATGATGTAAATTCCCCAGTACAAACTGCATTGACACTGAGACCAAACAGTACATTTTTTTAGTCATTTCAATTACTGAAATATGCAGTGTTTACTTCATTATGGAAAAGCAATTAACAAGCTTATTTGTTAACTTTCCATCGTATTTCCATGTTGGGAGCACATGTGAGTTCCATATGAATAATCGCTATTAAATAAACAATATGCAAAGCTGAATCCCTGAGCTCCATGGGTGGCACCCTACCCAAGAAACACATGTCAAGACTATTTTGCCAGAGCCACAGTATTATATACAACAACAAGAATCCATTCAGCCACCTAATTGGCTGAAGACCAAAGGGTGCTTTTGCGGCCCTGCTATACACTGTAGAAAAAATCAAGATGAATGGGATGATATGAAGCCACGGTTCTCAAAAACAGACATGCATGCACGTGTACACACATGCAAGCCGTCATGTATCTCATGGTAATGAAAGCTTTTGAATACTCTCCAGAACAGCTGCTTAACAATGGGCAGCTTCATCTCTCATCCCAATGTAGGAGTGTGTGTGCGTGCGTGTGGGGGTGTGGTGGGCGTGTGTGTGTGTGTGGTGGTGTGGGTGTGTGTGTGTGTGAGTGCGTGACCCACATGGCTCTTGTCACCATAATAGCACTCAGATAACTACTTCACAGACAATCATAATCAGTTGCCAAGCAACTAGAAAGACCAGTGCTGGGAAGATGACCATATAAGCTAATATCGATGATAATTCAAATATAATGTCTTAGGCAATGTAAATGTTATAATTGCGTTAAATTCTACAGTGTTAGAAGCCCCTTTCATCGTAACAATATGAATAGCAAAATACACTGTTTTTTAATGCCCATCTTTAGAGAGACTCCATTTGCATCAATAAACCTAGCTCCACGACAACAAGGATATTTTTTTACTTGTGTTTTAGACCCATGATGGATGCATTAGGCTGACATGAATCACTTGTCAAACACAAGTAGCTGTCCACACAGCCCTCATCAGCTACCCCCTCATCTGCCGCCGCGTCTATGCAATGGACTGAGCAATGGATCGATTAGCGCTTAGCATGAAGATGCGGCAAGCCCTGCTGATTAATATAAGAACACTTTGAGGAGTGGTAATGCAAAAAAGGTGCAAACTTCAAACAAAGGCGCTATCACTTTAATTAAGCCTGATAATCCATAGCACTAATGGATTCACAGTCTATTTAGGCAGCCCCTTGATAGCCACTCAGGACTTTTTTTTTGTCAATGTGAGAAAGAAGGGGAGATGGTAAAGAGAGTTTTCATTTCTTTCACTGCAGGTCATTATGCTGCCCCTTTTTGCTAGTTTTTGTTATGTGCTTCTAATTGTAAAATGTACAGAGTGATTTCTGTTCAAATATATTTTTAAAACTATATTTTTTTTTTTATTTTATATAAAAGTTTCTTTTTCAAAATCGCTTTTTAGAAATATCATGTGTTTGTCTTCCAAGTTGGAATCACTTGGTCATTTCATCAAAGACTAAGACTTGTAATCACAGGAAACGTCTCCCAGAATGTGATTCTGAATCAGTCGAATCATTGAGTAAAGGCCATTAACACCAAGTTTGATAACTATAACAAGAAACAATGAAGATAACAGTGACTAGAAGAATAGTGTCCACAAACTGTAACGATAACAGCACAGAGCAAACAATAGTGTTGGAATCATTTTTCAACTATTTTTTTCCCAGTTTGTGATGAATGATTAAAAACATTGCCAGCCAATCAGAATCCCATTATGCTTTTCAAGAGCATTAGCATTTAAAGCGGCAGACAACAAAACTGCAGTTTGTGCTTAATAAAACAGAACTGATTGTGCTTTGGTGTGGACATTAATAAACTTCTAATTATATCTTTGACAGTTAACATTATTGGTTTCAACATTGCCTTATTATAATAAAAATTGTGACAATTTTCACTAGCTTTCACATGTTTACCTCCACATCTGCCCTTTATAATCGTGCAGTTGCTGTGAATAATTTTTCATCTGCAGCAAACATCTTCATGTTCTGCTTCTAAAATGGGACAATATAAAATGTCTTGCGCTATAAACCTATTGGTTTATATAACTCTCTGACGACTACTTATATAAATTAGCTGTTGGAAGCTTTGCGCACTGTATTTATGACAGAAATTCTGTCACTTATAGGTTGGTTTCATAGTCAAGCAGTCTTGCTCCACCTTTCATGACTTTCTGAGATTTGACTGAGGGTACAGTCTTGATCCTTACAGCTCAAGAGATATTTGTTATCCTCTGCTTTACTTAAACCGCCCTTTCTGGCTCAGCCTTAACTTGTATTCATAACAAAGGCCAGCCACAGCCAAAGAGGCCCAAACTGAGATCTAAAACTCGCCGCAGGTTTAGGCCAAGACCCATCTTATGATGTAGAAACATCTTGTTTCTTAAAAGGAACTCGTTCACCCTAAATGAAACTCCTGTTATGTTTACTCTCCCTCATGTTTGATGTCCATCATGAATAATTTAGCATGAGGAAACTTGACATTCCAAGCATTGGCTTGAATTCTTAAAAACCCAACCCAATGAGGCCAATAAGTATCTTTAAAAGGGTAGCTTTCTTTTTCCTTGACTGCATAACTGCATAACACACACACCGAGATAGCAGTGCGGTCCAATTTGTGAAGCCATCGTTAGTTTGAGCCAAGTTCTTTTTAATGAATCCATTGGATCTGGTTCATAAAAACCAGTATTACCCCATTTGGTTATAGCATTTCTCACACCAGTCGACGCAGTGGGACTCTCACTCCCTCTCATCTAAAGTCGTCTGAAGCTATAGGAATATTAGCATGAATAGGTTCAAGGGACTGCAACTTTTAAAACCCTTTTAAAAAAAAACACATTTTAATAGTGACTTTGCATCTTTTTTGAAGCTTGAAACTGGTTAACGAGACACTCGGAAATAAACCTATGAAGAAACGAACAGTACGATTGTTAGGATACATTCATTCTGTTCCACACATCTGTGTGGTCACACATCAGACCTACCTTATATTTATCAAAAAAAGAGAAGATAGGAAATGAAGTTTGACGCAAGGACAGCTGTGGGTTTTGTCTATTACATTTCTGTCTGAGCTAACATGTTCTTTCCCAGATAACCAACAAAACACCCCGTAACAGCACAGAACTGCAGATAGACTACGAACGTAAACTCATACTCCCTCCCAGCCTGCGAACACATTCCAACACATTATTCCAATACAATATAAGCACAGAAATTGTTTGAGACTGTCTGCAATAACAATGTCACCTTCACCTCATACACACTTATTCAACATCTCACATCTAACTATTTAAAGTGTTAAATACTCTGAGTGCTTATGCTCTATGAGAGCCTCCCCATCTGAGAACGTGTATACAAGGCGCTGAAGGAGCTCAGGTTGCAGTTTTTGTTGTTCCTCATTCGCATTTTTTTTCTTCTTCTAAATACATTTAAACAAGTACTTCTGTTTTCCAAAAACACATACTGACAATGTCAGGCCTTAAAAAAAAGGTGTTTCTTGTTAAGCCGTCCACAAGATGCTTGTTGTTGTTATGCTTATCAAAATACTGCTCTGTATTTTAACACCTGTATGTCTTAAAACACTACAGACTGCAACCTCCGGAGACTTTGTGTTGCAGAATAAAACTAGGAAGCCTCAAGGGGAGTGGAAAGAGATTTTGGGGGAAGAAAACAAAGTTTGATAATGGTGGGAAATTATGCTGTTGTCAACCCCTCCGTGTCTCGGTCAAACTTTGTAAGATCGCACAATGAGTAATATTTATGGAGCTAGTATCATTCTGGTGACGTGTCACAGCACAGGTGCTTACTTAAAAACAAAAACACATTTTGCCGCAGAAAGATATTAATAACTGTGCAGATGTCATCGCATGCGTGACAGTCTGACTGCTGTGTTATCACTGTGTTATGCGATTTCTGAGAATATGAATATACACACTAATGAATTAGTACAAGTACTTGTGAGTTCACATGTCATCAGATGTGGCTTTCACTTTCATGTCGTTCCAAACACAAAAAAAGTTACACCAAAAAAAATTTAAAATCAAATCCATTAACCATATTTATCAAAAATGAAACACATTACAGTTATTTATCAGAATGTTCATTTCCATACAAGAGTAGAGAGGTGCCAGCTTAATTTTTAAGCTTCAAAAAGGACAAAAGGTCCATATGATTTGTTTGTTGTATCACAAAGCTTCTAAACCGCACAGTAGTTTTATGAGGAAAAGCAGAAATATTTAATTTTATTCACTGAAAACCTTTTGTTCCAACCTCAATACCTTTATGATACACATGAGAACTTCTTTTGTGACAGCTTGAGCGTGCTCAAACTTGACAGCATAAATTCATCATGTTTGAACAATATTTTAGAACTATAAGAGAGAAGAGAAGTATGGGAAAAAAAGCAAAGACTTAAAAGAGTGTTGCTAAAGAACCATTTTCATCTTGACTTAGAGAAATATGAGGGCAGGGCTACATTCTTTCTTCATTTACTCAAAGAGCTCCAATTCAGTTTGCTTCAGTAGATCACAAGATTCTGCCAAAATAATAGAAAATTATATATGTATATAAAAAAAAAAGAACACGCAAAATGTTAACAAATATTAAGAACATGTATTAATAAATATTTAATTTTTGATTTCTAAGGATATGTTCTAAAAATCTCTAAATGTTTTAATCTGTTTTTAATTTAATGCCATTGTCACTTCTTATAGTTTCATTTTGCCAAAGCAGTATTAGTCATGGGAAGAAGAAGACAAAAAAAAAAAAACACACCTATAGCAACAATGCAGGTGTTATGTTTTTGTTTAGTACTTTCTATCCATTTAATCTGGTTATTTAACAGTTCTCACTTTGTTCTTGAAAAAATGCAGTTTAAATATGAAGTTCAAGGCCACATTATACAACTGTTTTTCAGGTGAGCTAAAATAATTTTGCCTTGATGTTCACTCAGTGCAAATATAAACTTGTTCAGTAGGATATCCCAAACAAAGCATAAAACCTCTGGACATAATCCACTGAACAGTTCAGAAAGAATGCAATTCAGTAGGAGAGACAGGCCTGCAGTACTCTGATGCTGTGTGTTAGTACAAGCCCTTCACTGGTTCAATAAGTGCCCAACGTCACCATGTCGTCATTGCTGTCAATGGAAAATACAATGCAGAACACTTAATGATGCTTCACATCCAGTGTGTGTTCCTGTTGCTTCAGTTCATGGAGTAACCCTCACAGTTATGACAAGAATTCACTTTAACCGCTATTTTCTATCAATTTCTTTATCTTTTGAAAAGTTTAAAGCTCATTTGTAAGCCTGTGTGTTCTGGCTTAACAGACTCCTAAATAAAATTAATTCATGGACAAAATCCATTAGGGGCAGATATTTGAACAGGCTATCATAAACAGATGCCGCCTTAAAACACAGAGCCAATATAAATATAGCTTTCGCTCCGTGGTAAAGAAAAATAAGCACCAAATGCCTAAGCAGTCTACGAAGTTAAAAGTGAGTTCCAAACTCCGGACGGTTCACTTCTTTCATTATTTAGATGATTACGTCTATGGTAATTTAACGTGAACAGCAATGAATGAAACATGAAGAATATGGAAGTGTGATACCTTCTGGTCCACGATGGAGCATGCCATCTCTCACCTTGCGCCAGGCTGAACTCGCTCGCGGAGTCCAGCAGGACGGGTTCCCGGCTCAACCCCGATCTGGATTTGAAGGAAATGCCTTGCGACCCCGGAAGGCCTCGGCGGTCGGATCACCGGAGGCACGCTCATATGAACTCCTGGTGTCACCACACAATCACGTCTAGACAGCGATCAGATCGGGCTGTTTGATCGAGTTCACACACCGGTTGCGCAACTGAGGCAAACTTCAGATCCCTAAAGACGTCGGAGGTAGGCTAAAACGGTAGAAGAAAACGCGCGAATTTCAAGCAAAAAAACGCCAGTAATGAAATGCAAAAGAGCTATTTTGGACATTGAGAGACGATAATGATGATGATGATGATGGAGATACAGACGTCAGATATGTTTAATGTTGGCCTCTGATCGACACACCGCCTCCTGGCTGCCCTCTTCATCACGGAGGCCTACCGTGCGGTTGCTGCAATGGCTTAACTGGGACGCGGATGCTTAAAGTTTTATGTGCTATGGATTCTTGACACCCCCAAAACATAGATGAAATGATTTTCGCTTACAGGTCATATGGAATAGAGTCGGTACCCTGATCGAACAATTGCTATGGTAACCATAGCTCGCTTAAAACCTTATATAAGTAGCGCCGGCGCTGTGGTGGGGCATTCGAGGTCGTGCCCCTCTAGCGGTCATTGATGCTCCTCCTGGCAGGCCATGGCGCGCTCCAAAAAAAATATCCCTCCCTTTTAGTTATTATTTTAATATTAAATGTTCAAACTGTAACTTAAATAAAAATAAAAGACTGGGGAAAAATGCATAATTTTGGTTGTTCATGCAGACGCTAGCATAGGCTTCGGCCATGGTGGAATGCTTATTGGTCGCTGAGTAAACTTTGTTACATTTTGATTTGCAGCACGCCAGCAAAATCCATTTAAAGTTGAAGGAACAGCTTGTCCTGCCTATATTATAGATTGTGCTGTTAGCAACTCCATTTTAAAAATTTCAAAAAAAAAAAAAATAAATAATTAAAAAAATGGATTTACTTAAAATGGTTTAAACTCTCTGCAGCCTCATTAATCAGCAGACTTAGATACTCCCGCCACTTTACCACGGGTCTATGAGAGCCGAAGCTGGCCTCTTCTTCGCGTAATGCTAGCCCCGGACAAATCGCCAAAATATTTAATACGCAGACATTTCCAGTGGATGATATCCAACTCAAGTATCTAGTAGGCAAAAGCCTTAAGTTTTTTTCAGAAATATCTATACGAAAAACCTCGTCTGATGGGGACATTTTTTTTTTTTGCCGGGTATTTTAAAGCTCAAACTGATTCGTGTTTATTTTATTCGCTGTAATTTTGTTAATTTATTTTAAGTATAAAAAAAATATATTATGGCTGGCCGTAGGCCTATTTTATGTTTTTTATTTAGCCTATATTATATTTATAGTGATGTTCAAAACGTTAGGTTGCATAACAATGTGCTTAATGTTAATGTTGCACTTATCTTATTTTTGTAAGGCGAACTGTTATTGGATGTTCGAGTTGATCTGAAAAAGAGGTCTTCGCCCTCTGTGTGTGTGTAAGGGTAAAACGGAAGAGAGGGGGGGGGGAGAAGAGTGCCCCGGCTGGTTCAAGTGCCCTCTTTGAAGTCGCGGTACGGCGCAATAGGTCGACAACAGCCCAAATAAACACCCCTTGTTCATTAAAAACGCCTCGGTCTGAGAACGCTACAATATTATTATTTTCTGTCCTGTTCTGTTGTTTAGGCTATCTGTTCTTGGGCCGGGTTTCCCGGATAACTTATAAAGCCTAGCCTATCTTAGCTCTTAAAAGCCTCTCTCATGCAAGGTTATAAACATTAGTCAGCACCTCGCTGCTTCCCCAAAAATGTAGGCTACTGAACTCAGAGAACGAATAGGCTACACACGCGGCTACTTGAGCGTCCATTCGCAAAGTGCTGAACTAGGCTATACTAACCTTATATGGAATCGTATTCTGAACGCTTTAATTAACAATCGCCATCTGTTGCGTATTAGGAATCAAGACAGGTAAAAATAAAATTAAAAAATTATATAATGACATTCTTGTAATAATATAAAAACCCATAATCACGGAAGAAGAGGCGGAACCGGCGAACATTCAAATAAAACTTTAATAAACCAAATAAAGATATCAGCGCGACAGCCCTCACGGTCGACTGCCAGCGCACAAACAAAACCAAACACAAAATAAAACCCAGGCCTGGTCCTCTCTCGTCCTTCACCGTCGCTGCTCCTCTTTATCCTCCCAATCTCCTCCGTGGGACTTCGAGACCGGTGAGTGGAGCAGGTGTCGCCATTTCAATCACTCCACCGCCTTCGCCTCGCTCCCACGGCCTCGCCCGCTCCCCACTCGTCACAATTTATATATAGATAGATCATTGAGCTAACATTCTAGGTAGAATGTCATTCACCATAGCTCATTGAGCTAACTGGATCTTTCGTCAGATCCGGGTCGGCAAAACAGAGTACCTACGCTGAAGTCTTCTGTTCCTCTTTAGATAAAAAACCCAAGTCTAAACCGTTCATTGTCATTCTATATAGATCTTTCGGATTCTTAGGGTCTGGATTTAAGCACGGATGTTGCCAATGCGTCAAAAATTATTTTCATCAAAACGACAGTGCCCCCCCCTGCTTTGATGGATCCAATGCCCCTCCAGTAGATCTGCTCTGACGCCGACTCTGCATATGGGGCATCCTTCAAACAGTGTAAGAAGCTTTCAGAATATTTCGTTTCTGTTTTATTTAATAGTTGTGGTTAATGCCACATTATTACCAAGTGAGAGCAAAATATAAAACACTGAGTAGCGTGGTTTTTTCAGCTGCCGAAACGACCAGCTAAAAACCATCCTAAACTGCTCAGAACGCCACTGCAACCACTCTAATAGAAATATATATACATGTACAGCGCTTGTCAAAAGTTTGGAAACATTTTGTGCCATGGTAAAAACAATTTTTGAAATACAGTAAAAACAGTAATATTGTGAAGTGTATTGTAATATCAATATATTTTATAATTTATATGAAATATACAAAACTATATGCAAACAGTCTTCCAGTATCACTCTAATATGCTGGTTTGCTGCCTGCTATTATTGGCTCAGTTATTGATCATTGTTCTTATTGTCAATGTTTAAAAACAGTTTTTGTAGGGTATTTATTTAAAATATAATTTTTGTAACGTTATAAATGTTTTTTACTGTCACTTTCGACCAATTTAATGCATGTTACTGAATAAAAGCATTAGTTTCTGTTAAAACACACACAAACGTGCCCCAAAACATTTAGAATGAGTAAGTTTCTGCATAGTTTCAGTAAATAGCACAACTATTTTTCATAGTTGATGGCAATGAGAAATGTATCTTTGAGTAACTAAATCAAAGTATATTAGAGATAATTCTGAAGGATCATGTGACATACAGAAGACTGGAGTAATGGCTGCTAAAGAAATTCAGCTTTGCCATCTGAGGAATAAATTACATTTTGAAATATATTACAGTAGAAAAGCAGTTATTTTTAAGTGTACAAATATTATTGCTTCTATGTGTTTTGAGCAATACAATGCGGCCAATGTGAAAGGCATAAGTGACTTTAATTAAAAAATATAAAAATGATATTGTCCTATCAGGAGTATAGTGCAGAGCATGTAAAATTTGCTAAACTGATTAGAAGCGGGAGTTAGTGTTTTCCCCAGGTGCAGCCCAGTGTTCACATTGACAAGAGGCAATACCAGTTATAGCTTTTTCCCAAAACAGAGTTGAGTGGCTCATTAAATGCCTTTTATTTAGATTGAAACCTTGCACATTTAGGATACAAATAATTCTGACCCAGGCTTGGAGTAAGGCTAACTGTGTTCACGCCTTACTCACGCAGGTGCCGGGCATTTTACTAATAAACAGAAGGGCTCATGGACTTATGGTTGCTAGGAGAGAGGCCAGCTGATGCTTTCATACTCCACGCATAGAGCAACTGTGTAATTCATCACTGCTGTAGTACCACATACAGAAGGGCCACCATCATCTCTCGGTCAATTAGGGAGAGATCACTAATAGGACTGCTTGTTTTACTAGAGTCAAATTAGACTCCACACAGGCTTGCCGGGCTTTGTCATCAGAGAGCAACAAATTTCCCCAAACAAATGATGTGGTTGATTATTGTAACATTAGTTTACAGTTAGTTTTTTTTTTGCACAACAGGAAGTGTTATGGTTGGCTGGACTGTCAAAAGTAGGTTTTTTTTTTTTTTTGAAATGAATGAATACCAATTTTTTTTTTTTTTTGTCTTAAAGGGATTAATCCATCCCAAAATGAAAATTTTGCAATCATTATCCCCATGTCATTTCCAAAACCCGTAAAAGCTCTTTCGTCTTCGGAACACCAATTTAAAGATATTTGGATGAAACCGGGAGGACTGTGACTGTCCCAAGATGCAAGTAAAGAACAGTGTCACAGGTCCATAAAAGGTATGAAAGAAGTCATCAGAATACTCCATCTGCCATCAGATGTGCAATCTGGGTTATATGAAGCGACGGGAACACTTTTTGTAAACACAGTATGTTGCGTATGCTCTTCTGTATCTTCCACGCCACAAGGATGCTTTGATTTGAAAGAAAACAGCGCATCCTTGTGGCGCGGATGACACAGAAGAGCATACACAGCATGCGGTGATATGGAGAGACACAGAGGAGACTGTTGACAAAGGAATTGTTGAATAAAGTCGTTATTTTTGTTTTATTCTCTTACAAAAAGTGTTCCTGTCACTTCATATAACCCAGATTGCACGTCTGATGGCAGATGGAGTATTCTGATGACGACTTTCACCTTGACACAGTTATTTTCTTGGCAGTCTATGGGACAGTCTCAGGCCTCCTGGTTTTCATCCAAAATATCTTAAATTGTGTTCTGAAGACAAACGGAGCTTTTACGGGTTTGGAACGACATGGGGGTAAGGGATTAATGACAAAATTTTCATTTTGGGGTGGAGTATCCCTTTAAGATATAATGATTTGAATAGGTAATACAGTACACTGTGAACATATTTCTCAAGTAAACTCACAGGCTGACGGATTTATCATGATCCAGTTATGATAATTAATAATTCATGTCCTTTTTTAAATAACCAGCTCCCTGAACACTAACCTTTAAAGGTAGTTTATTATATGTAGTTAAAGGGATAGTTGAACCAAAACAGAAAATGCTGTCATCATTTACTCACCCTCATGTCATTCCAAACATATAAGACTTTGTTTTGTCCATATAGTGAAAGTCAGTCAGGTCCAAAACAACACTGAACCCCATTAACTTTCATTATATGGATAAAAACACAGAGACATTTTCAAATGATCTCCTTTTGTGTTCCAGAGAACAAAAGAAAGTCATAAAGGTTTGGAATGACATGAGGGTAAATGATGACAGAATTTATATTTTTTTAGTGTAAATCAGTATGCAGTAAGTAATTACTGAATGTTTTCTCTCAATTTGCACGTTTCTTTGCAAATTTTTGGTTGATTCCGTGAAATGGGAGGATTGACCACAGCAAAGCATTTTGTTAAGGTGATGCAAACATCTCGCATGCTGCTTCTGTTCCAGGTGGCTAACCTTTCCATGCGCATCGATTCTTGTTTGATTCGGTAAACTCTTCATGACACGCAAATTTCTCATTTGACAAAAGGAACTAAAATTATTCCACTCATAAGCCTGTAAAATAATCTTCCTTAAATAAGTCTAAATTACAGAAGACAGGAAGTCAAAAGATTATCGGAGCATGTCACACAGAAAGAGCGAGAAAACGCTGGCATATGCCAAAGCACCCCTTGACAGATAATAAGGTTTCTCTGTGTTAGGAGCCATTACAGGTCAGGACCCCCAGCAGCATGTCATGATGACTTCTAATTGCAATTTATGTAATAAGTGGGAAGGAGTTCTACTAACATGGTCGAAAATGGAGAATAAATGATTAGGGGCTTGGCAGAAATGACAGTTTGCAGTTTAGACAACGCTCACTCTATCTCTTTCCTTGCTGTGGCTCACTCAGCAATTTAACTCAACGGCCCATACATCCTCAATGTGATCTGACCGACAGGGAAATGTCGATATTATCTTATGGAGAGTGGAGTGACTGCTCCATCAAGCCTTTTTGTGGCATGGAGGTTTTGATTGATACGGTTGGAGTCAGGTGTGGCATCTTGGACCAGTGGAGGTTGTGCTTTGGTTTGGTTAAAGATGCATTTCAAGCAATCCAATTCTAAATAAGAGTTAAGTTCAAGTGATTTTTTTGTCTTTATAGAAAGAAAATAAGATATTATTCAATTATGGAAAGAGGGAAGCTCTACAGGATTTTTGATTATCAATATTGTAGTATTTACATGCTATGGAGAAAAGGACATTTACGGTAGCAGCAGCAGTTGTGTGATGTTGAATAAAACTTTACAGCTAATATAGGAAAAGGCTACTGAATAAAACAAATAAATAGTGCTTCACAATACATAGTCCTCAATCAAACTATACAGAAAAATGACTTCCTGTTTTCTACAATAAAATCCGAAGAACAGCTTTATACATAAAAAAAAATTACTAATAAAGGATAAAAGCACATAACAAAACATTATAGTATAGACATAATCTTTACATATGATGTAACAAAATGTGTGTGACACACTCAGTTACTTCTATAAACCAAAATCCGACAGCCCAGAAGTAATTCTGAACACACCAAAGTTCAAGGACCAAGTGAGAAAAAGGCCTAATATATTTGATAATCTAACATTAAGTGAGTATCCAATTCATAGAAAGCTAAAGAATTGCAGAATCTCAAGGCTCATTGATCCGAATCAAATGTTTATCATCCTCAAAACATACAAGTAAAAATCCACCACCTCTTCAAATACAGGGTGACACGTCTGAAATAAACTTTATGGCCTCAAAGGGTTTAAAGTAGTGGTGATGCAGCAAAGAAAACGAGCATGTCTAATGTGAAACCATTGTCTGAGAGAGACACTCATCAATTCTTTTTCGGGGCCTCTTCGCCACTGTGCCCTCTCTGCATGCTCAATTCCATCAGTCCTCATTCACGACCTTTGTTACCATTTCATTATCTTTTCTGCAGGACATCTTCAGAAGCTAAACAAAACTTCAATTCAAATGATTTGCATTGGTGGCTGCTTTCCCATAATGCTCAGGTCAGAGCAGTGGGTAATGCACACGGTTTCATTTTATATGATAACTATTGAGTTTTTTATTTAATTTTTATATTGTGAGTGAGATGACAATGACCGCTCGTCGTTCCAAACACAATGGCTTTGTTGTGCAGATCTTGTTTATTAGTATGTGGTCAGCAGGGATGCATATTAACTATCGGAGAGACCACTGAGCAAACAAGTCTTCATTTATTGGCTGATTCTGTTTGTTTTAATTCATGTGATTGGGCCTTTGGCCTGCAATTTAACTCCCCCAAGCGAAGCCCCGCCTTTTCTGTAATGGACATTCTGAGGACTCTGCAAAACGGTCTGTTTAGCAATGTGCGTTTTGCTGGGTGGAACTTCAAATACAATAGGCAAGCATATTATAAACAGGGTAGTAAATGCCCATACCCGATAGATTGTGTTTGAAGTTAAAGTGTTTGGGTTGGGACTGTGTCTATTTGTGTTTGTGCAGCATTCAACGTTGCTTCCTATTGATTGGTGGAAAGGATTTTGAGGGTGAAAGAAAATTTGGGGCCTTAAATGCGTGTGTGTTCTATTTGATATCCAATATGCATTGTTACAAGCATGTTATGTTAGAAAATAATTGTTAAAGAGAAGTTGTCCACGATAATCTATTTAAAAAAACTATTTAAAAATCTGAATAAATATTAATTTTATATAATTTTATTTTAAACAGGTGATTGACTCACCCTCAATGAATTCTGAACCTGAATGACTTTCGTCTTCTGTAGAAACACAAACATTAGGAATAATGTTTTTAACTGTTTTTTTTTCCAAGACAACACTACTGACTTTCATTTATGGTCACTAAATATATATATACATGAAGGTGAGTAAATAATGACAGAATATTCATTTTTGGTGAAACTATCCCTTAAAAAGCTTTTAAAGTGCTCGTGGTGACAGATGCGTAAACTTTAATTAGCTACAGTTGATTCGTGATTGCATCGATTTGTTTTCGGGTGTAATGAAATGATGTGGCAAGGTGTGTGTGGATTACGCATGTTGTTTGCAGGTGTGTGCATATAATGTACTCTTTTATATTTAATATGAGGCCTTGAGAATCCTTTAGTGAAAATGTGTTCACAAACAAGTTTACTTTTGAAAAACATACACCGAGTACAGAGCCCTCTGCAGAGCATTTATACGAATATAATGCTTACATAATATAAATGACGTGCGCACTGGAACCCAATGTGGGGTGCTGAAGAACTCTGACCTTGGTCAAAAAATAAAATAAAAAAAACCGTGTTTATGTATGCTTAGAATGGTTAATATCTAACTAAGATTAAAAAATATATTTTCATTTGTTAAATATAAAAGGGCAAATATATATATAGATATATACAAGAATTCCGCTCCTATATTATTTTACTCAAGCAAATATTAAATATTTAAATACATTGTTGTTGTTGTTTTGCAAAGGAAACTTTTTAGTACTTCTATTCCTTTATTTTCCCTTTCCTTTTCCTTTTGAAATATCGACCAAAAAATTCAAGTTCTGTTTGTTCATGAATGCAAAACACAAACTAAACTACCCGATATCCAGTATATACAAACATGTGTGTAGCTAATAAGATTATCCATCTACTATTATCTATCTATTCATCATCTATTAGTAATAGATAGATGTAATCGAACGATTAAAGCTTGTATAGTTGTGTAGTTGTGTAATACAGCTATTACAGCTGCTATTTATCAACACAATTGGCTGCTTAGTCTTCATGATATCATGAAGAAACACACGTGTAGCCAGCAGCATATCACCATGTAGACACAAGACTGTTGCCAACTGAAGCTAGCAGGGCTGAGACTGTCAGTACCTGGATGGGAGCTCCTCCTGAGAAAACCTAGGTGCTGATGGAGAAAAAGGTGTTACTGGATGCCAGCAGGATTGCTATCGTGGTCTGTGTGGGTACTAAACCCAGTATAATCACAGGGGACAATATACTTTAAATAAGCACCTTCCTCGGATGAAACGTGAAATGCGGTCCTGAACTCTCTGTGGTCATTTAAACGAAGCAGATACAAGAGGGTCCTCACCATCGGTGCTCGGTTTTAATAGGATTAATTCAGAATGATTTTTTTTTTTTCTTTATAGAAAGAAATAAGATATTATCAGTTAGTGGTAAGGAAGCTCTACAGTATTTTTTGATATCATCAATATTTTGTGGTTATTTTACACTGAATATTGGAGAAAAGAAAGAGGAAATTTTACTGGTATTCAGAGCAGTTTGTGTGAATGTGATATAAACTTTACAGGTATTAATATAGTGAAAGAAGCTTCTAGAATTAAAAATAAATAGTAAATCAGGTGAACTTTTTCACAATACTCGAGTCTCAATATAAATATACAGAAAAATGCCTGTGTTTCTACAACTGAATTAAAATCAGAGAGAAAGCTTATACATAAAAAAATTGTCAAACTAATAAAAGGATAAAAGCACATAACAAAACATTTTACTAAGTCATAGAAATAATTCTTAAATATGATGTCACTAACATAACTGTGCTAGTGCTTAACACACTTGGGGTGATTTCCTTCTATTAAACCAAAATCCGCACAAGGCCAAGAAGCCATAATATATTCTGCAACACACCACTGCAAAGTTTAAGGACAAAGTGAGAAAAAAGATCCGTAATATATTCTGAATATAAATAAATTATACACTTAATGTAGAAACCATATTCATAGAAGCTCCAAAGAATTGCAGATATCAAGAATCATTTTCTGATCAGAATTCAAATGTTTATCTCCTACAACATACTACAATGTAAAAATCACCACTCTTACAAAAATACAGGGCGTGCACACTATGCGCATCTTCGAAATAAAAACTGCTTAATATGCGCTCAAAGGGTTACAAGTAAGTTGGATGCATCAAAAGGAAAACGACAAATTTCATCTAATGTGAAACCATTGTTCTGACCGAAAGAGCCAGCCCCCCTCTATCAATCTTTTAGGCACGAGGCCTCTTCCAGCCACTGCTGCCCTCTCACTGCATCGCTCAATCTCATTAACAGTGCCTTCATTTCACTGAACTTTTGTTCACCCAGTTCATTATCTTTTCTGCAGACATCTTCAAAGCTAACAAAACTTACAATTCAATCATGATTTTGCAATTGGGATGCCTGCTTTTTAACCATAATGCTCAGAGTTCCTATGATGCAGGTGGGTAATTGCCCCAAGGTTCATTTTATATGATAGCTATTGAGTTTTTTATTTATTTATTTATATTACGTGCGTAGTGCAGAGAGATTGCACAATGACAGCTCGTCGTTCCAACACAATCTTTGTTGTGCAGATCTTGTTATGTAGATATGGTGGTCAGGCAGCGGAATGACTATAGCTAAATATCGGAGGAGACCAACTTTCGCATGCAAAACGTCTAGTCTAAGTTTCGATTGCCGCCTGATTCTGTTTGTTTATATTCATTTGTAGATTGTGACTTTGCGCCAAGAATTCTAAATCCCCACAGCCGATAGGACGCCCTTTTCTGATAATGACACTTCTGAAGCAGACTCTAGCAAAAAGGGTCCTGTTTACGATACTTTTAGTATGTTGTAGTTGTTGCTGGCGCTGGTAGACAAATCCAAATTAATACAATAGGCCCGAAGCATAAAAATAATTTTCCCATACTCAGCCGAGTACGGTATGTAAGATGCCAATAACCCCGATAGATGTGAGCAGAAGGTAATAGTGATTTGTCAAGTTAAGGGCCTTCCGCAAACCTCTATTAGCTGCCTTGGTTGCAGCATATCAACAGTGCAAGTCTATTGACCTTGGTGCGCCAAACCGATATTATTTTATGCTAAGGTAGTAGCACCCGCAAAGTTGCGCGGCCTTAATTGCTGCTTGTTATTCTAATCTGATTATCCAATCTGGCATTGCTTAACTAAGCACCATGCTACTTAGTGATTGTTAAATAATATGTTTAAAGAGATAGTTCGCAGTCAAAGAATTAGTAACTATTTATAAATACTTTTAATAAAGTCACATAAATCATCAATTAAATTATTAATTTTATATAAATTTCATATTAAAAGCGGTATAGACTCGACCCATCCTGTAATTCCTGAACTTGAATGACTTTCTTTCTTCTGTAGAACACAAACATTAGGAATAATGTTTTTTAACTGTTTTTTTTCCAAGACGACACTACTGCCACTTTCAGTTAATGGTCACTAAATAGATCTATACATATGATAAGGGTGAGCTAAAATAAGTTGACCAGATAGATAATCATAATTTTGCCGCGCCGGAATGAACTATCACCTGTAAAAGGCTTTTATCAAGGTGGCTCGTAGTAGTATGCGTCGAACAGATAATGACGCTAACTTCTCAATTAAGCTTATACAGGGTTGATTCGATGATTGCCATCGTATTTGTTTTCAGGGTTCTGTAGCTGAAATGCATTGTGGCAGAATTGTTTGTGCATTTACCGCATAGCTTTGTTTGGCAGGCTCGTCGCTGCAATATAATGTGATCTCTTTAATATTTACTAGTGATGCCCTTGAGATATCCTCTTTTTTTTTTAGTGAAAATTGTGGTCACCACAAATCAAGTGTACACTTGCAAAAACATACACAGCAGCGCACAGAGCCCTACTGCCAGGTTAGCATTAATGACGGAATTATAATGAATTCGTATCTACACTAATGTATATACTCTAGGGAGCGCAATGGAACCCACGCTGCTGATAGCCATGCTAATGGCGGGACTCCATTCTCTGACTCGTTTGCTGCCCCTGAAGAAATCTGCTACCTTTGGTCATAAAGAATAAAATAAAAACACTTGTTTATGTTATGCTAGGAATGCCCGCTCACATATGCTAACTAAAGATTAAAATATATTTTCATTTGTGTAAATAATAAATGAGCACATTTACTATAGTAATAGTATTATATCACAAGCAACTCCGCTTTAAATGAATATATTATGGAAGCTCAAGCAAAATATACAGATATTAAATTATTAAATGGCTTGTTTGTTGTTTTTTGCCAAGGCCAAATTATATTAGCTACTTCTACTTCCTTTCTATTTTCCGCCTTGCACCTCGTCCTTTTGAAATAATAGAACCAAAAAATTCAATGTTTCTTGCTTTTTCTATGAATCGCCCCCAACTAAAAATAACTACCTAGATACCCAGCTAATATACCAAACATGGTGTGTAAGCCATAATAGATAGCAGATCTATCTATCTATCTATCTATCTATCTATTCATATCTTATCTAGGAATAGCATAGATGGAATTACGACCAACTATTAAAGCTTGTCTAGTTGTGGTAGTTGTCGTAATCACAGCTTATTAACAGCTGGCTATTTATCACACAATTGCCCATGGGCCTTAGTCTAATTCATATCTATTTGGTCAAGAAAAAAGATAGACAAGCACTGTGTAGCCAGAAGCCCATTATCACCCTGTAGCCCAAGACGGTGACAAATGTAAGCTACGCAAGGGCGAGCTGGTCATACCTGGATGGGAGACATCCTGAGAAAACTAGGTTGCTGATGGAAAAGGTGTTACGATGCCAGCAGGGGTGCTCTTCCGTGGTCTGTGTGGCTCCTAACACCCCAGTATAATCAAGGGACATATACTTTAAAAGCACCTTCCTTCGGATGAAACGTTAAACTGAGGTCCTGACTCTCTGTGGTCAGAAAAATCCAGGAAAGCAAGTAGGGGTATCACCCCTGCTCCTGGCCAAATTTGCCACTGGTTTCGACGATCATGGGCCTCCTAACCATCCCCATACACTGATTGGCTCATCCTCTGTCTCCTCTCCTGCAATAAGCTGGGTGTGGTGGGCTTCTGGCACAATATGGCTGCCGTTCGCATCATCCAGGTGGATGCTCACCTGGTGGTGGTTGAGGAGATCCCCTACTTTCATGTAAAGTGCTTTGAGTACCCAGAAAAGCGCTATATAAATGTAACTAATTGAAGTAGTATTATTATGTAAATACATGTCAGATTTTTACACTCTTCGCATGAGAAATTGCTTCTTTCGTTATGCCGGCCAGGGCTTATTTTTGATACTTAACTGGGAAATTGAAAAGCAAACATCAGAAAACATATTGCAACACAGCCAGGGCGGGGGGGGCCCTCAGCACACCAAATAAAAAAACAACAAAGTGCACCTTTAATTATTTTGTGTCTCCCAATAACAACTTTAATTGGCTTTTGCGGAGGCAGGCAGGGACTGTGGAAGCATAGCTTGCATTCAGTTGGGACTTGAAGAGGATGGATGCTGTCCCCTAATGGCTCACATCACTAGATCTACAGTCACAGGCCGCTAATGACTCGCTTGTCACCAGTCTCCGTTAGCACGGGGCAGACCTCCCGCAGGCCCTCCCCTTGCCCAGTCACCAGGGGACAGGCCTAATTGGGTACACTACAGGGTGTGGCTGGATTTAGGGCGGATGGTGGTCAATGTTGCATGTATGGAGTACACTTGATAATAGATTCCCAGGAGGATGCATTAATCTACAGTTTCAAACCTGTAAATTGAACACCAGTACTCTGGCCTGTCTCTCGCCACCCACTAACAAATTGTATTCTTAGTTCAAATGTATGAAGTTGTTTATTTAAGATGCAAGTTGGTTATTCTGTGAATTGGCATCACACATCATCTCTGTCGAACTATACATTTAGGCTGTAGGGTTTATAATTATACAGTGGTTTGCAAAAGTCTTCAGACCTCTACCCTAATACCTTGCAGGCCCCCTCATAAAAATGCATGAATATGAATTAAGCATATTTTAATGTTTCATTTTGTACCAGCTCTACAGAGGACTTTCCGTCACAATATTATGTCAAGGAATGTCTATAGGCTGAAAAAAGTATGCTAAGTACAATTTTCTCATTTTAGCCGATTCATATTCTAGAATTTTCTGAACCCTGAAATTTTTTCTTTCAAATAGCACAATTAATAAGTCAGTTATTTTAATGTCACATTGTTTATGTCAGAACATTCTTGACAAAAAGAGAATGTAAATATGCTATGGGAACAAATGACCTCATTTGTCACCGAAAGGAGAAGGGATTTTTTTCTAACGCATTCAGCCATAGCTGTCATTCTGCTAGACTGTTTTTTCTGCGTCTGGAAATACAGTCCAATCAGCATCAATTCACATTCTGTGGAGTACCGCCACTTTTTTAGGGTGATTTCTCTCTGACCGAGAATTGCCCCAAGTGTTCTCATAGACTTCCATTCAGAGATACTGCAGGCACTGCAATGCAATGAGTTCTGGGAGGGCTAGCACTAACATGCTTCTGTCATCATACATAACCTTAACCCATGCAGCGATTACTGGGAACAAACATACCTTTGTAAATAATACATATGAAGTCAGGACTAGTCTGTATGGGGTGAATAAAGCAAACTAGTGAAGTTTTGATGGATGACCGATTGTAATAGAGGTAAAAAAAAACGATTACAGTGACATACAGGAGTCATACATTATTAGACCCGAACTAGTCCGTTATTATTAAAGTGCAAATATCATACCA
This sequence comes from Cyprinus carpio, assembly GCF_018340385.1. Lineage (NCBI taxonomy): Eukaryota > Metazoa > Chordata > Actinopteri > Cypriniformes > Cyprinidae > Cyprinus > Cyprinus carpio. The sequence goes on along the minus strand of NC_056588.1, from coordinate 13,374,865 downwards.
TCATAGCTCTGCAGTACACATCTTGCAGTGTCATATTTGATGGTCTAATTAATCTCCACAAGGGAGAAATTTGCCAAAGAGTCTGTCAGCCGGTGGCCATTTTGACAGGTCCTGTCAGGGAGCTATGAAACCTTTTCACAACCCATGCATTTCAGTTTCTGCTCTCCTCTGCCCCAGCAGGCAAATAAACAGCTTACATGTTTTCTGTCAGAAACCAGACTAAAAACCTGAAGCTCAGCCTTTAAAGCAACACAGTATTTATGAAAATATTTTTCACTTTATAAACACAGGTATCCTAGTGCAGGAAATAGATTTCTGACCTTAATATTATATGCTTTTCAATGTCTCTGTTTGCTCCTGCAGCAATATATAAGACACTATGAAATAAGTAAGAAAAGAAATGCACAGTATTCAGAAAAGATGATGTTCCAGCTTATAAATAATGAAACTTCATGAGGTCAGATCACAGCAGAATGTGGTATAAACATGGCAACGACAATCCACTCCTCCATGCCTCACTGATAGCAACACTGAAAATATATGTTACACACTTGTAGCAATTCCCATCCGGATGACCAAACCGGCTTCAGAGAAAGTTCGCCCGGTAGATAAATGCAAATGATTTTCTGTTGCTGTATTTTTCCTAATGCATTCACGCTTTAAGGTTTGAACTTAAGCAGCTAAAGGTGTCCAACGTTGCTGCTATCCTGGAGTGTAACAACAATGAAATTACCCGCACACACATACACACTCACACACACACACACACACACACACACACACACATTAGAGCATATCTGGCATGTCTGTCAGAGGACCTGACAGTCATACCAGATATCACAGAGGGGTGCTGTATGATGTCACGCAAGAAACAGCACCAAAGTGATTTCCGCCCCCTCCTATGCATGGCACTATTATAAACCGTGAACACACTGGCTCTTTTGACATATCGCTCCTTCTATAAGAGCCAGAATACATCTCCATGTTTTATCACTGAACTAATTGCCTCTGAATACACTTATACTATAGCATTATAGATACAGTAAGTATTATTTTGCACCTTTAAAGGCATTTTTCTTTATACCGAATGATTGCGATTATAACGGAAAACTATAAAAACGTCATTATAGCATATATGCGATGCTATTATATCTTCCCTCAAACTTCATAGGCCTCACATTGCAGCACAACTATGGATCATTTTTGTCTCAGAAACAGACCATTAAGCCAATTATCATAATGTAAAGTGGAATAAAGGAGGAGGGGCCTAATCCTCTCAAGCACAGGTCTCCCATGAGGAATAGGTGTGAATATTCGCTAGCATCCCGCGGTCCCCTTCATCCCTGCGTACAGCTTTCTACCCTGCCAATCGACCCCCCTCCCCCCACCACCCCACCTTCCACCAAACACACACCATTGCGCCTATCGCACTCCTGGCATAGTGTATATAATATGTAGCTAGCTAATTGCAAATCATCTGTGATGTACACGACTGCTTCACTAATTGCCGCTGGAAGCTGTGCTCATTAACTGTTCTCATCTGGCTCGGTACACAAGCTAAACAACCTGCAAACGATCCAGCAATTACTGTTATTTTACATCGACGACGCCAGGCGTGCATGAAAATAACTGCTGTAAATAACAAAAGACATTTGGCTGCAAATTTCTGAAAATGCGTCACCGCCCAAAAAAAGCTCATTAAAGAGTAGTTATTTATTGAAGAATTTTTGAACAAAAGACGCAAAAGCAGCAGGGCGCTCCTGATGGACTCATCGAAGGTTTTCCTGAGTTCGATGGCACGCCCACAGATAGTTTATTGACCAAACTGAGTTTTGTTGTTTACCAATAAAATGGTGGTACGCTTACAATGTTTGTGTAACATATGCCTCACACATACTGTATATCACCAGAAAGCAGCCTTACAGCTGGGTGTGTTTGTGTGTGTGTGTGATGGAACAAGAGGGCTAAAGAGAGGGAGAGAGAGTGTTTTTCAGTCGCACTGACTGTCTGTCTTCTCTCTTGATCTCACAGACAATTATATTCACAAATACTGTATATTCTCAGCTCTTCCAGATGACTTTAAATATATTAATGTATACAAATGCACAGGCGCTGTTTAAGGGAGAAGCAGTGCTGTCCTGGTGGCCATAATGAGTGTTCATTATTGGGGCACTCCCACAGATTCTTTGCTAGAAATGCAAATTTGTTCATTAGGTTGTACCAGGCTTCAATCTACAACTGTCTTCTGTTTGTCTTTGTAAAAATGCTACAGTAAAAAGCTTTTAATTGATAACTGTAAGTCACTTTACCATTACAGGGAAATGTATATATATATATATGGTCTAACATTATATTATGTCATTTTACTGTAAAATTGCCAGCAAACAAAATATGAATTACCATATGATTTATAGTGAAAACAGTAAAAGGACATTTCCAGAAGTTACTGCTTGACACATCACTAGTGATGATATTTTTTATAATAATAATTATATAACATATCATTTATCAGCAATGTATGTTTTGTGTTACATTTTTTTGTTATTAGTTAATACTTATTGCATTATTTTAGGGTCATGTGTGTTACCCTGAGGGTGTTGCCTTTGCGTGTATGACCCTGCACAATGTCTATATACAAGTATTGGCCATGTTTTATAGACAAGCCTCTAACAGTGAACTATAATTCATCTTGTGCCTTTTTCATTGGTCCCACTTATATTATTATGGTGGTTATCAGTAAATTTTTAGGTAAAAAGCTGATTTTTATAGTTAAAGCCGTTTGGTATAATAACAACTTCAGTATATCACTTGAAATATATGGTTCTAAAATATTAGTTAGTTACCAGTAATATACAGGGTAATTTAAAGGACTGTATCAATACACTGTCACAATACTTTTTACAGTGAATTTCTGGAAACCACAGCTGCCAGTTTTTTTGTTTTGTTTGTTTTTGTTTTTTTTTTTTATCAGATATTTAACAGGGTATTTTCTGATGTAGGTTTTAACAGAATATCTACTTTAAAAAAAAAGCATTTAGAATAACAAGACAGCCTCCAAACTTAAAGAAAAGCAGATATTTCATTATATTGTGGGCTAAGAAGAATCACATTGGCTAAATGTTGGAAGTGTCTGAGTTTTGCTTTAGAAAACACAAAGCTTAATAACACACTCAGACGAACAAAAAGTAGTTCTTCTCTCTTTCCTTCCCTCTTACCCTCTCTATTTTTCTGTTTCACATACCCTTTTTCGTCACATTTCCCCACACACACACACACACACAAAGAGAACTCATTTTAATGTGTTTATGGAATGTAAAGCCAGTCATTTTCGAAATCCTGTCTCTTAACCATTATCTCTCATTGTAACACATAGGGGTGGAGACAGGAGATTTTGTGTGTGGGTGTACAACAGGCTTCTCTGCACAATCCTCTTAGAGAAAACGAGAAAGAATGGCGAGCTGAAATTAATCCAAAAAAGGTAAAGACTCCAGAGGAAGGAAAGAGAGGCCATTAATGCTGACATTGCCGGTAGACAGAAGGACACTCGCTACCACAGAGGAGGATAATTATTCCTAGGTGTGCGTGTGTGGCGAGAGAGAGAGAAGAGAGAGAGGGAGTGGAGGAGGGATGATGAAATTGCTTGATTAAGAAAGAGAGTGAAGAAAAAGAGAGGAAACGAAAAGAAGGGGGATGGGTAAATATTCAACAATCTGTTTCATTTTCCTCCGTTGAAAATCGAGAAGAGTATTTGTTGCAGATGTGCTCAGATGCATGACATCCTGTAAAAACAAGAGGGACAAATATATCAATTTCTTTGTTCATCTCTGTCTACCACTTATTGTCGTCTTTAGGTTTGATACTCAAGAATAAATCTGATGATATTTTTTGCCCACCTGCTGACAGCAATCTCTCAAAGGGAAGCACATTATTACATTATATTCAGTTATTAATTTTAGCATGGATTGTGGCTTTTATCTGCAAGGGAAAAAAAAAACATAATTTGCTTCCATAAGGCCTGACTTAATACACCACTCTGCATGAAATTCATTATAGAATCTCACTGGATGGACACATATTGAAAAGACACATTATATCATTAACATAAACCTCTTAGGTTACACTTTATGTGTATATCTTTGTCCTGGAAAGCAAAAGTAAAGACCCTAATCCAAATCACTTGGCATCTCTCTTTACCAGGACATTAGCTCTGCCACTTAATCTGGTTGGGAAAGCGCAGCTTGCTCTATACTATCCAGCTCAAACATATATGTAAGCCACAGAGCTCAATGAAAGCAGTGGCAGGCCGAGTGGGTTGTGAGCTGAACTAATGAAGCTTAGGTTGGAGCCTCTTCATTCTGTGCTTTCCCACCTTTCACATGACGCTACCAGGGAATCAATTTGAACAAATACAGAACATATTGTGGCTGGGTTCATTGCAGAAGTTAATTAATGTAGCAGGCTCTAAAGAAACTCTGAGTACAGCAAGTCCCAATTATCCAGGGAACAGCCAGGAGCTGATTTGCCATTTGTTATATTAAGTATTTAGAATTAGTGGAGTCAGGTATAATTAAAAAATTGTGCCACTTTCACCTGCAACATGTGGAAACTTGTTAATTCCCAACTTTTTCCCCCTTTCCCCCCCATGATTTAACAGATGGTGAGAGAGAGGGAAAAAGAGAACTGAATGAAAAAAAAATAAAAAAAACATGTTTGCTGTTTAATGTAGAAGTGGTGTGAAGCAATAAAAGCACAATTTGGCAACACTATTCAGTTTTTGATTGTGAATGGAAGATTTTTCTGATGTTGTGCATTTATCCAGGTTTATTTTGTCAGTGAGAATTAACCAGTCACATGTCTTGTTTCTGCTGCCTCGATAGCTCGGATAACCCCCCACCCCCACTTTGTTTGTTTGGCTGTTTGTTTGTTTGGAGTCCGCCCTCACTTTCTGTCCCAATAAAACAAAACACTGGAGGTGAAAACACACAATAGTAATTATTATGATCAACACGTTTGCAGGATTTTTTTTCCTCAAGCGTCTAGGGCCGGAGAACCCAAATTGTATGCATTGAGGAAAATGCCCGTGCGCTACATCATCGAATCACAATATTTCTGATGTGTGCTCAGTTTGTGCGTGTCGCGTAGGTGGGTGTGTGCACGCGCTTTCATACCATGCACGCGGGTATGGCGTCGGTAGGAAGCCACCGACTTCATTTGAGGCTTGTGTGTGCACAGTGACGTGGGGGCCTCAGTGTGAATCATAGGGTTGACATGGAAGACTTCAGTCACAGGTCATTTTAGCACAGTGGAGTTCTGTTCCAGCACAGCACACACGCGCAGATACACAATCCTTACACACACACAAATGCTGCTGTAAATAGGCAGTGCCTCGGAAAAAATTTTCCTCTACATTTTAAAGCATCTTTACCAGAAGTTGAGTCTTAGTCTTGGATAAACTACATACAGGCAGCCATTCAGAAAATGATGTGTGGAGATAATGGAAAACAAGCAGTGTTGTTTTCTAATGTGGACAAACAAGTGTCCATCAAATGGCATTAGTTTGAACACTCAGACAACAGTTTAAAATCTGCAAAAACTGTGCGCTCACACTGCAGCAACTGTGAGTGTGATGAAGACAATGATGTGAGACAAACAATGTGGTAAAATGTGCCACTGCCAAACAACCCAGGATAGGAACAACAACACGTCTCGACAGAAACCAGCCGTATGGATGGTGTGTATATGTGTGTGATCATCTTCGCCGGCGCTGTTACTTTACAGTTGAGGATGTTTTGTGATGTTGCTATTGTGATGGTTCTTTTGACATACTGTACACTAAAAGGTCTATATAGCTTTAGCCTTGTTATTACTATTATTATTAATATTATTATTATGTGACTAAAACTATTAACACTATCTCCTCCTAGAGCTTTAATGCTACACAAAACTTCGGGTCACACCTTTAGTATATTCTTTAAGTGTTTATATTTTCTAACTTGATCCGACTCAAAACTTCCAAAAACCCCATAGACTTAACATTGATTGAATGCTCAAATGAGCAGCTCTTCAAATCTAAACAGACATATACAACTATTTTCAACTTTCATAGACTTTAACCAAAGTTACAAACTTTACTCTATGTACAAATATCTATAAATCAACAGAATGCAGTAGAGAAGTGAAGCTTTAGATAGCTAACTTGTGCGGTAGGCCTGTATGATGTACCAAAATAATGGTCAAAACTTATTTCCTGTTCATCCTTAAAAGAACTATGTATGAATCATACATCTCACACGATTTAAAATATCTCTAAAAGTTAACAGTGAAGACTATATTTTATTGCTTTAACAGCTCGTTCACAAACCTTTCTTCTTTTTTTCACATTGCCCTCAAGGCACCAGGTCGCCATTTCAGTGACATAATAAGGGGTAAGAAAATTACAAAACCTCCATTAAAATGTAATGCTGACTTGCTTTGAATGCCGCACTAATTTCACCAAGTTCACCTTAAATCAGAGTTTGTCTGAATTAGCCTTGCGTGCCACAGTGGTGTGTTTAAGTTGTTTATTTGTCGAAAAACACCTATGCAGTCAGCGTAATTGATAAGTGAGTTCTGCCTTATGTAAAATCAGATTTAATTCAAATGCCTTTTCTAATAGGCATAATTAACAACCTAAGATATTAGTAAGCAGTAGCACAAACAAGTCATATTAATGAGGCGAAAATATTTTGATGATACATTAAAATGTGTCAAGAGCTCTGGTTTCAAAGGTAATGTGTGTGTATAATTAGGTTTCTTCTGCAGGAAACAGACTGAAGTTAAGACTGCTCTCAGTAGGGCGCTTTCAAATGAAACTTTATGGAGCACTGCCATCTCTACACAGGCATAATGAGGCAAAGCTTATGAGATTAGTGATACTTCATACCGTTTTAAGATTGTCATTAAAAAAATCTAAGGACATTGAATAATACTTAATTTTTTAGATATATAAAAAAATATTATTATGCGCTTTTTTTATGTTGTTACATAATATTTAGAAATCAAATGTAGGTGTTGGAATAAAGTACTTTTTTGAAATACTTTTTTTTCTTTTTGTACATTCCTGTTATTTGAATGTATTATTTTTTATAAAATATAGTAATGGTATATAGTGTTTATTTAATTCAGTTAGCTATATTTAAACCTATTGTCCATATTTAAACTATATATTTAAAGTGCACAGTATTAATATTCTGCTGTAACATTCTCCATAGGACCTTTTTTCACATTTTCTCTCAGCAGCGGAAGTCGTCATAGTTGGGTTAACTGGAAGAGCAGTGAATCGGAAGAGTACCACAAATATATATTTTTTTGCATTCCATTTGCTCGAATAGGCAAAATAAGAAAACTCCACGATAGTGTTTTCATAACTTTCAATAAAAGGGAAAAAAATTAGAGTTTACCGATAACGGCAGTCAGAAGACAGCAACGATGTAAAATTTACCATCCCTCCACATAGACGCTGCATTACACAACAACCTTGCATTAGCGGTTTTTTTGATGCAAATGTGATACTGTAATACATAATGTAACAAATGTTATAAATGTACACATACTTTCAGTTTACGATGCTGATGATGACCGTTAAACGCGTCATCACAGTCTTGTGAAAAGGGTCCATAGTAAAAAAAAAAAGCAGAGAAAATACTGTTTTATAGTTTATTGTGTGTGTGTGTGTGTTTATATATTTCAATACATTTTAATGGCGTGAGGCGCTAGGGGGCTATTGTATCTAATATGGCATTTTTTCTATCCATTTCAGAGCGAGAGATGTGTTTTGATTTGACACCTGATCGGTAGCGAGCATGCTTTTGGACACCGAAAACGTGTAATTCTGATAGATTTAAAGTCTTTGATTATGAATACAAAAATGAAACAGTGTTTAAAATGTTTCATATGCAAATGATGTGCATTAGTATAACTATTCAACCCCCGTCTGTCTGACCTCCTTTATACTCTCTAACGCTTGATATGTATTTTTTTTTTTACAGCTTGCTGTCCATATAGGCCTCTGATCTGTTCACACCTCATAGTCTAAGTGGATGAAGAACAATCAATATCTGGGTAAACAGCTAAAATGGGAACAGAAATTAAAAGACGCGGCATGTATAGATTCACATGTGAAAATCTGCATGACAATTTACGGTGTAAATTGTATATCCCAAAGTGCCGGGATGAGAGGTGAGCACCTGATATACACATACAGCTACCTATAAGTGGAAAAAAATAATTTGTACGCGGTGGAACCAACTTTGGGATCCCTTCCAGATGTCAAAATGAAATTGTGTGACTGAGGTGTGCCACATGAATGGACGGGCTAAAGTGGTCATGGTATCTCAAAGAAGCAAATGCCAAGTAGTGATAGGATTTGTCCTCGTGGCTCAAGCTTTTCTGCGAGAAAATAAATTAGCTTAATGATCAGGTATTACCTTACTGAGAAGTTATATTTTTGCCGTGGTTCACGGGTGCTGCATCCAATTAGATGCTTACGACCTATGACCCATATCAGCCTGCAATCCAGTAATTGGATTATTGGAACCTGTTTGTTTCTGTCTGGACACAAACAAACATCAGGGGGGATTACCTTGAATGAGCAATGACCTCGCTAACTCCATGTGATCATTTTACACATATAAACCTGTTCCAAGATAACTTATAAATCTGTCAAGTGCATTAATTTACAACAAATGCTTAATTGAGCAGCAATACGTAACTGAACGATGCATTTGCAAAATAATGTTTGATTCATTTTCACAATTAAAGATAAATTAAATTAATAATATGCCTTCATCTGATAACAACCAGAAAATGTAAATACACAACAGAATTTTGAGGGAAAAATTATATATTTTAAGAAAAAAATGTTTCAAGAAAAATGTTTTATGCATTTAAATAATTAGACATGATAAAAAAACAGAATTATAACAACACAAACATATGGTGAAGAAAAATAAAAACATTCTATAGGGCCCTAAACATAATTTTCTTCTTCTTCTCTCTTTTTGTTAAACTTTAATAAATTGATGTGAAAATGTATAAGTTTTATGATTTTAATTAATTGGACATGCTTTTTGATTAATACTACAATTTAAATTAACCATTAAAAGGAGTCGAGAAAAGAAAAAAAATAGATTTATAGGCCTTAAATTAGTTTAGTCTGCATATGTCTCATCCTAGACACACAAACACACAGAGGTTAACACACCACATGGGCTACATTACATCCTGATTTACTCCCATGGCAGCAACAACCTTACCCACAGCCTGCCCAGTGATGCATATGTGTGTGTGTGTGTGTGTGGTTGTTCACATGTAGGAGTAAGCATAGTTGTATAACCATACGATTATTATTTTTCCAGTAGGCTTATAAGTGGTTTTCTCTGCACTGAACAAGAGGTTTAGAACAGTGTCCAGAGCCGCAGACTCTAACGGTAGCTGAACTGCAATACGTAACTGCAAACATACTGTAAGGATTGTATTGTGGCATGTCACCTACAGACTTAATCCGCACTTGTGAGTGATAGAAAGTGTCCAACCTCTATACAATTCCAACAAATGCAAACATACAGTAATGTTGATTTTTTTATTATTAAATATAGAATATAATATATATCTATATACTTTAAAGATACAAGCCCCTGCCTCCTGATTAAAACTGCATAATATATTATTGCATTTGTTTTCTTTATTTTCTTAGTGTATTGTGTAGTATTTCTAAGTGTATTTTTTTCTTATTGCTTTTGGGCAAAAATTTAATTGCTCGAAGTAATAAATAGTAGTTTTGCCGTAGGACCAAGAGCTACATTTATACTCAAGATACAATGTGTATGTAAACAATCTAATATCTTAGCGTATATATTTTATGGAATTTTTTTTACCCTTAAAACCTGTTTTTATTTTTTGCAGTGGTTATTTTTAGTTCTCATTTCTTTTTAAAAGACAACGACTAGCTGCTATAAGCTACATGAATGACATAACTTCTTCCAGCACCGCACTGAAATCATGTCTCTTCTCTAACTTCTTATATGATTACACATATTACAAGGTACTGTGATTCAAGGCCATGAATCTGAATTCAAACTCAGGGTCTGAAGAATGGCATGTCCTCCTCTCATAGGATATAACACAATTAATGAATGCAGGAAACAGATAGTGTCTAATGTCCAATCACAACAGACAGTGCCAATATGAGAAGGAAACTTGACTTACGTTGATGTAATAGTGTTTGGATGGCTTATGCCATTGAGCCTCTGCCACCATCAATCTTTGAGGCCTAACACTTTTTGAGTTTTTTCCACACACCTGGCCCCGCATGAAAATATCCGTCTTGAAAAAAAATCGGCAACATAAAAAAAAACGGAGAAAGAAACAAGAAGGGTGGAAGTGGTAGTGGCAAAAAAGACAAAAGTCTCCCCCCCCAGCCCCCTTTGTGAAGCCTGCCAGAACAAGCATCCTTTAAAATGAAGACGGAAAAGATTGGAAACCAAATGTGTTATAGAAATACCAAATTTTTTTCACATTTGAAATGCCTCCAACCAGCATATTAACATTTCACAAGCTTTATTCATTTGAGCCATCAAATTTGAGTATTTCCCTATGATTTATTTTTGTGCCCCCCTGGTGTTTTATTTTAGTTATTGGATGTTTTTCCCCCCCCCGTAGTCCCCCACTACGGAATGTCAATTGTGTAATGGGCCCCAGGATACTTCAAAGCAGTCAAGCCCAACAGCAGGTTGGGTGATTGCTTTCTTCCCCTAGGAAATAGACCCAAGCCCCTGGCGCATAGATCACACCAAACTTTGCCAATTTCACCCCCTGGGCGGTTTTGTAATGGAAACAGTGGAGTGTTTGAAGAGAGCTCGTCTGTACAAGACCTCGCCACCCTCATTGTAGGAAGAGCTTCAAATATCAAGGACTGGTAGTCCCTAACCGACCCCTTTTTTTAACTTTAAGGGACCGTAAGCCCCCGTAAAAGGTTAGAATAAGGCCTAGTATATCACGAGTGCTTAATAATCTGGTTTTTTTTTTGACTTGTTTTGCCCTTTTTGTTCAACCTATAATCAAACCCGCAACAAAAAAAGTGGGGAAAAAGTCAAAACATAAAATTCTACATTGAGACATAACTAAATATAAGGGCAATTAATCAACATGATTGGGATTTGCGTGGTTTTTTTGTAATCCCCACCAAGGAAAAAAAAGATACCAACCAGTTGTTTTTTCTAAAATTTTTCCAACACAGACCAAAACATGGAGACTCTCAGAAAGTGAATAGCGGATGTATAAAGGATTTATAGAAGTGAAACCCTGGCCAGTTGCCCTCATAAAATGCCCAATGAGAGGTTTTTATATCTAATTGGTGAGATCTCGAAGGTAAAATATTTACAATGTGGAAAGTTTTGCAATGTGCCCAAAATGTCCCCCCAATCTACATAACCTTTTTTCCCAAAAATTCATTTCTACCCTACTACTTTGTTTTCAAGAACCACAAGCTTTTTCCGTCAAAGCGTAAACATCTTTTGGTCTTGAATAAAACTCCTCACTTGTTGGTATTGGATAAACCAAACCGTATTGAACAATACAGGTCATATTGTAACTATTTTTTTCAATTCTACTCTACTGGTCAAATTTCAGAATTTGCCACAGTTTGTTGCCCTTTTGTTCCTCAAAATTCCAAAGCCTAGGAAATAATAACAGTGGTTTAAAAGACATCCTCAAGTTCACATTCTGAAAAATGGTCGCCACAATACAGACCCCCAATCTAGAATTCGCCATTGCATATTTTAGGCGCGCGGTTCATATCGTCCCAGAACTTTATTAACCAAGTTTGAATGGAAGTGTCAATTAGGTTGGTAAAAACCTCAGCAAAATGCACCCTGAGGCCCCACATCTATGAACACAGTGTTAAAACAAAAGACAATAGTTGCTAAAGTGGTGTGACAGCTGGGTGGATCTCCATACCCTCAGATACAGTCGTGCACCGACTACTTTCGCTGGATCGAAGCGCACATGCGGTTGAGACAACTTCTCATGGTGAAAATGTGGCCTGGGGGTGTTAAAAAACTAAATGGAGACAGAACTGCTGTTCGGTCAAAAATGAATTCACTAAATTATGAACGTTCCACCAAATCCCTCAGTGGCGAGGGAAACTGAAACCGGCCTTGTTTCTTTTTTTTAATGGACCCATATTTGGCAATAAAATTGAGAAAAGAGAGAGAGTGGAAGAGAAAAAACTGTCCTTAAAAGGGAGTCCCCCCTAGCCGTTTTGGGACCCTGACATCTTTGATGTTCGAAACCAATTAGAATTTGGGCAGAAACGGATTGTGGACTCGCCGCTCCCCCTTTCCCCGAAGTTTTATTTACTATTCTGTCACAGACGCAAGAACTCGATTTGGGTGCCCCAGCTTCCGTAATTCAGTTTTGTGGTATGGGGGTGGTTGTGTGGCCTGTATGAGAAGGGGGGAGTGATGGAGAGGGTGTGACAAGAGGTTTTTTTTTGCTGAGAGGCGCCCGGATAACACAATGTGGTGTCCCCCCTGAATAATGGGCATTTTTCCACGCACTGGTGGGGTGTTGACCATTTGTTTCCTACCCAGCTGTCCCGTGGGCCTGTCTAGCGTTTATTTTAAAGAACTCGGGCCCTTTTTTGTGCGACCACTCGAATGAGGAGGCCCTGAGCCAGTTTTCCCAAGAGAGGAAGGCAGGAAACTGAAGAGGCGCCCTAAAATTAGAAGCGAGTGGGGGGAATGTTGGTATTTTTGTGCCAGGTTCTTTTCATTATGTCCATATTCCAAGGGTTGTGTTAACGAGGCGCCGCCTCAGGTTTGAGGGTAACAAGCTGGTCTATCACTCTACAATCAATACACACGCGCACACACACACACATACAAAAAGGGGCGGAGGCAGAGAGTCCCTGTGCTAACCAAGGGCCCACAAAAAACCACTGATGTAAGGTGTAGTTTTTTGGTTGGTGCCGATCCCAGAGATCAGTTAGTGCCTGTGAATGGGCTTCAGACCTGTAATGTATAAGTCAAGAGGAAAGAAATGTCCCATATGAAGCAGGGAAAGATGTCACAGTATCAACTGTGCCGAATATAATGGAAAACTAATATGCACAAGGTATCCCAGAAAAATATATTTTCATGAAAAAAAGCAAAGAAAAATGCTGTTAATAATAGAAAATGGTAGGAAGCTGAGAGGTGGAATGCAATGGGCATGATGGGAGCAGTGAAATCACCTAAAGTAGAAGTAAAGACATTCTGCCTTAAAGGGACAGTTCACCCAAAAATTTAAATTCTGTCATCATTTAATAACCCTCATGTCATCCAAAGCTGTATGACTTTTTTTTATTGCATTTTGTGTATAAAATGGAAATAAGCTTTTTGTGTAATCAGATAATATGTTTTTGAATTTATGTTCAAAATATGTTTCAATTTAGCTCTGTCAACATTCAGGCCAAAGATCCTTTTGTTGTTAGAGGGAAACTTTGTTACATACTTCACCATTATAAAATGTAGTACTGCATTTTAGGAACCGGCCTATAATACTATGGATGTAGCACCATATTAATTGTATTTCCCCCCATTTTAAAATAAATTATTAATTTTGCACTGGCATTTTTTTTTTTTTTTTTTCTTTTTTTTTTTTTTTTTTTCATGTTTACGTAATACCTCACATGGGCTATTTTGCAGAATCAGTGTCTAATTCCTATGATTGTTTGTGTACAATCCTCATTCCCATAATATTTGGTTTTCATACAATCAGCTTACGCCCCACTGACAGTTAGGGTTAGGGGTGGATATTCGTGCTTAAGTTTTTTGTTCTTTTTTTTCTTCAAGAAATCTCTGCAAATCACATTGTATGAATTCATACGAAATCAAATAATTAGGTTTTGTCATGAGATTGTAGCATTTGCTTTAAAAACAAACATAAACAATTATTAAATGATTGATGAGTAGATTATGGACAGCCCTAACAAAAAAAAAGTACCTTTGAATACCATAGTTTTTATGAATATTGATAATTTAGTTGCATTTATATATATCAAAGTACCATATGGATTACCATTTGATATGGATCACTAAATACAATGCCCCATTTATCAACTACTTTTTTTTTTTTTTATATAGATTAATTGGCCTCAGGTGGTCAAGTTTTTTAGTATGCTAAAATCAGAGTAGTTCAGGGGAAAATTCTGCTCAGCCATACATTACTATATTTCTCTGTTTTTGGTGTTGTCACACAGTGTACACAAGTACACATTGATTTACGTGGTCAGTTCATTCATGCATTCAGTCCTTCAGAACCAAAAAGTCTGATCCTGTGGTGTGAAGATCAGTGCGACAGGAAAAAGATGAGGTGCATCCCAAATGTGTGTACTTGCGCACTATTTTTCCCCCCCCTGAGAGGTTTTTAGTAGTTAAAAAAATAGTGAGTAGTGTGTTTTCACACTGAAAATTCCCCAAAAAAAAACAACTGCACTTTAACTAACCCGAATATATGCACCAATTAAATAACCGACAAAAACTAAGTGTGGAATTTTGAACACTTCTTGCACTCAACTATCATAGCTTTAATTACGTAGTGAAGGGGGAGGGGCTATCAGACTCCATTTATGAATGACAAAATAACCTTATATAATTCATACACCACATGGTTGAGTATATAGTGTATAAGTACATAGTGTGTAGTGCGCATCATTTGGGACGCACTTCTTATGTGGGTTTTTTTTTGTTTCAGAATTCTAAAGATTATTTTATTTAAAATAAAAATTGAACGATGCTAATATACAACTTATAAGATCATTAAAAAAGTCACTCAATAAAATAAATGGAGTTGGAGTGACATTGTTTTCCAATGTATGTATTTTTACTATGGTGATATTATAGGAAAACATTTCTACTTCTTTTGGGATCATATGAAGTTTGAGTCAGTTATATTTGGTTGAGTTGTTTTCTTTGCCTTGTTTTCACCTCTGTCGAGTGCATTTGGAGGGCAACAGACATCCTCTTTAGGGTGACATACCATTAGGACCTATGCGAAACATGTTACTTTGCCCTTGTATCTGACTACTAAAATGCAGAAGCTATGCTTATATCGCATGAAGAGCAAGAATCAAAATAAAGCAAAACAACTGTGTGGAAACACAAGGGCGTGTGTGCAAGCACCAGGAAGATCTTCAAACTTCCTACTGTTGTTTAATGTGTGCTAAAACAGATATACTTCACAAACTCTCATTTGCTTCCCTATAGGTTTTTTTTTATATAGTTTTCAAGTCATCTGTGTGGACATAAACAAGGGGAATAGAAATAAATAATAATGTTATAATAAATTAATATATTATTTAATTGTTTAGTATTGCCTTGTTTTACCACAGGCAATTTTTCTGATTCTTAGTGCTTGCTTTTAAGAAAACGCTGTTGGTGCTTTTTTTTTTGGGAAATTTAGAGGTCCATAACTTTCCCTGAAGTTTCAATCAACAAGCCGACCCACATTTGGTTTTGCAGCCGGGGGTGTGAAAATTAAGATCCGTTTTCAAGCAAATTAGGATTGTGAACTAATACACAAGTATTCCCTTTTTTCTCATATGCCAGTCCCTTTAGAGTCTGAACAATTATCCAGCTCCAAAATGTCCATGAATTAAAAAACATCAGAATTTTTGCTGAAAACATCACGTTTTGAACAAAGAACTCTGTATTAAATAAGATGAAGTGAAGGGTTTTTAATAAAGCTGTATCTGTTGATTGGTTTTGGCAGTTTTTGGAGCAATTGTTGAGTGGTGGGGGGATGGGGGGAGAGCAGGGGTGGGGTGCGCTCCTCTCCTCTGATGACTTTACAACTTGCGTTTCCATGTCACAACATATCTTCCTCTCGACGATGACCCCTATTAAACTCCCCCCTGGCCTCAGTCATTCATGCCTGCCCGCTTTTACTGTTAATTGTCGTGCCGTGCCTGCCTCTGTGGACACTAAACATCACTCTATCCAAAGTAGGACAAGTATAATCCTCCCTGCTGGTATCTCAACATGGCAGCACTGAAGGGATAAATAAATAAACGCAATCTCTGGAAATATTACAACAAACACTGAAAATCTGCAGCTTTAGAGATTTGGAGAGGGGAATCATGAAAAGACCTCCGTCAATCATAGCTGAATAGTGGCAATATATTCTGATTAATTTATCCCTCTGAAAGTGAAATGTACCACCATTTGCTGCTGTTTTTCAAAAAATAAATAAACACACACACACACACACACCAAACACACACAACACAACACATACACACACACACACACACACACACACACACATATATTATATATAAATATATATATATAATGATCTATATGTATATGTATATGTATATGTATTGTATTACTCTATTCAAAGATTATCATATCATATTTTTAAATCAGTCTATAGTATGGTAATATTCCAATAATATAATAACCTTTATAAATGTGAAATTAAATAACTATATAATATTGTGGCATAACATAGTAAAAAGTATAAAATTAAAATTATTTATTCTTAATTAAGAAAATCAAGAATTAGAATATACAGTTATATATGTAACGGATTTAAACATTATTCACATCTATAAAACAGACCATGCTATGTAATATTGATACCAATAATAATAATCCATCATAATAATATTAATAATACATCTATTTTATTAATATTTTATAAATATAATTACAATATAATATTTGTGATATAACATTAGAATTTGAGTGGACCATGTCGCCACAAACTTACATTTCCAATTTAATCAGATTTATGTTGTATGTAAGACAGTGGTTTTTTACATACAACATTTTGAGTACGTTTTTCTTATTTCCAGTTAAATACACAAATGCAAAATAAGGCCTACCAAAACTCTGATGCTAATTCCTTTTTGCTCGAAGAAGCCACAGTCTTTTGTTTGCAATCAATGTGTGCACCTTTTTATTGGTCCGGTTAAATATGTTAAACAGACACAGATTGATTTCCTAAGGATAAACACCCTGGGGCAGTAACATTTCTCTCCATTTAGTATCCATTTCTATACCTTATCTCCACCCCTCTCTTTTTGAGGGTCATCTTCTGAATGGGTGGCGACTCCGCCACTGAAGGTTTTAAACGACTGCACTTTCACCGGCTCTGCCTCTGTTTTGGCTCCTTCTCTTTTTTTTTTTTTTTCTCCGTCAGAGGTTTGCGTGCCGTTTTATTAAAATGTTTTCATTGATGTCAAGACCTGTGGTATAAAAAACAGCTGGACTAGCATTGACAAACCTAATTCTCCCTGCGGGTCCCCTGTGTCTTCTCCGGGCTTCCTCCTTCAGCGAGTGACACAGCTGCAGGACTATTTTTTTACCCTACGCCTTATTTTTTTCCCCTTTATCTTAGATGTCCCAGGATGTCAAAAAGGCTTGTGAATTTTTAATATTGATTTTTATAAAGTACTTGTCACTGTAACATGTCAGCTTGGATTAGGCTCAAGCACTCCATGGCTCGAGCAGTGAGGCGGGTTTTTTTTTTTTGCACGCAAGGTGGCCTTTTGCTGGGGGCTCTCACTGAGCAGCCTAACTGGAGCGAGTGTGCTTTAATTTTTTTAAAGCGACAGTGTGGGCTGTGAAAGCAAGGAGGACAGCACACAGCTCCCAGCGATCGGGCCGTCTTGTGTACATCAATCGGTGCTGTGTGTATACATTATGCTCGGCATAGAAACCCAATCAGAGACATTTCGTTTGCTGATACTAAACAGGATGATGAGTTTATAGATTGCATTAAGCCCCAGCAGCATGGTCCTGGAGCAGGGAGAGCGGAGCCCTTCACACCTTGTCCTTCCCCCAGTCTCGTACCCTGCTCGCTCCCCCCTCAAGGGTTGCCACTCCCTCCCTCCAAAATTAGGACGGATTTTTGTTGACCCCGTGTGAGTGAGAGGATAGCGAGGTATTTCCACACTCCTGATACACAAAAAATGTCAGCTTGATGAGTCTGCTTGTTTACCACACTAAACTGTATCAACACATTCCCATGATCCAACACACAACAGCAGATCCCAAGGGTGCGTGTACAAAAATATACAGAGGAGTCACTTACATGCTCCTTATTACTCTTGAAGAAGTACTCAAGAGCTTGCAGGCAAATTTAACTATAAACCATAGTGCATAACTATAAACACACCTTTTATAAATTTATAAAATACTTATTTCTAAAGCCCTTAATCTCTCTCAGATGTAGTGAATCACATTTTTTTTTCCAGTATCAATAACAGCCAATTTAGACAAGTGTGAATAACTTTTTTTAATAAAGCATGACCGGGTTTATTTTTTCTAATTGAAGCAAAGTTTTTCCGTAATATTTTGTAATTGCCAGGTTTTGACTGACCTGTGCTAGCCAAAACCATTACGTGAACTTCAGAGGTATTTTTATAATACGTGGTGAAGTTGTAGGATCCATCAATGGGTAACTAAATTGTGCCCTGAGATTTACAGTACTTCTGTAAATCACTATGCTGAATGACTCTGACTGCTGCATGGTCGCGTCTCTTTTTCAAAACCTTCGGAAAATAAATATTGTCCACAGCAGGGGATTTTAGTCTTTTACATGCCAAGGTCGCTCAAATACCCTTAAGCAAGAGACACCCATCCTAAATTTTAATAGGCATCTATATAGCTTCTTTTTTATAGTGAATAAAAAATTATAATATAAATATTTTTTTGGAAAATATTTAGTTAGATTAGTTTTACAGTATTCTGTTGTTTTTCTACTCAATGGTAATACTGTACTGTTTTATATTTATTTTTTATTTATATGTCATTTTTATTTATTTAATCTAATTAATTCTAATCTTTTTATTTCTTATTTATTTATTACATTTTTACACTGGTTTCTCTGAACTTTTCCATGGAACACCCCTAGCACTCCCTTGTAGCCCTACACTTTGAAACCCCCCTGATGAAAAACACCCTTGAAAACATGCTGTTTAGACTAAAAACCAAAAACAATGAAAACTATTAAATTACAGGTGAAAATAAGAGGCCTGTTACACATTGGTCCTGGATCATTGACACATATAAGTGTTTCTACTATATTAACTGGAGAATACTCTTTGTGCTCATGTTGATTTCATGTGTTTTTTATGGCATTATAAAAAACTTTTATACCATTTTCAAGCGAAAAGTTTAACTTGATTTCTAACAATGTAATGTGATGTAAACCAAGTAAAAAATTTATATCAATATTCCTTTACACCTTGAATACATATGAATGTACGCATTATTTTCTAAAAAAAGTTTACAAATATATTTTCATTGTATTTTTTTACAAACACAGTATAATGAATTGTTAATTTCAACATTTTTGCAAAAAGTCACACTGTATGACATTTTACAACCTGAATAAACCTTGCCATAAAAAGGTTGAATTCTTTCACTCCCAACCTATAGCAAATCTTTCATTTTAACAAAATACTGTATGTCTCTCAAAGTGCAGTGGTTTCTGAGTTAGAATATCTAAAAACTATTTAATGTCACATTGTGTTTTTTTGGTTTTCAAGCAAAGGTTTTTGGCGACAAATAAAAGTCATGATTTAACAGTAGATCTCTTAGGTGATACTGAGTTTCCACTTAGCCAGATGTAAGCTGTACAGCTCCTCATGATTGCGCTGACGGGAAACGTGTTTGACAGACACCCACGCATCAACAATGGAGCAGAGAAAAGAGAGGAGAGATTGTCCTTATGCCCTCCACATTCTGTGTTTGTTCTCTGGAGTGTGTTGTATTATAAACACATCCAATTTGGTTCTGGGGAAAGCAGACAAGGAAGGAGGGGGTGCTGTTTGGAGCTGGGCCCCCCGCTCTTCGCTTACCCATGCTTCACTACCCCGTATCCCAAAACTGTTCACCGACCTGCTCACTCACCCTGGATTTGCTCCCGTGGCATGGGGAGACCAACACTGCCTAATAAGGTCTTGAAGTAGGGAAAGTCATTGGTTTTAATCCAGCAGGGAATTCCAAGCAGGGCATCATAGGAGTTGGACGGCCTCTCCATGGGCATGAGCTCTGATCCGTATTCTTCCCTTCATTAGCATGGGGCCCGAGGAACCTGGCAGAACAAATTAATCCACCTGCAGGCCCCCTACCATGCAAAGGACTCTCCATCCTTGACAGAGGCTGTCATGGAAGGTGGATTAATGAGGAGCCTCCTACATACCTTTGAAAATGAATCTTGTGGAGAAAAATTCAAGTAGTGAAACTTTCTAAGACAAGTTGTACATGCATTATGGACATATGAAAGTCAATCTGAACCAGTCACAGTGGAACAGAATTGATGGGAAAAGACATATCCAGTATCCAGTGAACCCCCCAGGGCCCCTCATCTAGAGCCGCTCACAAGCCCTACCACCTGACACAAGCCACTAAAAACTCTCAATATTTCATTAAAGCAATTAAGCTGTTCCCTGGACAGATGCTTCCCGTTGACAGAAGAACAGAATCACTCAAAGTTGAAAATGTCTGCACTGTAATCTGTTGCTTGAGTGAAACCATTAAAAGGAGCCATTTTAAACAATTGCCCCCCCCTGTTTGCATCGTGTCCCCCCGGGTCCATGCCCAGCACATGGCTCAAAGCCATCCATGTCATGTCGCATTAACACGTGCAGTCTCACATTCGGCTGTTTTTTTTTTTTTGTAGGTGAAATTTAACCACATCACACATGAAGAAAAATGTGTCTCTGTAATCCCCCAAAAGATCTTTAATAATGTAGCAGAATTCATTTGAACAACATGGAAGACAAGCCTGATGAGGGGAATGACCTACGGCTGCAAGGAGCAAGGGAAATATCTAATCCCATTAGAAGACTGTTGATCCTGGCATTTCTAACACTTTTGCCAGTTCAAAGAGGTTCAAACGCTGATCTGGAGGTCTGGAGACTACGCGCATCAATTTGTTTTTCATGAATGTTGCTGGTGATGGAAGGGGCTAAACAAAAGTTCAAAACCTTTGTACAGCAATATAAATTGTGGCTGATTGCCACAAAGTTTAATTTCAAATTGTCCAACAAGCAAAAATCTGGGGTGGAGTGAGGCCCATTTACAATGGAATGAATGAGGCCATTTGTTTTGTGAACTGACTAAAATTAATAAAATGCTCACTGCTTCAATACTACAACCATAAGATGTAAACAAAATGAAATTGCCTTAGGTGAGATTCTTAAGTCCCTATATTATTACAAGCTATTAAAACCTTTTTTGGATTATTGTTGAATGGAACAATTTATCATGTTTTCTGGATTTTTTTAAAAACTCTTTTAAAGGGGTCAAATGATGCTGCTAAAAGTGAACATTATTTTTTTTTTTATGTATTTGGTGTAATGCAAAATGTGTTTTTATGCGGTTAAGGTTCAAAAAACACATTATTTTCCATATTTAATGTAGATTATAGTTTCTCCTCTATGCCCCACCTTCTGAAATGTGTCTTTCTCAGTCCAGCGGCTCTGCTCGTGCACATCCCACTCATCCGTTTTTTCTCTTTTTAGCAGTTCAGTCAATGTACTGTTAGGGAATAACTGAATAACTCAGGATATTGGTTTATTTCGTGTCAGAGGGAGTGTAAGGCACGTTTATAAATCGAATAATTTAAGTAATTTGTGGATAAGCGCGTGTTTGAGAAGCGAATCGTTTCAAACAATTCAGTTCGATTTGGTGAACTAGTTCAAGCGGTTCACTAAGAAGATCCGGTTAAATAGAAAGATTCGTTTAATGATCCGGACATCACTTGACGAGTCAAAAACAATAAAACCCATTACAAACGAGGCATTTGCTGCATCCAGGGGGGACATAATTACTGATTATAATGACTTATACTGTCTCTTTATGCGTTGTGTGGCCTATCACGCTGCGTAAACATAAAAGCATGCCTGCATTTGTGATCTGAGAAACACCAAAAACAACAAGCCTACTCTACTGCTCAAAACTTGTGTTTTTATCAGCATTGGCAAATTATTTAAATATAAAAAAACATACTTACAGGCTGTGAGTCTGAAGCTCCAGACGCATCGCAGGCTGGTTCAGTGGGAAAACAGTCTTTTTGCAGATACATTCATTTAAATTATGCATTTTTCAAATTTAAATATTTGTATTTTTCATATCTTTCTGATAACATTTCAGAAATATCATCCAACTTATGCTGCTTAAAAAGTACTTAACACATTGTATATTCTTGCTTAAAAGCAGTGTAATATTGTCATTTTAACAGGGACTCATTGGCGCCCTCTACCTGGTGGAAATCAAGGGAGTCTACAAACAGCAATGGTTTACCAAAAAAAAAAAAAAATAATAAAATTTAAACAGCTTTACAGGTTAAATAATAAACAACGAAAAAAAAAAAAAAAAAAAAAAATATAAGATTAAAATTTTAAGATTGGCATTTTTAATTTGTATTGTTTCATGTGTCTCACTGTAACCTTGATTTTTGCTTATGCAAGATAGTAATACTGTAAGCACAAGGCACCTTATTTAAAAAACCTGATTACCCTGAGCAGTGCTTGCATACTAGTGGAGAGAACTTAACATGACCTCACCTCCCCCAGCAGTGTGCGCCTCCATCACTCCCCAGCTGTGCAATGTGCAAAAGGGAATGGTCTTAAGACGAGTCCCCATATATAATGGATAACCGTGTTGGGCCATATTTATGGAGCATTTACGAGTATGCAAGCACAGAACAGAAATGTAGCTCCCCTCAGACATGCTCGCACTGGGTTTGAGTGATTCCTTGCAAACCATGTTTGTACAACTGGGTGGGTGGAAAAAAAATTGATGAGCACATATTAATTTGTGTCATGATAAATAAATAAATAAATACAGGAAAGAAAAAAAGGAGAAATCTGCTCCAGCTGAGACAGCTAGGTTTCAGAAACGAATAGTCAAATTCAAGAAAACCAATCAAAAGCTCTGGGATAAAAATAAACATGCGGTTTTGAATGTTCCAAGAACATTTGTGCATTTCATATTTTCATGCATGAAAATGTCAAGTCGTTCCACGACACTCAAATTCGTATTCTTGTTGTTTAAAAAAAAAATAAACGTGCAGGTTAACATGAAAGACGAGAGATTTTGCTGTTGCCAATGGTTACCTATACTAGGACAAAAACACATACATATTGGGTTATTCACTCTATTAGTTTCTAGGCAACATGTTTCTGGACTGCATTTCAACCTGTCACACCAATGTTCTCGAAGCAGACAACAAACAAATACACATTCTGCTTCACTGTCAAGGGTTAATAAAAAAAACAGCATCAGCTGCATTTTGATATTTATACAGTAAATCTATATTATGTATATATTTATTACTAATTTGTTCTAAAGTATTCATAATAAGAGTGGGGAGCACATTTAACTTGTTTAGCTTAAGCTAAAGCATGTCTTATGCACAGAACTATGTGCATAATAAAGCAATGAAGGTCAATATGCAGAAAATGATCCATTGACATTTTCAATCATGTATTTGGCATATGCTATATATAACTGTCATTTAACAGAAGGGGGCTAAATTTGGAACGTGCTAACCTTGAAAACAAGGTTGTCAATGTATTTTGACAGTTATCTATCATCACATATCAAGAATACCACAGCAGTGCTGGCTAAAGAAATATTTATTCCCGCACACTCTTCCGCACGGCTTACACTTACACCCTATTCAATTAAACCTCTATCAAGATAAGTCAGGGTTTTAAGGGGTCAAGCAACATATAGTCCATTATCCTCCACTGTAAATAAGTTTCAGAGAACCATCTGGTAAGAGACGCATAGTTTAGAGTGTAAAAAAACAGTGTGTGTTCTGTTTCTGTGGTTGAAAAATAAAGTGTTGAGTCTGCAAGTTGAGTCTTGAATTTTTTACATAGATTGTTTGTAGATGTTGTGTTTATCTCTCTCCTTCTTATTCTCTTGTTCTGTCTGTGCCTTTCACTAGGACGACTCCTACATGATCATTAAACATGACCTCTTTTCCAACTGGTCTTTGTGTGAAATGTACACTGGCCTCAAACAAGTATGGACACTCAAAAAAAAAAAAAAAAAACCCAATACAATTGCATTACATAACAAGATATGATTTTTAAGAAGAACCAAACTACATCACTTCAAGCAAAAATACTTTTGGGGCCACTGTTCCATATCCCAGACTCTCAGAAGAAATGCACAGTGTGAGGAGTGGGATGGCTGGTTCACTGTTGCTAAAAATCTTCATGTGACTCCCTCATGGTACAGCTAATCCAGGTCTTGACATCCTCGAAATCCCTGCTTCCCTGTTGGGAGAGAGAGACGCTAGTCAATCACTTATTCACAGGAAACTCCAAAGGACCTCTCAAATATGTATTTACCAACATTGCCTAATCCCTTTAATGATGGGTTGACGAATGTCCTACAGCTGCTGTGCTTTGTGGTAAAGTTTGGTGATTTTTGCTTGGCCTGAACTGTTTATTCATGAACATGGTCATATTCTCAAGGGCTCAATGCAGGCAAAAAGTGAATGGTTAGTCATAGTGAAGCATGGAACTCAAATAGAACATGATGTATGTTATTTGAGATACAGACAGTAATTAACATGGCTCAACAGTAGAAAATAAAATGTTATATAATATTATAAAAGTTATAATTGATATGAAAATATATGATTTTATTAGACTATTATTATAACTAAATATCATTTTTTGAAGATTACATTATTTATCTGTTCTTCTTGGTCGGACGAAACCAGCATGGTGTGGTTTAATTCCAGGCTGCAACACAAGTCAGATTTTGCAGAGGACCTTTTGTCTGGTTTTTTTCTCCCTGGTCTTGTCCCGATGGCTGACAGGTTCTCGTGGTCTTGTACCAGTGGTCTTTGAGGTGATCTGACATGATCTCCTCTGACATTCAGGGCTGTAAAGGTTGTCTCTAGGTGCTGATCCACCATCTGGTCTGGAAACGAACTGGATCCGGGTGACTGTAGTGACCATCTGATCTGGATACGGAATGGATCTGGGTGGTTACGGTGACCTCGAAATAAGAATGAAACAGACAAATATTAGCGTAGATGCCATTCTTCTTATGATGTAACAAGTACATCAGGGGTTTTGGGAAAAATTCCCGGTTCCGGTTGACTTACTTAATGCAGCCTTACAATCCTTTAACGGATTTGAATTATAGAAAAGTGATTGTGTGTGTTATTTGTATGCCAGGTTAAAGAGATGGATCTTTAATCTAGATTTAAACTGACAGAGTGTGTCTGCCACCCGAACAATGCTAGGTAGATTGTTTCACTGTTTGCACACTAAACAGGAAAAGGATCTGCCGGCCGCAGTTGATTTTGATATTCTAGGTATTATCAAATGGCCAGAGTTTTGAGATTGCAGCAGACGTAAAGGACAATATACTATAAGAGCTAGTTCAAGTACTGAGGAGCTAAACCATTCAGGGCTTTATAAGTAATTAGCAAGATTTTAAAATCTATACGATGTTTAATAGGGAGCCAGTGCAGAGTTGACAGAACCAGGCTAATGTGATCATACTTCCTGGTTCTAGTAAATACTCCAGTTGCTGCATTTTGGACCAGATGGAGTTTGTTTATTAAGCACACAGAGCAAACACCCAATAGATACAATACAATAATCTAACCTTGAGGTCCTGAATGCATGAATTAGCGTTTCTGCATTTGGACATTGAAATCATAGGTCGTAACTTATACTATATTTTTCCAATAGTTCTGCATTTGGACATTAAAATGCTAGAAAACGTGGCTGACTGGTTTTTTTCTTTAAGGGTAGGAGCAACCTTGGGAACAACTGTATCTAAAGTGATAGAAAAGAGATGTGCATAGTTTCTGTTTTTTCTGGGATATCTGTTTATATGGTGGTATTGATACAAATCAGGAAGATCATTTACAAAGCAGTCTTTTGTCGTAGAAGTGATGGTTCTACTATGTTAGTACATTTACTGTTGAGCCGTTCATAAAAACATTTGGTGGTGGATTTCTGATCAGGATTTTCTATCAATTATATATAATTTGAGCATCTTCATTCCCTGTTGTTGCTTTTATAATTTGAGCATCTTCATTCCCTGTTGTTTATATATATATATATATATATATATAAAAATTTGTTGTTTGTTTTTTTTTTTTTTTTTTTTTATAAATAAGATTAGACTGATCTTTTCATTTAAACATTTTGACAAAATACTAAAGCTCAAATTCTGACAAATTAAAGCTGAAATGAGTTAGCTACTATTGCCTTTGGGAAATAATTCTCTCCTTTGTCTTCAGGGAATGTGCAGGTGCTAACATGCATGCCTAATTGACTAGATAAAGCAATTAATTATTGAGGAGATGAATGATCTCACTTTCTCTGGTCTGCTGCTTAAACCTCTATATGGCGATGCAGTTGCATATGAAAAACCTTTAGTGAATTCATTTTTCTTTTCTTATTTTTATATCCTGCTTTAGTCCTAAAAATAAAATTAAAAAAATTCAATTTTGCAGTAAAATGTCCATTTTGAACTGGTCATTGGTCTGACGTCTCTCTCTGATGATTCTGATAGTGCACCATAACCTTCATAGCAGCAACAAAAAACAACAACCCGACCTTCCTTCCAGAGACGGTTGCTATGAAACACATTTTCCCCATATAATTAATTTACACACTGCATACAAATATGTGGATAATTAACCCCTTTTGTTTGCATAATAAATTTGTATATATTTAATGGGAGCTCATCCACATGTGCTCCACAAGTTCGAAGGACACAAAGCGGCCACATTGTGCAAAGTGCAACACCCCATCCACTGCAATCATGCCCTGCTACCTGATTTCAGCACAGAGCCAGAGAAGGAGGATAAATTACCCCTAGCACAGCACAGAGCTTTAATTATAGCCTTGCAGACAAGAGAAAAGCTCATTGATGTGTAGATGAGGATGGACTATGCAACCCATGTTTTGGTGATTCTCTATCAAAAAGAACAGCTGGGTTGCCATTTTCTCTCAAATTAGATTTTCACCAAAGCAATGCAATGTGAAACTAAGAGATGCAATTTCAAAAGTTTATTTTTCTTGTTTGTTGAGTCATAAGAGAACAGGTGAAAAAGTCGATCTTGAATTATGTTAGTTGGCAAAAAAAACGGGAAAGGAAGCAAACAACCCAATCATCTGCGCTAGGTTCAAAGGTTTGAATTGAAAACGCTCTTAAATGAGACCATTATTCAGCTCAACCTTTTCAGACCCGGCGGCAGAATAATGTTCACAGAAAGATCCAGTTCTTGCATGCAACAACGTGAAAATTAATAATTTCGTGCATTCAAACGACACAAGCGATATTTTAAAAAAAGAAACAAAGAAGTAAATCACGCCGTCCCAGCAGTGGAGGCGTGTTTAGTTTAGTTGATGCAGCTATAAAGGGAGGGGATGCTGGGTGAATGTGTTACCTGTGTCAGTAGTCGTGGTGCTGCAGTCCTGGTGATGGCAGTCCAGCCTCTGTTTGTTTTCAGAGCACTTTTAAAAAAAGATTGTGTGGGGAAACATTGCGTTACTGATACCCCAGCATGCCTCAGAAAGAAAAAAGGCTCCACCCAAGAGTGAACCCTGTGACCTGAGGGTGATGAAAAACGGGACCCCCATCCCATCTCTCTCTATATCTCTCACACACGCACATTGACATATTTGTTTTTCCTCTGTTCTTGTGTCTTTATTTTAAGACAGTTTTTTACATTTATGGAGTGCCAATCTTATAATCACAAATAATGAAAAATAACTTGTTTGGATGAACAATAATGCAGACATTATTAAACATGCTAAACCATATAAAATTGGATAAATGGCATAAATCTGCAAATGTTTTAACTCACAAGCAAAATAAACCATGGAAATCATTAAGTAATTCCAGCAGCTCAAGTCGTGCTAACAGGACTAATGAGCATCTATGATATGAAATGGTGGCACATTGCTAAAAGAATGTTTTCAAGTGATTATATATGTTAGTAAAACTTTAGACAATCTGACAGACACGGGAAGAAAGAAAATCTGCAATTCTCTCATGCCTCAGTGCCACTCTTGCCACGGATCTTTTCACATGTCTGATTAGCAGACACATTTTATCACTCTGCAGACAACTCAATTTTCATTTTGGGAGGGGAGATGGAAAGGGTGACAGCCCAGGGCCTTAAAGGTGGCCAGGGGACCCCGGCGAGCCCAGCGCTGAAGCTGATAATTAGACTTCCATGAACCACAGGTCAAAGAGACAGAATTATTTGGCCTGTGTAGACAGCAATTTCCTCAAGCCACACGAGATGAGATATCACAAGCTGTTATACATGTGCACCAATAGGCCTCAAGAGTGGGGTCAGAGTCAATCCTGTTCCCTACAGAAATTCGTATATATATATATAAAGGGCAGCTAACTAGGGACCATGATCATTTAATTTGACTTCTTTCAGGGGACTGTGTTCCTCAGCCATCAATTTCAAGAACTGGTTTTTAGCTCTTACATACCCTGATAATAATATCCAGTTTTTTTCTTTTTGTCTGGAGGAGAGAGCTCTTCATCTGGGTTGGTGGTCATGGCCGATTAAACGTATCAAAAGTGACAGAACATAATGAAAAGGTTGCTGTCCCCGATGTAAGTTCTATCACTATCAAAAAAGGAGAATCTGGGGACTTTTCAGAGGGTGTGTGAAGTGTGGGATCAGGAATGCATTACACCTACTCAGAAACATTCGAGATGAACGTTCATACGCTCGGGTTAAAACTCCCATCAAACATTGTTTTATAAATGGCTGCTTTTCCACCTTCCTCTGTAATTATGAATTTAGACTCAATGAACTATTTACATTTTCCTGTTCCTACACTCTTAAAAATAAATGTTCCAGAGGGGTTTTTGCAGTGATGCCATTGAAAAACCAAGTACCTTTTTAGTGAACAGTTCTTAAAAGAACATTTTTTTCTTAAAGTGAAGAACATTTTAATAATCTAAAGAACCCTTTTCCACCACAAAGAACCTTTTGTGCAATGGACAGGTTCCATGGATGTTAAAGGTTCTCTATAGAACCTTTATTTTTAAGAGTGTATGTAGTAACTAAAACTATGTCTGTGACATTCCAGACATAACTGGCAAAACTGCCAGTGAAAAAACAAGAAAAACGTGTTAAAACGTCTAAATTGACAAATGGAGAATTTTGTAGGCTATGTAGACTCCAATTTAGTCTGTGCCTGTGCTATAATATCCAAAGTTACATTTCATATGGAGTGTGATACAGTCTCACACCTGCTTCACAAAGTACAACAATGAACAGTTGAGTTGAAAGGAGAGGAAGTCGTGGCAGATTCTTCAAGATAGCCTTTAGTAAAATGCAGGTTTTTTTTTTTTTTGTGAGACAGAGGCTGTTGCAGTGGCTGGGAAGGAAAACATGTGAACAGCTGTAATAATTATACTATTTTTACTGTTGGGAGCTCGGTATGTTGAGAGGAGAATTAGCATCACACCTGTGCATAATTGGCTAAATTAGCTTGCATAATGCAGAAAAGCATTGGACACTGGGGGAGGAAGCGCTGCGTCGCGAAAATTGAGGGAGTTGTTTGGACTCCCTTTGGAATTTAGCGAAAGGAGGAAAAATCATGGCCTGTAATCTTATATCTCAAGTCAAAAGAGCATTCAAGCACCCCCTCGCAAGTGTTGTCAAACAATAGGCAAGTCAAGACCTTGATCTGGGTCTCCTGGATCTGCTCAGAGAGGAGAAACAGACATGCAGCCCAGTACTTATTTGTTTTAATCCACTCCAGTGAGTTTATGAATAAGTTGTGACTGCCAGCAGGGCAGCACAGGTTAGTTTACAGGTGCATCCAGTGACTGAATGCAGATTTTGTGTGCACTTGCTGGAGCAGTAGAGAAATCTCTAAAAACAGTATTCTCTCCAGGGCACCAGATGTATTAATCAGTTCTTATTACAATGGCCAGTAGACTCCGCACTACAGTACAAATGCACTGTGTTTCCATTATAATACACACAAGACAACATCCTGACATAGCACTGTACAACAGCGACTATTTCAGATTTCAATAATAATCACTAATATTTCACAGGGCTTTTATAGCAAGTCTGGAAAAAGTAAAAATAAATAAAATAAAAAGACAAATTACAATTAATACATGAATGCAAAAGTAAATTCATTACTAATTGCTCAATGTTACAAATCAATAAACATTGCAAGCAAATTGGCACACACTATTAAAAATGGGAAAGCTTTAAGAAAAATGGTGTGCAATTAATATTCAACCTTTTGTCATTTCACTAAAAAAGATGGTTCTAAAACCTATGCTTTGTTCTAGTGTTGATGTGTCAAATTAGCGTACAAATATCATAAGCTGATATTCTGAAGATCTGTGTCAGATTTGGGAAGGGGAAGCAGTTCTCAAGCAGACAGCACTTTGAACTGTTTTGATCTGCTACCACCTACTGGTTAGTGATACTGATGAAGAATCAACTAGGCACATTCTCTTAGGTTTAACCCTTTCGAGGAAAGCAGGCACTGTGTGAAACCATCAGTTCTTTTCTCACCTCTCAAATGCATTAGAGTTTGAAGTAAGAACTTCTCCATCTTGTGAAGGTTAGATTGTTGTTTTAGGGCAGGAGAGGAACGCAGTGCACTGGAGGTGAGCCTTTAACAGTTAGTTTATCTCCAAAGCTGTTTTTGAAGTTGCAGAATGAGAATTAAAAAAAAAAAAAAGTTTTAATTATTATTATTATTATACAGCAACCATTACACAGTTAGGTAAAAAGTGATGGTTACATACAGCATATAGAAATTAATTAATTAATTCTTCAGTTGTATTTAATCAATGCACAGACGCCAATGTACACTAAGTGTAATGTAATGCTTTACATCAATTAAACCAAAACCTTTGGAGCAATTTTATGCACAGTGGTCTATAAAGTCAACTTTACTTTGCAAAGGCAGCAAAAAGCTGCAGCTGAAGCAGCATATTAAATACAAAAATATGCTGCCTTTGCTTTTACAAACACAGTTCTGCAGTGGAAGAATAAATGCATTTGGGAAATTATAGCAGAAATAAGTATGTAAAATGAATGCTTTAAATGTTACAATTTTGAATACAGAAATATACAATTCATTAAAATATCAAATTAAATAAAATGATATGATAAATTATTATGTTATTACACAGTCATACAAGTAATAATAAAAATAATTAATTTACACTCTGTTTATGGCAGCTGCAAAATTTAAGGCAGCACTAATGCTGCATTTCATGTATACAGATCAGGTGTTACATCATGTTTTTTTATAAATATTATAAAAACGTATGGGTACTGTGATGTCGCTCTAAACAACTGATATGAAATATCAAATATAACGACACTGTAAAAGTATCACTTACTGTCAGTTTGGGACTTCTACCTCATAAAGCTTATTTCCACAAAATCAAACTTTCACATCTTATTTTGTCATAAAATTCGTATACTTTGATTTTGTAAAATAAACGGAAGTTGCGTGGTGCGTGACCCCAGAGCCCCTCCCACAGGAAAACCTCTGTTTTGGTTTGAATTCAACCAACCAAAAACAAGCAGAGTCGGATTTTCCCTGGCAGAGGGAATTTTGAATTTTCCTGCGATTTATACTCTTACTCTCATAATAAAGTTATATATGAGTCTAATATAATTTATTAAAAAAACCCGGTTACCTAAGGACTATGTGTTGTTTTTTTGTCTTACGGAGTAAGAAGACTAGAAAAAGCTCGTGATAAAGTGAGGTCCAATGGCAGATAATGAACTTGTCAAGCCAGTAACAAAAGACCGCTAGAGCTCTTAAATCTCCATTGTAACATCTCGGTTTTACTTCATGCTCGCTGTGTAATACACAATAATGAAAGCGATGAAAATGGAGACTACGAAATAAAACAGATTTCACGCCGACAAAGACCTCAGTAAGTTGCTTCTTCCCACAGGTTTATGTAGCAACGAATTTCTTCGTTACGATAATAATCAGATATGTGCCTATATACCATCTTTAACACAATATCGTCAAATGAATTACATATCTGTGTCTGTCCTTCAGTCTGTAGTCTTTGTAAGAGATGTGACAACATTCCGGATAAGTATGGAGAGAAGATCACCCTCCAACAGCACAAACTGACAGTCCACTATTTCTGCTTGGTGAGCCAGACGTTGATGATGTATATTTGTGCAATGAATTTCATTTCGGAGTCCCTCGTTCTAGTTTCTAGTGTTGTGAAACCCTACCCTAAAATATAAGATATCTTTTGAAGGAGACATGCAAAATGTGCAGTGTTGGTGGTCCTCCAGGAATGTGGTTGAGAACGGCAAGTGATGTGGGTTGTACATTTTTTTTTAAATATTTTTTTGTTTTATAATAAGTTGGCAAGACAAGAGGGATATGTATCTTTATTTCTTATTGTTATTAATTTTTTTTTTTTTTTTTTTTGTCCTTTTTTAAAACGTCCTCCTCCTGCCAGACCCCAGTTTGATGATCATAAAATCTACACTAGAATGTCACTGATATAGTTGGTTATTTCTAAATGTTCTGCCAGTCATGAATCTCTTATGGGAATATAGAATATTTATAATAGTTTTTTTTTTTTTTTTTTTTTTTTTTTTTTTAATGCATGACTGTTTTCAAAATTGAAAGCTATCAGCTTCTAAATCTAGTTAACAGCTTTATTTTACATTTTAAGATTTTGTACATATATTGTAAAAGGTGTCACTAAAATAATAATTCAAGCATAAAGGTACAAAGTCAGTTTATTCTTCACACTAATTTTACAGCTGATGTCTAGTGGAATATGTCAGAGAGGGGAGGAAGATGAAGACGTTCATGGTTTTTTGTGGGATGACATAAAAAAGGAGATCCGCAGATCTTCAAGGCTGTAGAGTACAGGTAAGTACACGTTGCCACTGACCCATGGGCATGTTTCTTTTTAACACTCTAGAAATGTTTCTGAGGACTACAACTATTGCTTTTTTGACTTGTAGAGGTTGCATGTACTGCAAAAAGATTGGTGCTTTCGGTGGGGGGCTCCATCAAAAGAGATTGTCGGCAAATGGTCCACAATGCCCTGTGGGTTAGAGCAGGAGTTTATTTTCCAGTTCAAACCGACTTGTTTCCGTAAGTGTCCTTTTGTGATATGCAAAATTGTAATTGTCATTGGAAGATGAGATGTAAATATAAAAATCTACATTAAAATGTAAAAGTTTAGGGGTAAGGTTTTCTATTTCATTTGTTGCTTAAGTAACATTTGATATTATTATGTTGAAAACCATTGTACTGCTAAATATCTGTTGTGGATCTCACTTTTTGATCAGTAGAGAGTTGAAAATAACAGCTTTTATTTGAAATAGAAATCTTAACGTTATAAATTTATTTACTGTCACTTTGGATCAATTTAATGCATCCTTGCTAAATAAAAGTATTAATTTCTTGAAAAAAAAAAAAAAAACTTTTTCAAGGTTTTTTTTTATTTTTTCTGGTAACTTCATTTTATCTTTGTTTATTCGATTATGCCAATCATTTGCAGGTCTTTCTGTAAAAAGCATGCACCTAGTCAGTCTTGGGTCTCTAGCCCCAGTCTGCCCTGCCCCTCTCTTGCTCCGTCTGTCTGGAGCCCATTGAACCCGTCCTCTCCTACAGTGTCCTCAAGTGTCCTGTGTGCCATGGCAGCTTCTGGTTTTCACAGAAACTGTGTACAGGTAATTGTAACCACAAATTCAGAACGAATTATATAAATAAATATGTATAAAATACTAAAATATGGGATTCAAAATTTGAGCCTGGTTTTTTCATGTTTTTCAGCGTTATGCACACAGCGCTGCCATGTTTTTCTCTTCAAATGCACACTCTGTAGTAACAAGGACAGTTTTCAGCAGGAAATGCTCAGAATGGGAATATATATACCAGAGCGGTAAATCAAATCTTCCTGATATTGATTCTAGTGGTTAAATGTAAAATATTCTGATTCGTTAGTGTTTGATTTTGTACATAGACTGCTGGAATTATTTACATTTTATATATTTATGTATTTTTAAAATAGTTCTTTTTTTTTAATTATATATTTTGTTGCACATCACCAACTTTCAAATGGCAAAACATATGGCATTGTAAAACTATTCATTTTTCCATTACTATTTATGTTAAAGGGAATACGTTTCACCTAAAAAATGTAATTTTTGCTGAAAATGTACTTGCCCTCAGGCCATCCAAAATGTAGTGATGTGATATTAAATTTCTTCAAATCTGTTTCAGATGAAAAAAAAAAACTCGTCTACTTCTTGGATGACCTCAGGTTTCGTCAATTTCAGCAAATTTTATTTTATGGGTGACCTGTTCTTTAAATATATTGTATATCCTTCAGGGATGCAGCATGGGAACTGGAGGAAAATGCATTTTGGAGATTTATTGCAAAGTGTACCAGCACTGTGATGCTTTGAAGTGTCACAGTCACAGAGGTCGTAAATACAGCTCACAGTCAGGGTAATTGAAGCATTGTTATTAAGTTCCATTCTGAAATCATGAAATTCCAATCGGTTTCTTTTTTTTAATTATTGTTAAAATTAGAAATGCCTTTGCTTTACAGGTATTTTGAAATTGTTCGTTGCAAGTTGTGTGGATCTAGGGGAACTCATCGAAAATGTTCCAAACCTTAAGCTTTACGAAAGCGACTGGATCTGTGGTGACTGTAAAGCTGCTGTTGAGGGACAAAAAAAGTGAGCTATCTGAACTTCTGTTTCAAATATGCTTGTGTAGAATTATTCTAAAGTTACATGCATGGATCGTTTTTCTCCCCCAGAGTCAGTGTCATTGCCAAACTATGTTGAATCACCACTGACTCTAAGGCAAGAGAGGAAGCGGCTGTTTAAAAATATCTCTGACCTTCACTCTTCAATCATCAGTAAAAGGTACTTTCCTAATTAATTGCATCTGATATGAGTAGGAAATGTTCAAGATTATTTAAACGTAATGCCTCTGGACCGTTATACCATAGAAGCTGTGTGCTGATTGTAAAGCGTCCTTTGAGCTTGTGGAAGAGTTCTATGTTGAAATCTATTATTACTTTTTAATCATGATGATCATAATAATCTAATTGAATTTACTTTAATCATCATTATTGTTTTATGAACTACTTTGTTATTATTATAATAATAACATTTTATTATAATGTAATAACTTATTAGTATTATTATTACTTTTCCTTTTTAGATTTCTGAATTCAGTCTCTTTTCCATCTTGAACAAAACCCAACATGAATGAATTCCGTGGTGTTGCAGCACTCTAAAAACAGAATCTATTCTAGCGCTTCCTTTGGATCATGATTTTTGCTGTATTTTTTGGTGTAGTAGTAGCTCTCTCTGGTTGTATTCTAGGCAGTGTGTGCCAGCCACTTCTCCCAGAGGTCTTAATGGATCTGGCCTGTCAGATATCACAGCAGCAGTCCCCACAGAGGTGCTAGTGGAAGACGATGAGGGGGTGTTGGAAGCAGCTCTGGCAGGCTCTGCGGCAAAGTGACCTTTAATCCCTTCTGCACACTTTCTGTGAAATTTCTCCAAAGACAAACTAAACAACAAACATTAGAAATCAGCGTTCGCTTCCTCAGACGGCTTGTTCGAAACTGTTGATGTCAGAAATCTTTGAGGGACCTGATGGAACTAAAAACCTGGCTCTGAACTCAAAAGGTGTAAGACACTTTTTTTTTATTTTTTTTTTTTGATTTCCTTTTCTTAAAGGGGTCCTATTATGCTCTTATACAAGGTCTTGATTTTTTTTTTGGGGGTGTACTAGAACACGGTCTCATACTCCGACATAGGGAAACACTCATTGATGCCTTCTCTAGTGCAGCTCAACCAGGTCTCGTCCCATTCGTCGATCTTTGTGATATCAGAAATCCTGGGAAATATCCATTGTAGTCCAAACGAGTCGTTCATTGTAGTTTTTGAAAAGTGATTTCTGTTTAAAATAAAATAATCACCCTTTTGAATTGGACTTTGAGCTTTATAACTTTG
Organism: Cyprinus carpio; assembly: GCF_018340385.1. Lineage (NCBI taxonomy): Eukaryota > Metazoa > Chordata > Actinopteri > Cypriniformes > Cyprinidae > Cyprinus > Cyprinus carpio. The sequence continues at coordinate 13,338,790 of NC_056588.1, read as the reverse complement.
CAGATCTTTTTTATGCTCAAACAGCAACATTACAGACTAACTAAAATTGAAAAAGTGAAAAGCATAAAAGCACCCCTTTAAAAATGTTACATTTTTAATTTATTTGGTAAAGTGAAAAGCATAAAAGCACCCCTTTAAAAGAAATTTAACATTTGTTGTTTGTGAGGAGCTATTAGGGATGACCTCTACTTTGAAGTCGGCAGTCTGTTGGCCCTCTCTTTGGTTCATGGAGGTCCTCCTTTGGGCTTCTTCTCTCCCGCACTGTACCGTAGTCTGTTTAACTACCCCACAAACTACAGACCTACGCTACAAGACCTTGGAGACACTGCTTTTGCACACAAAATCAGACAGGTGTAGTTTTGTTTTTCCTTACACTGTACTTTAAAACCCGCTGTTGCCCTGAGACACGTGATTATAGTGAACCTGTTAAACTCTGAGTGTACTTTCAGATTGTAGAAGCAAACTCCATGAAGGAGTGAAGAGATGCGCAATGCAGTCAGCGTCACAATATTTTGGAAGCAGCAGGTTGCTGGCGAAAGATCAGCAAACTCTCAGAGAAGGACGTGTTGGTGGAGGATGTACTAAAATTTCTACCTGATCATCAGACTACAGCTGCCTTTGCAGAGGTTGGTACCTTAAACTTATTTATCCCTGTGGTGGCGAAGCATTTAAACCAGTCTTCAGTGTTACTGTACATGTTCCATCAGAAATCATTCCAATATGCTGACTTGGTGCTCAAGAAAGATTTCTTACTGTTATCAAAACTGAAAGCAGTTCCATCAGCTGAATATTTTTTTGCTGAAACCGTGATGGATTTTTTTCAGGATTTGTTGATGGATAGAAAAGTTCAAAAGAACAGTATTTATCTGAAATATACTTTTTTTGTAACAATATAAAAGCCTTTACTGTCACTTAATGATCAGTTTAAAGCATCTGAATTAAAGTTTGCATTTTTTCAAAAATCTTACTAAGAAAACTTTTGAATAGTAGTGTAAACAACAGTTTTTTTTTTTCTCACTTTTTCTCAATTTTCTCACTGTAGTAAATTACCTCCCCTCCTTTTAGTTCTCACTGTAGTAAATGCCGTGAAGGATTGAGGACACTGGGACTGTTTGAGCAGGTTCAGATGTGTACAGAGGCTTTCCATTCAGTCTTCTGTGGGCCTGTGGAAAGGCTCACAGCTGAATCAGTCATGGAGCTCTTTACAGTCCAGTTTTCAGAAGAAAAAGAGCAACAAGAAAAAGAGAGCACAACATTAAACTTTTGGAAAAAGTATCTGCATGAGTTGTGAGCCTGTATGGTATGTTCCCTACAGGATTCATATTGTGTGTTGGAAGAATTTAGATTATTGTGCATATTCTAACATTTCTAATAATACAATATATGACATTAAGATGTGTTAGAAAACAAGCAGTTGTTTGCATGATCTTAACCTTTGCCTTGTGTTTCAGAGGGTCGGTGTGCCGCATCATTCGAGGACCTCCTAACATTTGCCACTGCTACAGATTTGGTTCCATCCATTGGATTCCATCCCACTCCCTCTATTTCATTCTTCAGCTCATCGGACCCCTCGTGTGCCTTTCCTCAGAGCCACTGTGATGCAAATCATCTCATTCTGCCAAACTACACCCCCTCATATGAGCTCTTCAAGAAACACTTGGATTACACATTGTGTCAGTTCTCAGTCATGCAGGACATTTAAAAAAAAAAAAACTGGATATTTCACTATGTTTACAGCGTAGATTTACCTAATGATCTACAATGGTCTATTTATTGGGGTTATTGAGTGTTATATAAACAGTATTTTTCAACCTAACTCACGTTAACATTATTTGATCATAGATTGCTCCTCACTTTATCATTAACCCAGCTGTTGCTAAGTCATCAGAGTTAATTATCAGTAAATTGGAATCCAGAAACAGAAAAAAACAAAGACAGCTTTTAACAGCTTTGCTTTGAGCCGCTTAGCCACATTAGGTCTTCAGCTGCAAAGCAATACGTGTTCCACAAACTTAGATCTGATAAGATAGTTCTTTGTGTTTGAGTTTATCTTGTAAATTTAGGTGCACAGTTCAGAAGGTCACAGGTTATAAGCTTGTAGCGTGGCCAGAGTTTACACTATTGAGTAGTTCTTTGTTGTTGAACAGCATGGGTATTTAGCAGTAATGGGAATGTTGATTTGATTCAACAGTTCACAATAAACAACATGTTGTAATTTTTGTTAGCCACAAGATGGTGCAATTTGTCAAATATTATTATTTTATTTATTTTTTTGCTAACTGCTGCCACTATATGATGCCAGTAGTTACTGAGTTGAATGATCTCACTGTTTTGTGCCAGAGACCAGAAGCTGGTTTTGTTTTTGTGTAATGTTTTACTTCTCCAGAAGTAGTTTAAGTGTGTATGATAGTTTGCCAGCTCTATATCTGTCATAATTTATTAAACATTTTTTACTTTTCTGTTACCCTCAGTGTTTTTTCCTTTGATTTATTAAACGATTGCGGAACTAGTAGTTTTAATACTACTGAACAATCAAAAAGATAGTCTAAAGAAATTTTATTAGGGCTAAGTTGTTGGTTGTGGTAAAAAGTATGACACAACTGTTGTACGATGTAATCAATTTTTGGAAAAATTGATATCAGTTTAAGTGGTTTATGATTATTTCACCTCCTTGGATCATAATTAAACATGATAATGAATAGTGTTACAATGCATTTGTATAGTCCACATATGTCTATGGGTCTAAAAATCACACATTTGTAATATAATCAAAATTTAAATCATTTTTAAGACCCTTTAGAAGTTCACTAAGGACCCCTAGAGACCCTTGGCCCCCTGATTGAGAACCACGGACATTAAAATACTTGAAAACTTTTGATCCATCCAACAACTTTGAATCAATCGTTGTAAATTTACCAGGACTAAACCAAAAGCCCCAGACAGATAGTGTGCACCTCAATCATCTCTGTACGTCAGTGATCATCTGTGTCAGCGTGCGCGTTCTTGTACGCAGACAGCGCTTCGCCGTTGCCACGTCACCCTCACAGTCGTCACTGCATAAACAGTAAAGATGGCGGCCTCCGTCCGGGAGAAACAGACAGGTCTGCTCATAAGTTTGAATTTATATCGAAACTTTCGATACTGTTAGATATAATTTATTTTTAGTGATTTTAATCGCGGTTATTAAAACACCATTTTTTTTTTTTATTTAAAATACATGCAATAATACCAAATACATAACAGCTGAAATTGTACAGTCCTGTCAGTGTCGCTGAGGATGCTAGCCGTGTTATTCATTTAGCAGCTGGATAACGTCAGATGAATGGGACTATTATTCTGCTTGTCTAGATAAAGAAGCGCTTGTGATTTGATGACTACATATAGCCAGCCAGCTCGTTTATGAATTATACGGCTATCAATATCCCAGAGACCTGTCATAAGGAACCCACGATATGAATTCACATGCTTGCTAAAGTGACTTAACGTAAATGATTATGCTTAATATTTAGTGACACAAAATAGTGATGATCATAATGTTATATGAATACTGTTTAAGCCTGAGCTTTTTTTCTTTTTTTTTGTGTGTGTGTGTGTGTGTCTGTTATTGGTTTTTTTGGATTTTTGTGCTTTTTGTGCTGTTGGTAATGTTATTAGTCTTTTTGGTTTTTATGTATGTGATTTGTTGATTAAAAATGGATAGCGTGTGGATACTGTATAAAATACATAATCTTACAATATGGAGAAAAAAAAATATAGGAGTTTTTCTGGTCAAATCCTGCCAACGCATGTAGGCTTCAATGATTTTATTTATTTAATTTTTGTGTGTGTGTGTATAATGATTTTTTTAATGCATACACACAAGTCTTTTGAAACACAATCAAGTAAATTAGTCTCCTTGCGATAATAAATGATTTTAAGTAGTTATAGAAGTTGTTAAAAATGTTGATGTATTGTATTTCTATGATGTTTCTGTTCTCAGCTGCTTTGAAGCGAATGCTCAACTTCAATGCCCCACCTTTGAAAAACACAACAGCTGAGCCGGTATGGAAGGTAAGGGTTCTCAACACACACCTTTGGGTTTACACTTCCACTATCCATTGCTTTTTTTTTAAACGTGGCTCGGGGGATGCTTTTAAAGTTATAATTTGATTGAACATTTACCCTTTGTTATTCTTGTTAGCTTCTCATTTACGATCGCTTTGGCCAGGACATCATATCTCCCCTGTCTGTGAAAGAGTTACGGGACATGGGCATCACTCTGCACCTGTAATAACCTCTAAGATGTTATTAATTTTTGTATAAAAAAAAAAGAAAAAAAGATTGGATTAGATTGATTTGAATGATTGTTTACTTTTTGTTTGTTTCCTCTAGCTTGTTGCACTCAGATCGCGACCCCATTCCAGATGTTCCTGCCATTTACTTTGTAATGCCCACAGAGGAGAAACATTGACAGGATATGTCAAGTAAATATGATCACTAAATAATTGAGTCAGTCTTTTTGTCAATCCCGTTCCAGGACAATTTGTGAAGATCACGCTATTTAAAAACTAAAAGTTATTTTCACTTCTACAGGATCTCCGAAACCAACTATATGAGTCCTACTTTTTGAACTTCATCTCAGCAATCTCTAGAAGCAAACTGGAGGACATAGCAAGTGCTGCTCTAGCAGCTAATGCTGTCAACCTGGTGACCAAAGTAACTCCAAAACATTTGTTGTAAATTTGATTAAATTTGCTGGAGCGTTTAATTTAAAAATCATGTTTTTAAATTAAGCCTGTTTTTACCAAAAAGACGAGCTCTGTGAATTCCTGAAGGAAGGCAAATAACGCACTGCTCATTTTCATTCTACAGTTCAAATATTAGACTGTTCTGTTCCTCCTCAGGTATTTGATCAGTATTTGAACTTCATCACACTTGAAGATGATATGTTCATTCTCTGCAATCAAAACAAAGAACACATCTCCTACCATGGTAAGCTGCTAGAGTGGCTTGAAGTGTTGACTTCATGTTTGTTTCATTAGTAATCTGAATGTTATTAATGGTAATACTGTGTTTTGCCCTCAGCAATTAATAAACCAGATATCATGGACACAGACATGGATGGCATTATGGACACAATAGTGGATAGTCTCTTCTGCTTTTTTGTCACTCTTGGTAAATTTTTATCCTTGCATGCATATACACTGCTGTTCAAAAGATTTTTAGAATGTTTTTAAAATAAGTCTATTATGCAGGCTGCATTCATTTGATTCAAAATACAGTAAAAACAGTCATATCATGAAAATATTATTACAATTTTAATATGCTAATTTTTCCTGTAAGGCAAACTTGTTTTCAGCAGCCATTACTCCAGTCTTCTGTGTCACCTATTCCTTCAGAAGTCATTCTGGTATGCTGACTGAGTGCTCAAGAAACATTTATTTTTTTTCCATGCTGAAAACAGTTGCTTGTTAAATAGAAACTTCAAGAGTACAGCATTTATTTGAAGTAGACATTTTTGCAAGACTATAAATGACTTTTACTTTCACTTTTGACAATGTGCACTGTATAATGACTTATGGGTTAGAAGCATTTATTTGTAAATATTTCTATGCCACTATCAGCACCAAATGAAGTAGCAGAATTAATGTTTGATGATTCCAAACAGGATTCCGCAATCACTCCCTCTGTCTTCCATTGTTTGGCCAAACGGGTATTTCCATCAGAGCCACAATCTTGATTACTCTCTTTAAGGGAATCAAACAACATATGGTTTACTTATAGTTGTCTGTATATTAGGCTGGCTTTTAACATTAAAAAAAAAAACTTATTCACCTTGAAAGATTCTTTGGCACAGAAATGGATAATACTCAGTTTTTCTTGCTTACTGAAATCTTGTGCTAAGACACAATCCATTCCTCATATGGAGATTTCCACTGCTTTTTAATCCAGCTTAAATCTAATAAGGCAACATTCTTTCATGGTACAAGAAGTAACTGTGAAAATTATAGATTGACGAAGACTTGACATTAAAATCGAAATTAAAGAGCAGTTGTTTTTTTAAAAATAATAATTCTCAGATTACAACCATTAGTTTAACTCTCAACTGTCATAAAGAACCACTGGGTGGCAGAACCTTCCTAATATTGTTTTGTGTATTGCTCAAAGGGCAAAAATATTTAGATAATGCATTGTATATTTCAGTTAGGTCTGTTTACTTACTACATGACTACTAGAATTGTATAAGACAGAAACATCACAATTCAAATTAAGTGCAGTGATCAGGCCTGTATTGTTGTTTTTGAAATGTAATTTTGTGTGTCTTGGCAGCAGATATTCAATGAATAAGCTTTCCTGTTATCTTAGGTGCTGTCCCAATAATCCGATGTCCAAGAGGGAATGCTGCTGAAATGGTAGCCGTGGTAAGAGAGTCACTGCTCTGTTTTTTAATGTTCCTCTGATACTTTCTGTATGACCAGTATGAGACACCTTTATCTTCTTTTCAAATTTATGAATTCTATAATTGAGTGTTATAGAATGGCTTTGGTCATTTGATTATCACCTCAAACCCTACACTAATCTCTGCATTACAGTGCATTTGTACATTTCATAGCTTGTGCACAATTTGCTAACTGATTCTGTAGCTTAATTCAGTTTCACTGATGGTACAAAATTCCTCTTTGTTCCATATGTGGGATTCGGTCCAACCTCGGCTTGCTTTTAGTGCTGAGTTTTAGATGATTAGTTTCAGCAAAGGAATGTCTCACTGTAATATGAGACAAAATTAACACCTTCTGCTCAGTTTATTGGATTCATTTATTTTATACATATTGCACAACTAGTTTCTAATGGAATATTAATATGTTGATTTAACTTTTTTGTTCTCAGAAACTTGACAAGAAACTGAGAGAGAATCTGCGAGATGCTCGTAACAGCCTGTTCACCGGAGACACCATGGGCACTGGCCAGTTCAGGTGGAGCAAAAACACACTCACAGTCTTGCACACCTCCATACGACTGACTTTAAGAGAGTATACTTTATTTTAGCTATAAATCTTTGATCTTAAAATTATTATTGTAAACACCTAATCCAAAATAAATCCCTCCAGATGGATGGATGAATGGATGGATCAATAGATAGATAGCCTAGACAGAGAGTGAGACAGACAGATAGAGAGAGAGAGATAAATAATCAAGTGTCCTTAACTGGGACACTTTAAGAAAGATCTAAACGATGAGAAATGTTTCAGTATCGGGCCATAAAAATATCCCTTCTTTCCCTTCATCACTCCCACAGTTTTCAGAGGCCACTGTTTGTTCTTGCCGATCGTAACCTGGATCTAGCGACTCCTCTCCACCACACATGGACGTATCAGGCTCTAATTCATGATGTGCTGGTGAGCAGAACCTAAAATAAACTCACGTGACCCACAATTCATTCATTTTCTACTAGTGTTAATGTAATTTATTTCCCAAAATGGAAACTGCAAATAGTTCCAAGTTGCAGCATATGGAAAGATGAAGCTATCGCAGTTATCATATGGATGACAAAGGAGTTTCATGAAATGTGGAATGTAAATGCTGGGTTGCTTTTTGTGCCAGTGATCATTAATCCTTTGGGTATTTTTTTCCACCGTCTCAAAACTGCTTCTGCCTTAATATCGTCTCATTTCCCTGTATGCAGCTGTACTCTGAGGGATTTTATTCTGTATTAGTAAAAGCTGGCATGTATGTTATTTTAGGTCCTGTATTGTGTTTTGATTCAGTTCTTTTGCCTTGCCTAACCAGTATGTCCCCTATATCAGGACTTCCACCTGAACCGGGTCAGTGTGGAGGAGTCTCAAGGGTCAGAGGCCAGCCCAGCTGGAGCGCGGCCAAAAAAGAAAAACAAGAAGAGCTATGATCTCACTGCTGCTGACAAATTTTGGCAAAAACACAAAGGAAGGTAATCATCTACTGCTGGTAAAACTCCAAATGTATCCAAATGGAGATCATTGTTGTGCAATGTTTTTAGATGTTTTTTTCTAGTGTTCTGATTTGAAATCTTTTGAACTAGTGACTGTGTAATCAATATGTCTTATGTAATTTCTAAAGTCTAATATCAATTATTATGTCTGATGTTGCTTTCAACAAATTTTTGCGTGAACTATCCCTTTAAGGACATTAATAAACCAACTGTACTTTCAAGCGTGTAAATGTTTTATAGGAAAACATCCCTAAGTTGTCTTAATTCAGTCAGTTTGTTAATATTAAAGAACATTTGCTAATATTAATTTGTGTCATTGCTTGTTTTTGCAAAATATCATCATTTGTTTTGTGTTTTGGAAAGTGTTTTCGTTTCATTCCTGCTTTCAGGACTGTATTCAGCAGTTTATACTGATATATTTACAACAGCTTAATGTAATTTATTTTTTGCCTCTTCTGCATGGAAAGCATTTAATTCATTTTTGTTCACCATTTCAGTCCATTTTCCTGAGGTTGCAGAAGCTGTGCAGGAGGAGCTCGATACATATCGAGCACAAGAGGATGAGGTTAAACGCCTCAAGAGTATCATGGTAGGTTAATAAGGCTGATGCAAAATTGTATATGATGGAACTGTCGCATGCTGGTTAACACAGAAAAACTGTGGTTTTCCTCAAAGGGCCTAGAAGGGGAGGATGACGGAGCTATTAGTATGTTGTCAGATAACACTGCCAAACTTACCTCAGCTGTCAGGTAAGAAGTTCCTTGTAAAAGACGGAGCCATAAGATTTTTGTTGAATGGCCAATATGGTGTAGTGATCATGTTAATTATCTGCGTGCACATTAATGATGGATATTTTTACAAATAAATTAATGCCAGAAATTTTTTTTATATACACACCCTTCCCCCCAGTTTTTATTAAAGTATATAAAATATATCCTAATTTCACCCAGTACTTGACTCCTATTGCTTGAGAGCTGTTTTACATATGAATTAGTCATTGTACTCACAAAGGCCTACCGCTGTACCCCTGACCCTATGCATATAGAGTAGGATAACAGCATGCTCCTCTCTCTAAACAGTTCTCTTCCTGAGCTCCTGGAAAAGAAGAGACTGATTGACCTCCACACCAACGTTGCCACAGCGGTTTTGGACCACATCAAGGTCAGTGCTCCATGATGAAAAATGTTTTTCATCTCTTGAGTTACATCTTCTCTGCACATTGTATTATTTCTGTGAGGTTGAGCAGCATATTTTTTTCCTCTAAATCTGCCTTTCTGTCTTTAGAGCCGTAAGCTTGATGTGTACTTCGAATATGAGGAGAAACTCATGAGCAAGTCCACACTTGATAAATCCCTGCTGGACATTATCAGTGATCCTGATGGTGAGTGGCTGATTTCCAGGCTATCAGTGTAATCAGTTTCATCTCTGAGCCCTATTTGGAAAGGATGGGGGAAGTGGTAATGCACTTGATTTTAATCCTGTCATAATTGACCAGGTCAGTAATTTTTTATATATTTCAGTATTATTTTTTTTTTGTCTGGGTATTCTCATGCAGTTGAGAGTTAACTTATTAACGTGCATTAAGGAATGCAACAATGTACCAATTATCTTATAATAAAAAGCACTTTTAAACTGAGAAGCTTTAAGTGCTTCCTGCTGAAATAAAAGCATGATGGTTTGATCAATGGAAAATTAAGAAATTAAGAAATTCAGTATTATCAGTACTGAATATCTGTAAAATAATTTCTATTATTCTTTTTCTTAAATATTAAATTTTATTACTGTATTTTATGGTGAGATTTTAATAGTATTTTGTTTTAAATGTTATTTAGTAATAATAATAATAATCTTTATTACTATTATTATTTTATAGTCATATTATATATTTATAATCACTACATTTTTTACCAAAATGTGCAGCCTTACAAACAAGCACAGCAAACTTGGGCTTTTTTTATTTTATTTTATTGCAATTGCAATTTTATCAGAAAAACCGTGCAGCCCTAGATTACAGTCTATTTTATCTTTTATACAATTCCCTGAAGAAAAACCCACAGATTAAAAAAAATTAAAATCCTATCTGATTGGATGAGCCCTGTTTGAAGCAATTGTAAAATAGCCAAAATATGTGCATCCGTGACTGCACTGAATTTTATGCTACCAGCATAAGTTGCTACAAACCAATAATAATAATGCTAGGTAATAGTAATAATATTGATGGTGATAAAAATAGGATCTTTGATTAATTTGTGGCTTGGCAACCATGACAGTCTACACAGTCTGCCTGACAACACTCCATAATTGTGGTAAAATCTCTATAACACTTGGCCTCAAGTGGCTTATTGCTTTAATAAGCCTTGACTCGTCAGCTGCTGTTTTGAGCTTGACAGTTATCCAAACACCACTATATCCCTCAAAGCATGGCATGCTGCCTTACTGTCATAAAACTTTGTTTTACCAAGAACAGCCCCATCCTGAGAGATCAAACGAAACTAATTGAATGAGTAACTCATACCCCTTCCCCTAATGAGAGCCTATCCCACCCGGTGTCCTCATCCAGTCATTTTTCCAGTTTAGTGGACTTAAATACATCACATCCCTAGGGGGAAGCGGTCTGCTTTAAGACTCTCTGTGATGCTACCACAGGATGAGATTTGTTTTTCTCTCCTGCCAGCATTGTGAGGTTTCAAGAGGACACAGTTTCTTGATCTCCACAGGGTCCTCTGTAGGTTCATGGGTTTCTTATGAGTACACAGGAATGGCCACTAACTATAATGATAATGATCAGTTGTTTTTTTAAGTGTTACAGTGCTTTATTGTTCCGATGAGTGCAATGTTTGATTTTTTTGATTATGTTTAAGCAATAGTGAGGACAAAAACACACACACTGGCAAACTCTTGTTGTTCTGGTATTGAAAGTAACTATATGCATTTGCATAATGAATGTATAAATGTTGTTCTTATTGGTAGCTGGAACAGCAGAAGATAAGATGAGGCTGTTTCTGATCTACTACATCACTTCCCAGCAGCCCCCATCTGAGGTAAGGCCCCACATCTCGGTCATGAACAAAGAGTATTCATACTATAAATAGTTATCATAGTCAGCTATATTCTCTAAGAAACTTCAGATCATAGCAACCGTAAAGGAACAGTCCAGTTTCAGTAAAGTTTAGTAACAACATTTGTGGCATAATATTGATTATCACCCAAATAATGCAACTTGTCCCTTGTTTTCTTTAAAAAAGGCAGAAATCGAGATTATGGTGAGGCACTTACAATAAAAGTCATTGGGGCCAATTTTGTTGGGGGGGGGGGGTTAAGGTGTGAACCTTACTATTTTATAAAAGCACTTGCATTAATTATTCTGTTAAAACATATTAATTGAGCTGTCATTTTTACAGTGGTTTTAGGCATAATGTGAATGGATGGAACATAGTAAAGGTTAGTTGTACATCTTGTGGCTGTATTAGTGAAACATCCTTGCACCGCTTTAACCCATATTTTTCTTTTTTAAAGGCTGGACAAATGGAAATAAATTTTTGTGGTAATCAACATTATGCCCCGAATGCTATTGACTGAGCTTAAATTGTAATGAATGCAGTCGCAGAATATTCTTTTAAGAGTCCCAGATAAATAATCCTAAATCATAGGTTGACTGTGGTGGGCTACCCTGATGTGCGCTTTCAGTAACACCACAATTTATTATAATCAGTGGGAAATGCATGGATTTCATTGTTTATGGACACATGGAGCCAAAAACATTCTGTCCATTCCCTATGAAGCTCGGCCTGGGTTTTTAAGCTGTACTTTTAGTCTGTTTCTTCAAAAGCCTTGTTGTCTTTTGGGACACATGCAGCGCAGATTTGAGGAACACTGACACCCTTTGATCCCATGGCCAAGTATTATTACTCTTGTACCTTGATAAAGCAGGATTGTTCAGCTCATGGCAAGATCTCTGTTGTGGGATGTTACTTAAAATGGACATACAAATGACATTTTTAAGTTCTAGAGTACACTTTCGAGGGGTTGGACCCATGGGACCAAGCTGGGATGGACAATGTCCAAGTGAACACATTTCAACCCTGGAGAAAGCGCACTGGCCTGTCATGTGGGCAAGGACTGTCATCCTCTATTATGTTTATCAGTGCAGGCTGTAAAAGCTTTGACTTTCCAAAAAAGAAGTGTGCTCAGAGTTTGAACTTTTTTCTACATCTTTTGGTTATCCTTTCTTTCATCTGTGTCCTCCTGAACCAGCATAGGTTATTGTTGGCAGTCATTTTGTTGTTTGTTTTCTGAGGCTGTAATGAGGTTGGTGACATGAAAACAGCCCTCTCACTCATGTGGTATAGACGGCTCTGTCTCTAACAGGAACTAGAGTTTCTACTGACACTGATGAATGCTTATAGCTTGTGAGCTATAAGTAATCCTTCATTCTAAAAAAACAGATAATTTTAAACTGTTTGATTTTGAGAGTTGAGTGTTGAATAAATAAAGACAGTTTGTTCTTTTTAGGCTGATCTAGAGCAGTACAAGAGAGCCTTAGTTGATGCAGGCTGCGACTTATCCCCACTTAACTACATTAAGCAATGGAAGTAAGTTCTGGCCATTGTCAACAAACACACCAAAATACACTGTCGCATTTGCCTAGTTACTACTTTAAATTTTGTAGAAAATGAGAACAGTAGTGTTGCAACTATTATAACCTATTTTCCAGAGCTTTTACAAAGATGGCTGCAACCCCAGCCAATTACGGGAGCAGTGGAGTGAAACCAATGGGGTATGAAGCTAAAAATGTATTTCTCAAAATACGAGTCCTTTTGTTGATGTAATATGTGTTTTGAACGCATTGGCCTATCATTTTTCAGACTGTTCTCGAGGGTGATGAACACTGGCTCCCAGTTTGTGATGGAGGGGGTGAAAAATCTGGTTCTGAAACAGCATGTAAGTATTTACCTGGGCTGTATCTAAGGACCAGAATATCACAAAGTCTGGGCTCTTTTTACTTAGTAAGCAACCACCCAACACTGTAGCAACTGCATATCGATGTGAAAATACACCCAGGCCGTTTAGGCAGCATAGGAAGTAATTCGTTAAAAACACCTGGACAGCCTACTAACCACATAGCAATGAGCTAAAATCACCCACAAAACCATACCAAAAAGAGCACCCTACCAAACGCAATGTACTAAAAAACACCCAGAATCAAATTATACTTCAGTTTCAACATGCTCAACACATGCACTAGTTTCATCTTTGTCTAGTGTCTGCGTTGTTTCTTTTCTGAAGTTATGGCTGACTGAAATGTCTTTGTACTTTAAACTAGAGTTGCAGGTATCTCTTATCCCCCTAACATAAGCATTTGTCAACAATGGACATCTGCTGTTGTTGCTGTCTCAAGTAGTTGTTGTTGTTCAACAGCCCGGGCCAGTTACACCAATTTGTGCACAAATTAGTGCAGAAAAATTTGAGGCCTATATCCTTACTAGCAACATATGCTTAAAAAACGAAGTATCCTTTAGGCTATTACACTATTTAAAAAAAAAGTTCCTTAACAAATGAAAAAATTAATTTTGGGGAAATAAAAGTAATGTATTAATGGTCAATGAGCGAGCAGCATTTTCCAGAACCTTCACAAACTCTTTTCTGTTATTTTGATATTTGATATTGCGGCACTTGTGGCTTTTGTTTGATAAATTGCTTGTGATGTTCCTTATTTCTAAGTTTATTTGTAATAAAAGCATCTGCTAAATGTCTCTTTTTTGGGTTTATTATGATTCTCAATTGTTTCTTTCATAGAATTTGCCGGTTACTCGCATCTTGGACAACTTGATGGAAATGAAGTCTAACCCGGTAAGCACTCTTGTCTGTTTCTCCCTTTCTTTCAAACTTTCATCTTCTCCCTCATAAGCAAAAAAATTCAACTTGTTTTGCTGATTTATTAGTATAAATCTATTGTGATTGTTGATTGTTAGCTAAAAGCCTAAATCCAAAAATGTTTAAAGATTAGTGTATTTGTGTCCGGTGTGCACATGGTATTGTGTATCGCAAAGGCTGACTGCTTTACCTCCCACTGCGGATTATAGCGTATGACTCTGCAGCGCTATGGGACACTGAATGAGGCACTGAAGAGGCACTTTGAGTGTGCCAAGACCTCAACCCAGGCAATCTGAGCTGCACGGTTTATGCTACTGTCTCAGCCAGGGGAACACCTGCGGAGAGAGAGGGTGAGGGTTTCTTGTGTGTGAACCCGAAGCACAATGTATTAAATTTCTTGGGCTGAGGGATTTGGAAGCAGTCCATTTGGGCTTTTCACCTTTGTGAGGTGGAACAAGGGTGCAAACCCCTCATGTGAGCAGCACTAGGGGACATCTTTACAGAAGCTGAAGCTATTTCATCGATAATGGGATTGTGTTCTGCTATGCTCGAGGATCTCATTCTCTGCAAAACGTCTGTATATGAAGCATCGGGTATTTGAACATACTGGCTGTTTTCAAGTTATCATTGGATAGCCTTGAAGGAAAAATCTGCTTTGAAAAATTCTCCCGATGCTTTGAAATCAACTTACTGCTGGGATGGTGCGTGGGGAGTGATTGATGCTGATTTTTTATAAATGTGGAATTACCACAGAAGAGATGATGTGGCAGATCTTTGACAGTGCCCTCGTAGTATGACTTCTAGCACTCCTCTCTATTTAGACATCTTGAATTCTCCCTAAGCACAATTCCAAGAACTGTCCCCAATGCATTTTAAGTATAATGCGCTGTAATGGAGACAAGCTAGCTGACATATTAGCTCTTGCAATCATCTGCTTGTGTAACTGCGGCCTTTTAGCTTCCCCCTCTAGTTCCTTGACATAAAGACCATATTTCCTTCTGAAACACCCTCAGGGTCCCTCTGATCTTCTCGATCTCAAAATCTGGGGTGGACAGATTGCGTATCCTGTTACCGACTGGAAATACTTCCCCTTCGCTGCCCATAAACTTGAATTGAACATAACCGTATTATCATTTTCTCAGCTACTGGAATTTCAGTGCCCTGCACAATATGGCTGTTGTTGGGAAAGCTGGGCAGCTGAGCGCTACAGAATCTCCTGTCTCCGCCGCTCATCAGATAGTCCTCACAGATGGGCCTGTGTGACAAGGTTGCAATGGTGTACCCAATGAGGGTAAACCGATAGCAGAAAAATCTGGAGCATTTCACCATTTGGAAGTGCAGTGAGGCACTTTTTTCAGTGAGTTGACAGCAAAGTATTTCTTCCCAGAATGAAGTATGCACCAGAGCGCCAGGCCAGGCTGACTGAGGTCCCGTGGGGGAAGAGACAGGCTTGGCCCATCCGATACGGAGGATGAGGAAGTAGGAGGCCATTGGCCTTCGCCTCAGAGACAGCTCTCCTCAATTTGTGTCGAGACTCTTCAAAGTAGAGAGATAATAATCTTGCTTTTTGAGTCAAACTGGAGGACATTTTACTGTTTGAGGCATCTTGAACCTTCTCAGGCGAATAGCTGCTGGGAAGCATTAGATCTTGATAAGCGTTTAATGTAGATGGATGAGGTGGTTTTTAGGAGATGGTGATGTGGGGAGGGTGCGCTGAGTGTTATTTCATCCTTAATTTACTTTTGCGCTCTGTAATCCCTAATGTTATGTGTTGTGATTTTTGTAGGAGACTGATGACTACAGATACTTCGATCCCAAGATGCTTCGCGGAAGCGAGAGGTAGGCTCCTTATATTTTCAGATGATACATCTTTGTGTTTGATTTGGTCCCGCTGTATAAAAATATTATTTTAAAGGCATTTGATCCATGGAGTTATTTAAAATCGCTTGTGTCTTTATTACATGCACATAAGGCAGTACTGAAGTTAGGTAAATAACGGATCTGCACATCCTTGCCAAAGCTGTAACTTTCCACTAAAAATATTTAGAATATAAGATCTGTCATTTTTTCACACAAATATTGTTTATTTTTGCTCTTTGCCATTGATGATGAATTAATCCTAACTGTTTAACTCCCTCAGCTCCATTCCAAGGAACAAGAACCCCTTTCAAGAGGTGAGTATAAAAAGCAATGCTGATATCTGATTGTTGTGATTTTGCACCATGTGGATGTTGATACATTATCTTAACGGTTTGGCGCCCATGCACTGTTACCTGGCAGGGTTAATCTATGGCACAGATAGCCTTCTGTTCCTAGTGAAGATTAGGCCTTGCTGCTGACAAAGTGAGCTGGAAGCCCAGTGTGTCTGTGCTCACATCTGTAGGAGGTCCATTTGAGTCCTTCTGTGAAATATAACAGGGTTTTATTTAATATAGAACATTTGTACAGCTTGCATTGAAATTCACACACTATTGAGCTTTAGCAGCTGATGACACATTTTCATTTCACAGGCCATCGTCTTTGTCGTTGGTGGGGGCAATTACATAGAGTATCAAAATCTTGTTGACTACACAAAGGTATGACTGCACACATACTGACATGTAAAATGTGCTACAAGAAATACAGAGTTCTGGCATGAAACTCTAGATGGCACAGTCCGATAGGTCTAACTCAATCTGACTTAATGACATCATTATCACATGGCACAGCTGATTGGTTCTCTCCAGTATCGGTAGCCAATGAGCTAGCTGCTCAGCATTCAAATATATGACTAGGGCTTACCGTAGCAGTGGCAGCTTGCTTCAGAAACCCTCCACCTTCCCCAGCTCCACCTGTACAGATCTGCTACGAGGTGATTCATGTATGCTATATGGGGGTTATTTCATGTATGTTATATTTGCAGTAGCAATATTTCTTACATGCTCACAGCAGCATGTTGTGGATGTATTGGCAGTAGCAAGCCTCTGTATTTGCTCTGCCGCAGCAGCGTAGCAGATCTGTTCCGCCAAAGTAGCATACATTAACATTGTCATGTACATTACCATGCCAATCCCTCTGAGAGCTGTCATGACAGAACTTGGTTTGCTTATGAAGATGAGTGTAATGATTTCCTTCTCTACAGGCCAGACAAGGGAAGCGGGTTCTTTATGGCTGTAGTGAGCTTTTCAATGCAGCCCAGTTCATGAAACAGGTATGATCACTTCCCTTAGTACATAAACCTACATGAAGTGCAGGTAATGGAAAACAGGATTTTTAAATGTAACATTCAAGATGTCACTCACCCGATTTGCATCACACTTCAGATAAGAATACAAATTTATTAACACGTTTTAATACACAATGACAGAATTTAGTGAAAAAACAGATGCTTTGCAATCCATTGCTCTAAAATCCAACCGATTATCCTTGAGTTGGAGGGAACAGCACTGCTTTGAGTGTCTTGGAATGCTTTTTGCTGCTTGAAGCAAATCTATGTTGTACTTCGTCTCAACAAAATTGACACCAAGTCATAACGTGCCTTTCCCTCTGTAAATATTTTAAAATATTTTGCCTAGTTTTTTTTCCCCCCACATCAATTTCTTGTTAATATACTTTTACCCCTTTGCTCTGAGTGAAAAAGAGGGAAGTGTGTCTTGCTTCTCCCAAATCTTTCTATGGTCTTATATGAACTAATATGACACTGACTTTGCGCTGAACAATTATTCAGTAGTAATCCTACTTTTGTTGAAATGTTGATGTGATTATGCAGTATCAGAGCGGTTAAGACTAAACCCATTCATTTCTCCACAGCTCTCCCAGCTTGGTCAGAAATAGGAGGAGCATTGAAGTCCATTTAACCACCCTTCTCGAAACTCAAATCAAGAATCAGGATCTTTTCTGTTGTATTCCATTAAACCCCTCTAACTTCAGAATCACTCATATTTCATGTACTTTATACTGTTTTCCTATACTATTTAATTCAATACTAAAGGCTCCCAACAATAAAGTCTTATGCACCAGTTGCACTTTGTTTTCTTTCTTTGAGTCTACTTTGGGTCATCAGCATATGATTTAGACATCTTACACCTCTTCACAGGCTTATTGACGTCAGGTGAGTTCAAGAGTAGAGGTAAATGCCTTAAGTGGTTTGGTGACTGACGAAAACTGTCCCAAAAATCTCAGTCTCTAAAGTCTTTAACAAGATAAGGAGATTGCACTTAGTCTCATTCAACACTGGTGCTCAGTTACAGTTCAGATGTTTGCTTAAGTGTAGATTGAAGGTATTCGGTCTAGTCTGCTAGATCTTCCACCAATGAAGAGAACAAGACCGTGAACCCTAGCAAACATCACCCTCAGAAGAGTCCAACCTAATGATTTTCATTGAAGATGGACATCCACAATATTCCCTCAAATGTCACAGTCTATCGAGTGCCGGATGGAGAAGAAACGGCTATTGGTGTACTATTTGGTAATACTAGGTAAGGTCTGGACTAATTGCGTTGAATTCTCTGTAAGTTACTATGAATTCTCTGTAAGTTACTATGATTTGTTTCTTTTTGAGCTTCGCTACATAGAAAGATGTCATGTGAGAAGAAGGAATCAGTGAATTTTACATTTCTATTTTTGATAGGATGGCTTTCTTGGATTGGAAATGGGGTTGTAATATTGCTTTTAACCAAGCAAAGAAAGTCTCTTGAACCACAGGATTTCTTGACTCTCAACCTTGCAGTTTCTGATGCAAGCATTGCTATTTTTGGTTATTCTCGTGGAATCCTTGAGGTTTTTGATGTGCTTAGAGATGACGGCTATCTTATAAAGACATTTTGGACTTGCAAGGTAAGGAGATGATACTCGCTCTCATGCTACCTTAAAACTGACGTTCTTCTGTGGAATACAAAAGAGTATAATCTGAATTTTTACACTGGAAATTAAAAGGGTCCAATTTGTTTTGAACCCCGTTAGATATCACTGTGTGGACAAAAACATTAATTGAATGAAATATCTTTATCATCCACAGAATAAAGGAAGTCATACAACTTTAGAACGACATGAGGTGATAAAAGAATTTTGAGATCCTCCAGATGAATTCAATTACAAAGTTCCAGTTTACAATGATTCCCTTCAGTTCACTTCACTGATGAATGCTCTTAGAGAACATCACGCAGTATCTGGTGACGTGCGAGAGGTCCATCACTGTGTTCCCTTCGCAGTCTGGCAGGTGGTGTTATGAGGCAGGAGAGGCTGAAGTGATGAATTATTTGTAGTCGTTCCAAGGACACGGGCACATGTCCTTTTATCCCCTAATCTTGCTGGCTTGTTCCCCAGGGCCTGGTTAGTGTGTGATGAGAGTGATTCAGAGCGATTACTGCCTCAGGTTTGCAGAGAATGCCAGACCTGCTTGCACATTGTATAAGATGTTGTGTCTTGGCCAGGTGGATGGATTCCTAATCCTGCTCTTCGGACTCATCAGCATCAACACACTGACAGCCATCAGTGTCATCCGCTACATCAAAGGTTGCCAGCCTCAGCATGGTATGCTCTATCTTGGCCAAACCTACTGGGTTATTATACCTTTATATAGCTGCTACCCATATTTAGTCCAGGTGCTCATACACTTAAAGCTGCTCTGTAATTACATTACAAAATCTATGTAAAATCAATTCCCCCCACATTTTTCAATGTTTTATGTGGTTTCTAACAGACTATTGAAGTACAAATTAGGTACATACATTACTCTTAGAGAGTTTAGGCAAGGGTGCCATATAATTACCAAATTCTAGGACAGGAGTGCTATGTGGTCTGCCCCAGAAATTGATTTGAAAAAAGTCGATTTTACCAAACATTTGTTTAACGTGATTTATAATATATTAATTAAATATATTTCTATTTATTTTTAAACTACCATTCATATATAAAACATTTATGAATAAAAATTTGATATTAAATGGTAATATTAGTTTCATTTTGCTTTCTAAAGGCCAAAGTTGTTAATTGATTATCATTTATTTAAAATAAATAATCAATAAACTAGACAATCCATATAGTAATAAACAGAATAAAAATGTAAATAAATACATAAAAACAGCTTACATTATTATTCATTCTGAAAAAGAATTTAATATAGTTTGCATAATAGGACTAGGTGTTATAATCCCAATAAGCACCTAGTGGAATTTGGGAAATAAATGTTCTGTGTAAAAGATTTTTTTCATGTGCTCATTTCTCACACAGTAAAAGTAGATCTTTATGCATTAAATTTATAGCTGCCTTTATATTTTAGAAAAAGGGAGCCCTCACAAGGCAATCATCCAGTTTGGGGGTCCTTGGCATTAAAAAGTTTGAAACACAGTAAGATTTACAGTAGGACCCAGTGATCTGACCCAAACTAATTTGAAGGATAAATGGTTGGGAACCAGGTTCTTCCAAGACCTGAAATACTCTGAAGTTGAGTTTTTGATAAATCTAGAACCATGTTATTTTTACTTCTTTTTTTTTCTTCTTCTTTTTTTAAGAAGCTCTTTAGCCTTGGCTGCACAAATACTAGATAAATCAGCATGATTATGCTATGAGGACTGTGCTGATGCGGGTGTTTCTGCCATGTCCTTCAGCTCATCACGTCAACAAGCGTAATATCTGCTTGGTCATAGCTGCTGTCTGGCTGTGCTCTCTGTTCTGGGCTGGAGCTCCACTCCTGGGCTGGGGCAGTTACAGAGGTAGGACTGAAACAAGGACGTTTACCATCTTTAGAAATTGAAAATGAGTTGAAATGGAGATCACTGAATTTGATTTCTTCTGCAGCTCACGGGTATGGCACGTGCGAAATCGACTGGACACAAGCGCTGTACTCTGTTCCGGTCAAGCTCTACGTTATCAGTATTTTCTTCTTCAACTTCTTTGTGCCACTGTTTGTTATAGTTTTTACATATGTGTCCATCATCCGCACAGTCAACTCCAGCCACAAGTCCAGTCGGGGAGGAGATATCAGCGAGAGGCAGAGAAAGATTGAACGCAGCATCACACGGGTGAAACTGTCGCCCCATAAATTCCCATTAATCATCAAACCGAAGACTGATGCAGAAAGGTATGTATTCATGTATGTGTGGTACTGTGTTTCTCGCTCCAGGTCTCCCTCATTCTGTGTGCTGCCTTCCTGTTGGCCTGGTCCCCGTATGCAGTCATTTCCATGTGGTCTGCCTGGGGTTACCAAATACCCCCACTCAACAGCATCCTGGCCAGCCTCTTTGCCAAGTCAGCGAGTTTCTACAATCCGTTTATCTACATTGGCATGAGCTCTAAGTTCCGAAAGGACCTGCAGGGTCTGTTCTACTGCCTCAGACCCACATCAGCGCACAGGCACACCCCTCCTGTGCTGGCCCGGGCTGGTGATGTGCATCTCGACGTCGATGGCTTTAAGGAGGATGAGCCGGTGGACCATAATGCAAGTGAAAACGTACAGGAGGGAAAGACAGAGAGTTCTCCTGAATCAGAAAGCCAGCGTAGGCCCTCACCAGAGTCCAGCAAGAGCGTCAGTCCTCATGGATTAATGAGGAAACTCAGCGACTCCGGAAGACTTTAGCTGTCTTTTATGTTAGTTTAAGTCCTCTGAATGTTTACATAAGATGATGAGAATAATATTAGGATAATGCAGTTCATTCACTTTCTGTATTTTCTTAACTTCACAACAAATAGCTACAGAATGGGTCACATTGTCTACAAATGCTTCCTGTTGAGTGTGAGGTCATTGTGTGAATCCAATAAATTCGTGGTTAAAGGTTTTATGTCATTTGATCTCTGACTCTGAGACTTGTAAAGTGTTGACACATTTAATGGCACGTCTGTATTACATCTTCTGCAATTTAGGGTTGTTGAAGATTCTTCTCCTGTCCCAGTACATCAAACACAATCTTGAATTAAAAAAAAAAGAATACTAATATTAAGGAAGGAACAAAATACTTCTGGAAGAGGAAAGGTCAAAATAAAATGAGGGAATCTAGCTAAGAGGGAAAGAATCTAACTTTTGAAGAATGAGAAAGTAAACAACTCTCTTGCTAACCAAAAACAGAAGAAAATAAACTACAGACTGCAAAAACAATGGAACTAACCTCCCTACAGCTTTCATAATATTAACTTCAGAATTTTATAACAAAATCCATATATAAAAAAATAAACCTTTGTGGCACCAAAAATTCTTTAAAGAGGAGCAACATCTGGGGAAGGAGAAATGATCTCATGAATAAAATAAACCTTTGTGGCACCAAAAATTCTTTAAAGAGGAGCATATACTGTGTTGTAGTATCATTAAAATATAAATATATATATGTATATATATTATATATATATATATATATATATATATAAACCCCTGGTTTCTGATTCATTCTCCCAGCCACCAAACTTAATAGGGCCGTAATCAGTGGTGAGATTTTAAACTCGCTGTAATCAGCAAAGCATCAGCAGGAATCGTGATGTGTATGATTTTTCTGTTCTATGCCAGGTAAGAATTTTTTTGTGACCTATGAGGTCCGATTTGTTTGTTATTCATCTATTTGTTCTGAAACTAGTTACTGATCTGGTCTGTTCTTGGAATTAGGACTCTGGATTGTTTGACTGTTCCTGAACCTCTAGGATGGACTGGAGGAAACAGAGCAGGAGGGTTCACAAACTTATCCTGGTGACTGCTCAGTAAGAATGTCCCATCTCTCCACAACCATCCTCAGCCGAGTCCTTGTTTGACCAGTCAGTAATGTCAGAAGGCAGAAAGTGCTTTATTGCCAAGTATGTTTACACGCACAAGGAATTTTTCTTGGCGATTGGAGCTTCCAGTGCAGAAGAAAGTCTGCACTGAGATATGCAGACTTGTCTGGACTGAATATAAATTACTCAAGCGCAGAACGAACAGAACAGTCAAGTAATGGTGCTTTATTTATATTATCCAGGCACATAATTCAAAAGCAGCAGGTGTGCTCATAGTCAGAGGAACAGTGAAGGTTTGTCCAAACAGAGCAGCAGGAACAGTCAAACAATCCAGAGTCTTAATTCATGGTCAGTAACTAGTTTCAGAACAAACAGATTAATAACAAACAAATCTGACCTCATAGGTCACAGAAAAAATTACAACCTGGCATAGAACAGAAAAATAGGACGCAAATGATCAGTTAATAATTATCAGGTGAAGGGTTAAACGGGGGAATTATAACATGCTTTAATCCTTTTTTTCTACTACAGGAAAAAAGTAGATAAAAGTGTTTTGTGTCCAGTTTACATAGGAAGCTCTGTACCAGAGGGTTGGAGCAAGTGGTAAGTGGTAAGATGAGCAAGGATTTTTCTCAAAGAAATTACTGACACCTCAGTGACCCAATCTTACGGTTGTAGGAAATGTCCTTCTCCAGCCCTATTCAGAGCACTCAAATGCACTCTACTCAAGCATGTGCCCTCTTCAAATGACATCCAAAAGAATCAGTCCCACACAGTGGTCACAAAATAAGAGGATCTTGGTGTGCATGATGTTGTGATGAATGTTCTCTCACATTAGCGGTGTTGGGGATTAAAGAAGGTCTGTTATGCAAGGAGATTTTTTGGCGCAGACCCCATATGCTTATTTTGGTGCAAGACTATGCAGTTTGAAAAATAATACATTCTGGGAAATATTAATCAGTGTGATGCTGTATAATTTTATGATTTATGAGAGGAAAGTCCTGAGAGAAAGTCGTGCATCTGCTAAGAGATGTCCAATGTGTACTATGTAGTTTGGCAGTGGGTATGAGTTTAAAAAAAAAAAAAGTATTTAAAGCTCACCACTGCATTTATTTGATCAGAAATACAGTAAAAGTGTCACGTGATCCTTTAGAATCATTCTAATTTGCTGATTTTTGTGCTCAAAAACATTTCTTATCTTTAGCAATGTTGAAAACAGTCGTGCTAAATAAAAAGATAAGTATTTATTTGAAAAAGTACTTTTGTAACAATGTAAAAGTCTTTACCGTTTTTTTTTTTTTTTTAATCAATTTAATGCATCCTGAAAAAGCTTTAATTTCTTCTAACAACAACTTTTGAAAGGTAGTGTAAACATATTGCTAAATCTACTGCCACTCACTGTCAAGCTATCTATAATGTACAGCACATTTACTTGAACTATAGAAGTCCATTAGCTCTAATGGAGGATGACAAGTACATAACAAAGTATTAGGAGGGCTTTATAAATGACCCTGCAAAGCTGAGTGAGACTGCAGGAGTGCACGAAAACATAGACTCACCCAAATTAAATGGCTGAAAACGACCTTAACAAAACTCAAACTAGTTGTTTCTAACTTTTTTTTTAAACTGCTGCAGATCTTCATACCCCACATTTGGAGACGTATCACTTTGCAGTGGTGTATTCGCAATGTGGAGCATGGCATAAAAAGAATATTCCTTCAAAAACTAGAAACCTAAAATAAACACTCTCTTATATTAATCGTGAAATATTTTATTTTTTTGTTAATGTTTCCAACATAGAGAATGAAATATTTTTTTTATTATTATTATTTTTTATTTTGGGAAAATACATTTCTCTTTTCAGCAGACAAATCTGGGCTCAAGTCTATGCAGAATTTGCCAAGCCTAATATTTGTGTAGGTGAAGACAGTCGCCTAAATGAGACATCCATCGAAGTATTAGACGGTTACTACTATTTATAAGGAGTGGAGTGGTAGTCTTTGCATTCTTGGACGAAAGCTGTGGATCTCCCATGAAGTCTCACATGGAGTGAAACGTGACTGTGATGCTGGCCTGGGAAGAAACTTGTGTGTCACTTTGCCTTATTTCAGCTTGTTTCATCTGACTGCACAAAGCCAGAGCAGTCAAGCCAACTGTTCCATTTGACCATCAACTGCCCCAATGAGAACAAACTCTGTAATACCAAATCACAGGAAATCATCACCTGCTTAATCTAACAAAACCTATTCCATTACATAAGGGGACACACTGTTTCCCCCTTGAGCTGGGCTAATTCTCCAAGAAAAATAAAATTATTTAGATAATTATTATCTAAATAATTTATTAAAAAATTAAATAATTTTGATACAAATAATTTAATAATAATTTAAATAATTTTGATAAAAATTATTTAGTAAAAAGAAAAAAAAAAAACTAGTAAAAAGTTT
This sequence comes from Cyprinus carpio, assembly GCF_018340385.1. Lineage (NCBI taxonomy): Eukaryota > Metazoa > Chordata > Actinopteri > Cypriniformes > Cyprinidae > Cyprinus > Cyprinus carpio. The sequence goes on along the minus strand of NC_056588.1, from coordinate 13,313,851 downwards.
CTTTATTTGAATGTCATCAAGAAATATAACGGTTAGCAGTTCATATACACTCCAATACACTACTGTTTAAAAGTTTGGGTTCAATAAGATTTTTTTTTATTTTTTGAAAAAAGTATCTTATACTTGTAAATTATAGTAAAAACTCTATAATTACAATCTAAAAAAAAAACAGTTTTCTGCTTCAATATATTTTAAGATGTAGTTTCAAAATGTGTATTTTTTTTATTCCAAAGCTGAATTCTTGCTATTCCTTCATTATCGATCCATCAGAAATCATTTTAATATAATATGCTGATTTGATGCTCAAAAAAACAAAACAAAACAAAAAAAAAATCTTAAAAAATAGTTGTGCTGCTTAATAATTTTGTGGAAACCAACTTTTTTTTTTTAGGATTCTTTATAGAAAGTTCAAAAGAACAGCATTAGAAATCTTTTGTAGCATTAACTTCAAAATCGATTAACTTTTAGCATTAACTTTTGATCAAATTAATGTGTCCTTCCTGAATAAAAGTATTCATTTCATTTTTTAAAAATCGTACTGAGCCCAAACTTTTGAACGGTAGTGTTTGAATATAAAATACATATGAAAATATTTAATTTAATGTAATTTAAATACTAATTGCGTGTATGTTGGGAATAATTGTCTATACATTGCATTAATATTCGCATATTATGCTTCATTACTTATTAATACCTTATTAACGACCACCTGATTGTGCCTTTGTTTACTTCTCTACACAATCTAAAGTACCAGTTCACCTTTTCTTGTTCCAGTTTGGCACGTCAATAAGCTTCTTTAACTGCTGATTGAAAGGCTTGATGTTTCCACCATGACCTTCACAATAATTTTTTTATAAAAGAACTCTTTAGACGAAATAGACTTTGTGTTCTGTGAAATATTCATTAACTGAGACACTGGGACAGTTCCCAGTTGTCACAGTGAGCAGTTGTTCAAAGAGGCTCATAACAGACAGATTGAGTGTCATTCCATGAGAGGTTTTTAATTTGTGACACTGAATAAGCACCTTGTAGCACACCACGTACCCATACAAACATCCACAGCATTCAATCAGTGAATGCCAATGAGTTGTGAGATGCCACAGTAAACACGGACCTATCATATTCCTGTTTGCTGCCAAGGCTACACCTGGAAATGGTCCACAGTTCAGCTGATGCAGGATGATTACATCAAAGTTAAGTTAGAAGACAGGGACCTCTTTAAAAGCAGGACAGTCTCATGCTAATGCACCCAATTGTCCTTTCACATGCTAAGCACTCTCTGTATACTGAAGATAAATACACTTCATGGATGATTTACAGTTTTTGCAGCATAAGCCTTATCCAAGAGGGGTTTTGATGCAGAAGTCTTTTGAAAATCATTTAGGATAAAAAGGGTCTGCTTGATGCAAATGACTAAATGACTACCTGTTAAATCTCCATTCTGTTTAGTCAGGTCTTCTCAAATGGCTCTGAGGTCCATTCAGACTATTTTGGATGAGATTGTGTGTTTAGATTATAAGGTTATTTTCAACCCCAGTCGGGGCCTAGTCATGATGTGTGCATGGTGGCGTTCATTTGTTGTTTATTCTCCTCTTTACTCACCACTAAACTAGACTACAAGTGTTAAAGCATATAGATGTTATATGGGTACAAACTGTAGTACATATTAGGCCTATTTCTATACGGCTGAAAAGCAAGAGAATTTAAAACAATGTCCTTTTCAGGTGGTTTGGATGTAAGGCCCGCCTCTTGTGATGTCAGCAGAGAATCATTGGGGTTTTCGGGGACATTATTTAAAGGACTAGCTCTTTCCTCAATATTCAGACGCCTCTGGAATATCATCCATAACGGAATTACTTGAGTTTTTTTTTTTCTATAAAGCTTTTAAGGCTGAGGAAACATCATCCTACACAATATCTGTAAGTTGGATTTAATCTTCATGGGTTGATGATTTTTGGCTGTTTGGTGCATTTTAATAAGGCTAATTTTATATATCCAGATATGCATCTTTTATTCTTTCTCTCTCTCTCCTTCTCCCTCATTCATGAGCGGATTAACTGAAGTATGCAGTTCCAAAGGAGCTGTTTGTGATGGATGTGTCTGGGGAGATTACATTTTTCCTGTATCATATCTGATTTCACTTCTGTGTGCAAAATAAATATTACAACACCCAGATAAAAGAAAAAAATGAAGATGAATTTTAAAGCCTTAGAAGATTTTGATTTTTTTTTTTAGAAAAAAAAAACTTTATAAAAATGATTGAAAAATGGGGTTTATTCATTGTTACCTGGTATGATGCTCTTCTGTCTCTACAGATCTCTTCATTAACCATGTCGATGTGGTTTGCTGTTCTTCATGTATTAGGTAAGCAGTTAGTTTCTTCAAAGTGATCGTTAACTTATTCTGAATTATTGCCGTGATGCAAAGATGTCACTGCCTTTATTTATTGATTTTTTGTTTTTACAGGTATTCTGTCTTTGACCTGTTGCACTTTTGGATCTGATTTAAATGGTCAGTGAATTCCATTTTTCATTCTTTCTCTCTCTTTTGTAACTCTTTTGTAACTCTTTTCATATTGAGTTACATTAGAGAAAATATTTAGCTAACTATTTTTTTTTCTTCTTTTGAAAATATATATTTAAAAGGTTAGGGCCACTTTATTTACATTTTTATGTAACTAATGACAAACACTTAATTTCTAATTGTTTTAAACAGTTTATTTCGTATTCATTATTTTATAAGTAGCTAAGGCAATCATTTAAAAAAAAAATTGTAACATATTTGTTTTATCTGACAGATACATCATCATTTTATGGGTAATATCTGTTGTATATTTCTTAGTTCCAACACCAATTAGCTGTGGAACTCGTGCGGTGGACATACCAGACACACGTAAGATAGTGCTCTGCCCAGCAAACTGCACTCTCTGGAGTCTGTCAGTGTTTGGTTCCGGAGTATATGCCTCTGTTTCCAGCATATGTGGAGCAGCGATACACAGGTACAATCACAGAAATAATAATTAAGTTTGTTAGAAATTCCAAAAGCCAGGAAAGTTTTTGTCTGTCTTCCAGAGGAATCATAAGTCTATCTGGTGGACCTGTGGAGGTTCACGGACTGCAAGGGAGGACAAACTACCTCAGCTCTTATGCTCATGGCATCCAGTCTCAGTCCCTGTCCCAATGGAGCTCGTCTTTCACTGTGGCCAGTGAGTGGAGACAATTATGTTTTGCGTTATTACAAATGCTAGGGTTTTGATTTAGAATTTGTAGATTTGTTTACAGATGTTTCACTTGCTCTGCACACTGTCCAAAATAAAAATATAATTTTATCATTTACAATATAATTTTGATACAAATATATAAATATTGAATTATAACAATAATATTAGAATAAGTGTAATCAGCATATCGTAATACATTGTTCTTGAATACACTGAACATAGGTCAGTTGGTCTATATGAATGATATAGCGTATAAAAGGAAATAGAATATAAAAGTGAATTAAAGTTGTTTATCAATACAGATTTGTCAGGTTACATTTTTGTCTTTTTTTTTCTCAGGAATAATTAGCTTGCCTTTGGAAGTGTCCAGCCAAACCAGCAGTTCTGCCTCTGTTGCGACTGGAGCAGGTAACAAGCATTCAGAAAACTGAAAATAATTGACATATGTAGCCTACACTGAGTGTCCATTCTTCTCCCTTGCAGCCAAGAAACCAGTCAAAAAGACAGTGAAGAAGCCTCCTCCTCCAACAACAACAGCAATCAAGGGTCTGTATGACCGGATTTTCTAATCTAAATTGTTAGTCAAACCAAATATGATTGTGACATGAAAGAGCTGTGTAAATGTTGTTGCAGACTGCCCAGTCGATATGGCTTTGCTGCTGGATAGCAGCTACAATATTGGACAGCGCCGCTTCAACCTGCAGAAGAGCTTTGTCAGTAAGCTTGTAGCCATGCTGAAGGTTGGAACACCAGGTCCTCATGTAGGAGTGGTGCAAACCAGGTGATCTGTGTAAATCCAAGTTGTTTAGGATTTTTTTCTTTTTCAGCGAGTATAACTCCATCTTTGTCTTTCCAGTGAGGCACCTCGAACTGAATTCTACTTGTCAAACTATACAACAGCCAAAGATCTGACATTTGCCATCAAAGAGATCCCATACATTGGGGGCAATACCAATTCAGGTTTATAACCTCAACTTCAATTCACATTTAAAATGAGTGATCGGATGAAATGAATCTAGAGCATCTCAATTAAATCATGCTATTTTTTATTTATTTTTTTTGGAAAATAAATAATTAAATAAATTGCCATTTACTGTAATGCACTTACAATGGAAATCAATAGGTCCCCGGAATATATTAAAATACACAGTTTTAAAGTACAACTACTAGACTTAAAAGAGAGTTCATCCAAATTCTGTCATCATTTACTTACATTCAAGTTGTATTCCTTTCTTCTGATGAACACAAAATGTTTTTCCCATTGATGTCCATAGTATTTTTTCCATGCTATGGAAGTCAGTGGGGACCAGCTACTATTTGCTTACCCACAGTCTTCAAAATATTATGTTATGTTTAACAGAAGAAGGAAATTCAGACAGGTATGGAACAACTTGAGCGTGAGTAAATGATGACAGAATTTATATTTTGGGGTGAACTATCTCTTCAAACATTTAAAGTCAACATGAAAGGAAAAACCTGTTTTGCGTGTTACCAGTGACTTTGCCTATTTCTAGTAATGAAAATAGTTCCAAACGAAGCATTTGCGCATCTCTGAAAAACACACATCAGTGTTTTGAACTAATTGGTTGAATGGATGATTCAGTAACTCGGTTATAAACTTGTTACATTCCTAAATGAAAGAGCTGTTTTTGTTGTTGTTTTAAACAAATAGGTCGAGTGAATGATTCTGTTACTCAAAGGCAGTCATTTGTTTTGCCCCTGAAGGAATCAAGTTTTGAATCAATGACTCAAAAAGAGAGTCACTTTTTGCTACATAGTCGTATAACAATGTAGCATCCAAAAATTTTCACATCTGTGCTTTGAAACTCTTCAAAATGCCTTAGCCCAATGACTTCCATTGTAAATACATCACTGTAAATTGATTTTTTTTTACACAGATTTGTGACACAAATGCTTTGGCTTAAATAATAAGAACTTGGCAGTCTTGAGTTATTCCTTTTTGCACAGGTAAGGCCATACTGCACACTGTGAGGACCTTCTTCAATCCGGATTTTGGTGTTCGGAGAGGTTACCCACGGATCATTGTGGTGTTTGTCGATGGGTGGCCTTCTGATAATGTGGAGGAGGCAGCAATTTTAGCCAGAGAGTCTGGTATTAACATCTTCTTTGTGTCTGTCGCCAAACCTGCCCCTGAGGAGATGAGCCTGGTGAGTGAGCAAGACTTCATGAGAAAGGTAAGATGTTCCACATATGAATTCATGGTGGGAAAAACACAAATCTTCAGTGGTAACATATGAGTTTGCTGAAATCCATTCATACCGACATATATCTCACAGGCAGTGTGCAAGGACAATGAGTTCTTCACATTCAGCATGCCCAACTGGTTCGGCACCAACAAGTTTGTGAAGTCACTAGCTCATAAACTTTGCTCCATTGATCAGATGGTCTGCAGCAAGACATGCTATAACTCAGTGAACCTGGGCTTCCTGATTGATGGCTCCAGCAGCGTAGGTGATGGGAACTTTCGGCTTGTGCTGGATCTTCTTCACTCTATCGCACACAACTTCGACATCTCTGACATTGGATCTCGCATCGGTGCCATTCAGTTCACCTACGACCAAAGGATGGAGTTCAACTTCAATGAGCACACCACAAAAGATAATGCTCTGAGGGCCCTGCAGAGCATCCCATACATGAGCGGAGGAACGGCCACTGGAGACGCCATCAACTATGCAGTGCAGAGTCTCTTTAAACCCCACACAGGCTCCAACAAGAATTTCCTCATCATCATCACTGATGGACAGTCGTATGATGATGTGAGAGGGCCGGCTATGGCTGCCCAGAGGGAGGGTATGTTTTTTACACTGACGTTCCATCTAGAACCTAGGTTTTCAACCAAGGGTTTGCAGGTCCCTGAAGGCCCAGGGGTTCAGTTCTTATTTAAAGTTATAATTAAGTATTACCAACAAAATCTAGCCTGATTTTTATAGTGAAGGTCCCTGAGGTGGTAAGGGTGTAGGTGGGTCTGTAAAGAGTCAAAACAATTGATCTAGAACATTTAAGAGCTCTAAAAAGTATTTTATCTCTAATGCACAAAATATCAATACTCCATTCACAAAATAAACGAGTGTGATGTCATCTTGACCATGTTGTTGTATTTTCACAGGAATCACTGTGTATACAGTGGGCGTAGCTTGGGCTCCGATGGAAGATCTAAAGGCAATGGCGTCCGAGCCCAAGGAAAGCCATGTGTTTTTCACTCGTGAGTTCACCGGCCTGGGGCAGTTCCAGCAGCCCATCGTACGGGGCATCTGCAGGGACTTCACAGAGTTCAACTAGACAGTGCAACTGCTTGAGTGCAAGAACAGAAAGTGGAGAAAAGGAAGGAGAAAAAAGGGCAAGCGTGAATAAGAAAAATCCCTTTTGTCTTTTGTAGAAAAAGGGATTTGAACGGTTTTGTTATAAAGGTATTGGTATGTTTGATCCAAAGGATTTTTACAGCTTAACTGAGAATGTATCACAGTATTGTATGTCAACCTCTCTATAATGTGGAGAATGTAATTATTTGTGATTTATAGTCTTTCTCTTTATGTGCCTGGTGAAAAAAAAAAAAACATTCTTTCGCTGCTTCTGGCAGGTCTTTTTTTCCTGTGGAGGAGTCACTGTAACTAAAGGCTCTTTTATATTAATTTTGACTTGAGATTACCTTGCATAACTGCAATAGAGTGCACAAGATGGTAAGCAAGGCAGTCATGAAGAGGATCGTCAGTGAAACAGCGCCCTCTTATGCATTCTGATGGCAGTACACAAATGCACAGCTTTCATTCACACAATTGCATATATAAATCTGGGTTATAGAATAAAATATAGTTCTTCCCAGGGGTAGCAAATAATATAAATGCACTGTAGTACATTCGCAACGTCACATTTTCACAATGAATCACGTATGTCTGGGTGCGAGGAAGATTTCGGTTGAAAAGTTAACGTTTAGATTATATAGCATTTCCCCCCCTTTTCTTAAATGATTCTTTCATGTATTTATCGAACCTATTTTCTTTGTACCTTTCCATATGCATGCTTTACTGCCTCAAGTAATGAAAAATGACGATTGGGAGGGGGGCATCAAACTGTTTGTACATTTGTTTATAATTTATTACTTTCTTCTCAATAAAGGAAAAAGTGTTTGTACAATTCGACCAGCTGAACATCCTCATCTGAACAGGATAAGCCTTTTGTTCACTACAAACTTTATTAAAATCGTGAATCCATCACTCGTCATCAACTATTCGTCAAAATACAACGCTGCATAAATTGTCGAGACACGGGGCATGTTGCATATACAGATACACCATTTAATATTTATTATAGACATTTTATATACATTACTTTTCAACAGTTGTTTTGCTATGTGGTACAATCTTTAAAATCTGTTGATTCATAGTAAATCAAAAACCTTACAAAACTCATCAAAACTCTTCAAACTGATCGGAACTTTTGGAAGACTAGAAAAAATACTTTATTGTAGTATTAATCATGCATTACACAAACAAAAGGTCTTTTGTTACACCATAAACTGCATTGTTTCCTTTAAAAATCATTGAACAGATTGGGGTAGAACCAAATATTTAGAATACATTTGATTGACAACTCCAATCCCCAAAACGAAAATTCTATCATTTACTCAACCAAGTGTAATTTTAAACCTGTATGGGTTTTATTTGGAAGAATGTTGGAAAACAAAGTTTTGGTGAGCATTGAGTTCCATTTCATTTCTCAGAATAGCGGTTATGTTCCAGTTATACAGGTCTGTGATGATCTCAGGGTGAGTAAATGACAGATCTTTCATTTTGGGGTGAAGTATCCCTTTAACTTATCGTTTCTCCTCTGATCTCCAGCATCAAGAGTTGAATTTAAACCCCGTTTTCAGCCTTCCAAGAAACTGTGTGTTTAACAGAGCTCTTATATTAACCCATATACGTTAATTTCCTATCAGAAAACATGTTGGGTTGGTTAGAATCAACCCAATCTTTGAGTTACCATCAAGCTATGCTCCGAACAAAGGATAAGACTATCCACAAACTAAAAATAAATAGCAGTCGGATATCTAACCTGTGATACTTAAACTCATTTTACAATAAGGTGTACAGAAACATCACATAGTGACAGGATGCTGCAGTTTATTTGTAAATTCCTAAAAGCTCTCAGGGCACCACGCGCTGTGCTTCTACTAGCGTATAGTCTCTCAGTTATGTGATAAAACAATGATAGAGCAATGTAGTATGCACTCATCCAGGGTTTCCAGAGACACAAGACCTTCATGAAAGAGAACCGCATAAAATGGAGGGCTTGAGTGGGATTATAGTCCCTTTAAAAAAATCTGATTTCAGCGGTTTTATGACAGTCTTTATTTATATAAAATTGATTATAAAAACTATACTTTTTTTTTTACACACACAAAAAGAAACAAACGCTAAAGGTATGAAGGTTGACTGAGTTTAACTGTATTCATTTGCACGCTACATTAGGGTGAGGAGGGTGACTGAGATTAGGGTTTGGTTTATGGCTCGGCAGGGCGGGACTCAGTTCCTCTGGTGCTCGGATGATGGTCGGTGACAACCTACTTATGGATGAACATGATAACCACTCCATGGTCACTGAAACATACCTACAGGACACATTATCAGCTCAGTTCAAAACCAGTCAAAAGGCTACAAGCACTGGTTTCACTCCAGCTTTGACTTACAGTAAATTACAGGTATTTTTTCTTTTTTTTTTTGAGGCGAAAAAAAAGAAGAAAGATTAAAACTGAATGAGCACTCCACACTGGCTTCGCAAAAACACGGCACGTCCCCCTCTTGGCACCTGGTAATGTTGTGTGTGTGGTGTGAGTTTGACAGCGAAGGTGGAAGCCACTTCAATGTAGTGTGAGAAATGCTACGCTTGTTACACAAGGCAGTGAAGCAGTCCTTTCTTTCTTTCGTCTTCACGTATGCATTCATTCGGATGTTCTTTTATACAAACACTTTGGCCAGGGCATCAGCTCCGGCACTTCCTATGTATGCCTTAGATGGGTGGAAGGCAACGTCATATATGGCCTCGTCTGACTTTTTCCTGTGCGCTGTAACCTCCTGTACGCACGTCTTACTGTCCATGTTCCACAAGCGGATGGAACTATCATGACCTGTGTAAGATAAAGAAGACACATTGAGTTCATTTTTAAATGGATAGTTTTGCACAAAATTTAAATTCTGTCATTATTTCCAGATCTCTGTGAATTTTGTTCTTCAGCGGATATATACATGCGATAAATGAAGGGTAAAAAGCCAAAGGGAAAAAACAAAGCAAAACAAAAACTCTTACTTCCTGACATCAAGTAGATGCCATTTGGATCTATAGCCAGACTAGTAACAGCATCCAAGTGAGCCACCATTGCATGGATGGGTTTACCTACAAAAAAAAGAAAAAAAGGGGTGAATAATCCCAGACATGACACTTCAACAAATCTGCCTTTTTCCTCTGGATATTAGTGACTTCTGGCAAAATATTACTGAACAAAAAATGTTTCATGAACAAATAGTAAATAAATAAATAAACTAAATAACTAATACAAAATGAGAATCTAAAAAAAAGCACATAGTTACATAAGTTATGAATATATGTTATATGACTGAATATAATTCATATGAATATAATTCATAATATTGACAACAAATATTCAGACACACAGTAGTCTTTTTAAGACTTCTATTCAGCAAGGATGCATTAAATTGATCAAAATTTATAATGTTCCACAATATTTCTTTCTAAAATGAATGTTGTTCTCTTGAACTTTCTATTCATCAAAAAATCCTGGAAAACACATCACAGTTTATACAAAAATATTAAGCAGCAATTTGTTTTTTAAACTGTGATGATAATACTTGAGCATCACATTAGCATATTCGGATGATGTGACACTGAAGACTGAAGTTTCTTTACATTTTAAAATACAATAAAAAACCCACCTGATTTATTATCAAAGAATTTGATGTGTCTATCCTCATGAGCGGTGACTGTGATTGGCAGGGTGGGGTGGGTGACTACTTTATTAATGTGATTGCCAAAAGGAATAGCTGCAACAAAGCAGAAGAAAGTAAACATCACAAATTCAATTCTCACACCCCCGTAATTTAATTTCTGAACTATACTGAAACATTATATCACATTTCCACAAGTGTACTTTGATTTTTAGAACAAATGTGAAGGACGTACTGCTCTCTCCCTGTGCGGAGAATACCAAGACGGGCTGAGATGTCTCTAGATCATAAACAACGACATCTCCCGTGTTGTAGGATGCCACCATATGAGCTGGATCACACCCATTGAAATCAATTGATGTGGGAACACCATGATCTGAAAAACAGAAATTAGTTTTGCCAACATGTCAATTGATTCCAGAACACTACATACAAGAGACTTCACACTCACTTCTGTCGGAATTAAATGTGCTGAGACATGGTGACTTCTCCTGAGGGTTCCACAGCTTGATCGTCCCATCAGCTGAACATGAGAGCAGCCGGTTTTTGATTCCACTGTAAGCCAATCCCCACACTGCGTCACTGTGACCCAACAACGTACCAGCCAACACACTGGGATCTGAGTGAAAGAGAGGACACACACAGTGAAGATACTAGTGATCAGACAGGTTTCCTACTTTTAAGTTCTTGCTTGTTTTTAAGTTTTATCCAAATGACAAAATGTAACAGTCACATAGATTTTATCTTCTCACCATATGTGTCGTAAGGGTCTACATTAGAGCTGGGGATGTTCCACCACTGTATTGTTGAATCAATTCCACCACTAAAACACTGCTCGCCACTCGAGGTCACAGCCAATGAGAGCACAGGCCCACTGCAGCAACAGAACAAACAATGTTAGTGTCTGAAAGTCTGAATTGGTGGATTTGCTAGATTACATTATTGTTGGACCTAAAAAGTGCTTGGCGACACAATGTTTCATGAATGTAAATGCATTAGGGTAAGAAAATATCAAATCAATTGGTGTTTTATTAAAACGCATTTATAACATTAAACTATTTTTAAGAAAGATAGCATATAGTTCTCATTTTAAGCAAGTAAGTCCTCAAGTACTATTTGTAAAGCAAAATGTTTCAAGTCTCAAGTCTAATTTGACTATCATTGTGGACAATGGTGGAGTCAAAATGATTGACAACCAGTGTTCTACAATGAGCAGGTCGCCCTCTTATGGACAGCATCAGGTTGACATCACATGACCAGCCCTGTCATATAATTGACCAGCTCCATTACTAACCATAATAATCAAGACATATGCTGGGACTTCAAGCACTCAGTCAACAGCTAGACTGTTTATAGTGTAATGCAGAAGCCAACTGCTTTCCACTAACAGCATAGCAAAATAAAGCTCTGGCAAGAAATCTCAGAAATGAATACACTTAAAGCATCTGGACCAGTAGGTGTCAGTATAGAGCACAGTTGTCAAACTCAGTTCCTGGAGTTCCACAGCCTTGCAGAGTTTAGCCAAAGCCACTAGAAGGCAAGCCTGCAACCTTTAGTCAAAAATGATAGCGGATAATGCTATCTCTTCTGCTTTGGCAGTATGTGGGAAAGGAGATAAAAGGCCAATTTAAAATTTTTTTTTGAATGGATGTTAATGGAGGAGAGGCTTCACTAAGCCTAATAAACAGCTTTTTAGAGGAAACAGCTTATCATTTAATGAATCGACAGCCTGTCAGCTAATCTTCAACATGTCTTACACTAAGCAATACTTTTGGATTGAACTATTTTTAGAGTTTTCACCAAAAAAAATGCTGTTTTATAAGAGAAGTTACTGACTTTTTGCGACAGGTGAGATTCAGCTTATGGCATTTCTCATTCATTCCTATGGTATGCATAAACGGCGACAGTGTTGCACAACTCTGACTGAAATTCAGTGACGTCAAGACTATAATGTGATTGGTTATTAAGGCACACGTGATCCAAGTTGACAGTTACGCTTTCTCCAATAGTAAGTAACACAGACCTATAGACATCTCCCTATAGTAAGACAAACCCTGACACACCTGAACCAGCTAATCAAGTCCTTCAGGCTTATTTGAAAACTACATGGTATGGGTATGTGTGTTGGAACTAAACTCTGCTGTGCAAACAAAAAATACTTAGTGAATGCATCTTCAAACAGCTAACATCATGCACATTTTGGCTGGCGTGTTGTGGATTCTGGAACAGTGGGAACATTCTCTGCACATGTAACCATCTCATGCACTGGCCTTCCAGAGGCCAGGAGATAACTACCTTTCTGAACGCAATACAGCTGTGGCAATGTTTACATGTACAGTATCATCCATACCTTCACAACACTCTGCTCAACACATTTAGGATAAACTGGAATGTTTTGAAACAAATCAAAAAGCAAAAAATTGCATAAAAGATCAATTTCATGAAATTAATACTCACATATGCCCTCTAAACGTGTATATGGGCTCCACATCAAAAGAGGCACTTCTGCAAAGCAATATGAAAGTTTGTTTAGAGGTTTGTTTGGAACATTAATGTTGCATGATATTTGATTCTGAAGACCAAAACCAATCCCAAGACATCCCTTTCCCTGGAAAGCCCAAGCGAGCACTTACTTTTTGGCAGGAACTGTCTTCTGGAGGTTCCACAGTTTGAGGGTGTGGTCTTCCGAGACTGTGACCAACACCGGTTCCACAGGATGGAAGGCCAGGGCCCGCACTCCATCAAAGTGGCTTCGCAGGGTATATTTGGGATTCCATGTCTTCCTGAACGTGTCCTTATTGGCTGGCAGCTAAAAATAGAGGGTGGGGGAGGGGGCCGTTGTAGAGGCATTTTAACAACTGTGAAACGAAACCTGGGGGAATTGCAGGTGGACTGACTGTGAGGCATTAGGATAGTTGTCCTATTTGAGCACACAGCAAACCACACCAGCTTGGACAACTGAGGTCCTCTGTAACCCTTTATACAGAATTAAACTAATATAGTACATGACATTTGAGTAAACAGGACCAGCTGTTTTTATAACTGTTAACTGATGGTTAACACAATACAGACTGCATTTAAAACTGAGCAAGGAACAGACCTTGAAGAATAGAATATTATCAAAGCAGAGGAGCAGTCTTTGTAAAGCTGGGGTACTTACATCATAGCTGTATTCAGCCTCGTCATTGGACACTTTCAGATCTGCGAGGTCTCCCAGGCCCAGCACACTTTCCAACATGTCATCAGAGCCCATGATAAAGGGCTTGACCCCACCAGGTGTGAATGGCAAAGGCTCAACTAAGAATAGGAAAGAGAAGAGAAGGGCCCAGTGGAAAACAGAGCTTAAGTAAAAGACATTTAACACAAAGACATCAGCAGTTGAACAGTATTGTGAGGGTGAAATACAGTTCTTAAATGTACAACAATAACACGGGTTGGAGCAATAACAAAATTTCAGCTTTAATATGACACCAGCCTCTGGTACCTCTGGGGGGAAGGGGGTGTCCCAAAAAGCAGGGTATGCAACATGCCCGGGTGAGTTTATAAAGTAAAAAATAACCTCAACTTTTGGTTCTAAAAACAGAGGTAATCAATTTCATTTCTTATAACTGAGGTAGAATAATCTATTTGAACAAGCAATTAAAAAAAAAGGAAAAAGTTATCTTGGTCAACGTTAGAGCGAGCGGCCGTGTATATATATAATATATATATATATATATATAAAAAATAATAAATATATATATAATATATATATATATATATATATATATATAATATATATATATATATATATAGATTATAAATATGTTACAGCAACATTATATTAGTTAAGAAATATTTATACTTTCCAATAAATGTTAAATTTGTAGTTTCATTAAGTATTTTTTTTAATACAAATTTTGTATTATGCATTTTGTAATAGGCATTACTTTATTATATGATAGTATAATGTATTATTTTTCTATATTAATTTATATAGTTTTATCTTTAAAAACACTTTTTAACCGTTTTTTAGAACCATACTCTGTGCAACCCTCATAGATACAGAGATAAGAAAATATACAGAGCGCTTATGGTTATAAATGTCTTGATTTAAGAGTGACACACACTTCACACACACACATGCCACTTTACCAAAAATACATGTCCTACATATGGTGGCATTTACATAATCTTTAGTTTAGAAGTGGGTCAGAAAAGACAGAAGAGAGTAAGACAAAAAGAGTCAGAGATAAATCAAGCAGAAGTGAAGGTGTGTCGCGGATGCAATGAGCTGATGTGTATGACCCAGCTGGCTCTGCTCGGAGCAGTAAGAGAATCTCTGTGCTGGAAGCTGTCAGGAATGCTGATGCAGCAACTGGCCTAATTAAGATTCTACCGCAGGGCCAGCGTGTGCCACAAAGCACTGTCTGAAAGTAGACGGTGATTTTTATTAACGAAATACCACTAACATTCCTAGTATTCTGGAGCTCTATGACAGCTTTGACTTAAGTCATTATTCACATGTTGATGTAGGCCTACTATGCACGTCTAGACACACTACGGTTAAAAAGTTTGGGGTCAGTAAGATTTAGACTATTATGCACTTATGTCCTATCGGTGCTTTTTTAACACAGCTCAACAGACAGCATAGAATCAGGTAACTCCCCATGAACAACAAAAAAAAAACCCTTCTGTGTAAGCACATAGCCACCAGAGGACATGCTAATAGCGGTACTAGCTCAACTGACAGCATAGAATCAGGTAACTCCCCATGTTCAAAAAACCTGTGGCAGCACATAGCCACCAGGGACACAGTTTCTTGCTGGCAAGTCTCACATGTTCAGCTGTAATGGTCCGGACCATGCCTTAATATCTTATAGCTTCAATATTGCTTCATGGATTTTGTAGCTAGCAATAACAACATCATCATTATACTCCACATTATCCACCACAAACAGGATTACTTTTTTTTACACAGCTTAGTAGTTCACAATAACAGCTCACCATGTAACTGTGAAATTTCATCAGGACCACACTCACACCATCTATATTAGACGGAAGAGACATTTTGCAATTGATATTAGTTTAAATTTCTTTTCCAGAAATCATTAACATTATTATTTGCAGCTTCCCAAGCCAGTGAATCAGACCTCATAATGTTTTCTTTCATTTCTTTTAATATAGCTTAAGCTATTTAAATCTGGCATTAGTGCTTTTTTTGTTTTTTTTAAAAGCATTATCTACATGAAGCTCTTCCATTCCTTTCCACCCCGCTTATATATAAGAAATATTTATACTTTCAATAAATGTTTCTACTAAATAAGAATTGTAGTTTCATTAAATATTTTTTTTTTTTTTAATACAAATTTTGTATTATGCATTTTGTAATAGGCATTATACTTATTATATGATAGTATATACAGTATTATTTTTCTATATTAATTATCTATAGTTTTAACAAAATAACCTATTAAAAAAAAACACTTTTTAATAACAAACCGTTTTTTAGAACCAATGCAACCCTCATTGATACAGGAGATAAGAAAAATATACAGAGGCGATTATGGGTTTATAAATGTCTTGATTTAAGGGTGACACACAGCTTCACACACCACATGGCATGCCACTTTATACTTAAACCAAAAATACATGGTCCTACATATGGGTGGCATTTACATAATACTTTAGTTTAAGAAGTGGTCAGAAAAGACAGAGAGAGAGGTAAGACAAAAGAGTCAGAGATAAATCAAGCAGAAGTGAAGGTGTGTCGCGGATGCAATGAGCTGATGTGTATGACCCAGCTGGCTCTGCTCGGAGCAGCAGTAAGAGAAGAATCTTGCTGGAAGCTGTCAGGAATGCTGATGCAGCAAACTGGGGCCTAAAGTTAAAGATAACTCTACTGGCAGGGGGCCAGCGTGTGCGCAACAAAAAGCACTGTCTGAAAGTAGACGGTGATTTTTATTAACGAAATACCACTAACATTCCTAGTATTCTGGAGCTCTATGACAGCTTTGACTTAAGTCATTATTCACATGTTGATGTAGGCCTACTATGCACGTCTAGACACACTACGGTTAAAAAGTTTGGGGTCAGTAAGATTTAGACTATTATGCACTTATGTCCTATCGGTGCTTTTTAACATCCTGTTTGGATTCAGTATAAATCTCCATTCACTTTCACTGTATTCTAAAGACCTGCATCTCTTTGTGTTTCATGGGAGAAAGAAAACAGAGCTGAAACAACATAAGGGCA
The DNA here is from genome assembly GCF_018340385.1 of Cyprinus carpio. Classification (NCBI taxonomy): domain Eukaryota; kingdom Metazoa; phylum Chordata; class Actinopteri; order Cypriniformes; family Cyprinidae; genus Cyprinus; species Cyprinus carpio. The sequence continues at coordinate 13,297,420 of NC_056588.1, read as the reverse complement.
AGTAAATGATAACAAAATATTCCTGTTTGGGTGAAGCAGTCCTTTAATTGCAGGCCTTATTTTAACCCTACATGATAATAGATCTGCAGGCATAGCTCAGTCATCAAACACTCCTTTGAGATGTTCCTTTGTTATTTGCAGTTCTTCATCTGCTTTTATGTTTTTATATTTTGAGTTTATATCTCGGAACCTGCAATTTATTCAGAATTGAAAATCATATATATATTTTTCTGCAATTGTGCAATTCTGTGGCTCAGTGGTAGAGCATTGCGTTAGCAGTGCAAAGGTTGTGGGTTCGATTCCCAGGGGAACACATGTTAGGTTAAAAAAAAAAAAAATGTTACCCTTAATGCACTGTAAGTCGCTTTGGATAAAAGTGTCGGCTAAATGCATAAATATAAATGTACATTTACCCCACTCTGTGCCGTCTCCTGAACTCCGAGCCTCCCCGGCACCTTCTCCATCCTCTGCATTTACCAAAAAGTCAAACTCCTTCAGTGCCTCCTCTGTGTCGGGGTCATCCGGTAAGTCGGAGGCCAAACCTTCATTTCCGACCTGGAAAAGTTATCATCATAGGATACATTACATAAACAATCATACTGAGAACAATAACTAACTCAAATTGTTACGCACCTTAATTTTATGCTTCTTTATTCTACGTTTATTACTCCTGTCAGGCACATCCTCCATTATATCACCCTCATCATCTTCCTCTTCATCACTATCGTCAGCATTTTCTAAAAAATTAAATGTCTCCAGAACCTCTGGATTCCTGTTAGACCAAAGGCATCATGAACAATGCTTTACAACAGCTAACATGGAAATCTTTCTTTTAACTGTTTATATGAATCTACCAGATAAATCGACCCCAAAAAATTAGAAATAAATCTGTACCTTTTCATGTCTTGTCCCTTTCTTTTGGCTGGAGACTCTCCTCCATTGAAAAATTTGCTCTAGGTCTTGGTTTCCACAGAACCGTTCTCGGCTCGGAGCCTGACAGCCCCAGTAAACGCAACCGCACTCTCTGCGACCGGACATCCAGTATTGTGTCCGTATAACCTACTTCCTGAAGATATCTTGAAGGATAGGAGAAGGGAGGTATAAAGACAGTCAGAACAGAGCTCAGACAATCAGGTGACAGTAATAAACAGCCATAATCTGACGACGCAGGTGCCCATGAACTGAGCCGATGTTATTTTTTCACCCACACAGGATGTATCATTCAGAGAAGCATAGCCAACTTACTGTCTGAGGAGTTGCCTGCCCTGTTTCCACGTTAACTGGCTGTTCTGAGGTATAGCCGAGACCTCTGTATCTTTGGTATCTTGTTTAAGAAACAGAATAAACAAACTACATCATTGAATGCAGAACAAAACATATATGTATATACACATACAAAAGATTGGGGTCAGTTATTTTTTCTTAAAATTCCTACTTTTATTCAGCAAGGCATTAAACTGATCAAGAAGACATAAGGTTAAAAAAAAAAATTAATTTCAAATAAATGCTGCTTTTTTATTAAAACATGTAACACAGTTTCCACAAACACATTAAGCAGCATGATTGTTTTCAACACTGATAATAAGAAATGTTTCTTGAGCAGCAAATCAGCATATCAGAATGATTTCTGAAGGATCATGTGACACCAAAGACTGAAGTAAATCCAGCTTTGCTGTTATAGGAATATATTGCATTTTAAAATATATTAAAATAAAACAGTTACTTCAAATTGTAATTATATTTCACCATATAGGCTAACTATTTTTACAGTATTTATGATAAAAAAAGCAGCCTTAATAGACTTCAAACCTTAAATTTTTTTAATGCCCACCCCAAACTTCTGAATGGTAGTGTATGTACACATTTTAAAAAGTAGGTTGTGTCCACTTACCTGATTCAAAGCTAGGCATTTTTTTTTCATTTCACCTTGATTTATTTAGTTCTGTCCCATTTTTTAATGGGTATGGTATTTTTGCTCTGGAAATAGAAGAGAGAATCTTTGTTAAAAATTCATAAATTTTTTGTATGCATGTATAATATTAAAAAAAAAAACACTACAAACCTTTCTTGCTTTAATGCATATGTCTAACATTTTTTATTCTTCTAACAAAGGTCATTCTTTAAAATTTCTTGACCCTTCCTTTCTCCTTGGAGGAACGCTATTCGGGCCTGCAAGACACAAAAGGAGGTCAAAAAGGTTAAACTAGTGTTTATATATTTTAGTATTTTAGCTTGTGAATTGCATGTTATGAGAAAGACTTGGCACCAAAATGGGGGAACTATGATGTCACTTTGTAGGCCAATCAGCTGTTAGCATCACACCGGTTCCCTCGACAAAAAGCCAATAGGATTTTTCAATAGGCTTTTGAATTATTGTAAAAAAAAAAAAAAAAAAAAAAAAAAAAAGCTCTGTGTTCAACCACTTACTTAGACGTTTTGTCCATCAAGATAATAATCTTCACAAAACAATATAACTTTTATGAATTCTGAAGCCTAAATACCAGCGCCAGAACTAAAAAATAAACTTAGGCTATAAACGAACTACAATGTAACGTTTACATTGCTTTGCTTAACTTATTTTTTGTTTTATGTTCATGTTCAGTGAAAAGGATTTACTCTGGAATTTTAATCCATGTTACATGAACCTTTTAATATAAAAACTGGAATAAATACAAAACTAGAGCCAAACTTAAAACTGAAATGAAACATTAATAATAAATAGCAAGCAGTGAATAAATTAACTTATCATAACTAAAGCACATATGAAAGCACGTATTTCTGTACATTTCGAGATAAGGTGCATTAAGTCAATAAATCATTGATTAAAATGAATATTTTAATAAAAAAAAGTGTAGTCTCCATGTAGTATTCAATAAAATTCTAGTGCATTTAATCTATTAAATAGCAGAGTGAGCAAGTTTTTGGATGTGGTGATATTATTTTTTATTTAGTTTATATTGTTAAAGTTTTAAGTTTTAATTTTTTTTTTTTTTGTTGTGGTTATTGTTATTTTATCCTTGGTTCTAGAAAATCCTCAAATGTTCTGTTTTCTTTCTGATTGCTTTATGTTGTTATAAATTTTTTTTTTTTGTGTGTTTTTGAGCTATGTGTTTTTTTTTTTTCTTTTTCGGTGTGAAGGTGTAGATGTTAAATGTGGTGTTTACATGGAATAATCGTAATATGAGTTTACTTTATTGTACAAACTAGGGATGCACGATAAATATCGGCACGATATTTAATGTACATCTCATCAGTAAAGCCGGTTCTGTAATCAGTGGTAAATCTCTACATGTGCATGCTTTCACGTGGAGCAGCATTTACTACACAGAGCCATTGTTCACTGACAAGCTGCGCAAAACATGCACAAAATATGATTGTGGTTTTGCACAGCTTGTCAGTCTCCGCATCAGTAGGAAACAAGCAATATAACAAGCATCTTCCATCTGAAGACTTGTGATTGCATTTCGGGGCAAAGCAAAAAATATTGTCAAACAAAAATATTCAAATGCGGGGAAACTATTAATTGATTATCCTACAATTAACTGTACTAATTATACTACAATTGGAAAATGCTATAAATCAACAGTTTGGAGTGATGACTTTTAATGTCTCAGACAATGCCTGTAGTCCCATTTAGCAACTTGTTAGCAACCGTCTTTTTCAAGAAACGTAACAGGTTTAAAAAAAAAACTTCAATTTTGGGGTTTGTTTGGTGTGTTTTTTTTTAGGATAAAGTGTGAGGTTTAAAAAAAAAACGCGAGTTGTGTTGAAACGCAGACCTTATTTTAGGGAATTTAATTAAACTCCCATTCAAGAAACCCAATGACTCTGGAACGCTGGAACCAGAAGTGATAAAATGCTAACTTGCTTCCGGGTTTTTGCCTACAAAGTGAAGTCATAGTTCCCCCACTCTATACTGACGATAAACAGCATTGCCCTTGCTGACATCACACAAAAGTGAACATTTAATGCAATACGCATTTGTAAATGAATTGTTTACATGATGTGCAGTTCTTTTTAATGAATCAACAAGTCAAATCGATTGCTGAATCAGACTGAATGAAAGCCAAGAACCCAGTTTTTAATTGGCTATAAAAGATGCCCTGGAAAATCAGACCCAAAACAAACAAAGCAAAAAATGCAAAGATCTCTTATTTTCTAAAGAGGAACAAACACAAAGGCCACTGGCGGGTGATGACCCAGAGGAACAGAGCTCTACAGAGCAGGTTAACATTAGCAAATGAGAGCAGCTGTGCAACTTGACCCCTCTTAAAGGCCCAGAAGTGAATGAGAGGAGGCAAGGGGAGGGGGTATTTATAGACCAACCCAAACCCTCAACCTACTGGAGAAAAAGAGCTCTTGCAGGCTCTCGTGACAACTTTATTTGTTTGGCAGGTAAACTAGAGAAGGACATCCTTTACGGTTTTCATAGAAACAGGAAAGGTGAGGTGGTCCTGTCCTTTTACAATTCGATTATACAATATTTTCCTAAACCGCATGATGACAGATAGAAATATAGGGTTTAATACAACTTGGTAAATAAAAGTGAAGTTCCAAATGTCACCTTAAAAAAAAAAAAAAAAAGTTTATGGGCATTTCTTTCCGACATGTAAAATACAGCACAACAAGCAGGACAGTGAGACGCTAGTCCATTGATCGAGTCAACACTACCTTCACCTCATGAACTTAAAAATATTTAACTGTCAAACTCAAATATCTGACAAGCAATATGCTGAGGAGCAAAGTGTAATACTTTGTGAACAGAAAAAGTTCCCCCAGTGAAGCAATGGCAAGAAATATAGCAACATATAAAAACTAGTATATGAAGTATATACGGAAGTGTACACGGATAAAATGGCTTCTCAAACAAGAAACGTTTTTTTAATATTTTTGATTAAAGATTATGATGGAATATTTTTTTTAAATGATGGATAAATTATATATTATAACAAACTGTACAATATTCCATAAAAAATACAAAGTTTTATTCTTATGGTGAATTTAATTGAGCATACTCTTTTCCTCTATTTGGATTGCCTGTACCATCATCACATCAAACTTTTTCATTAAAAACACTAACAATTTCATAATACTGTTAAATGTAATCTTTAGGCAAATCTCAAAAAGAATATACATTTTCAAAATTGCACATTCTGCCTAATTGTACTAAAATAAAGTGTAGCATTAAAATAATATTATTTATATTAATATTTTAAAATAATTGATTTTAGTATAATATAGTATAGAAATTTTAATAGGAGATAATTTATCGGCTATAGGCCATAATATGAAAATAACATGAATTGTTCTGACGGCATAAGCATTCCTCATTATGGAACTTACATACAAGTTAGGAGCATAATTAAATGTTAATTTTAACAAATTATTTTTGTGAAAATGTTTTACTTTATATTACTCATAAAGACTTATATCCAAAGAAACTACATTTTAGATCAAGAGAGAAAAGGCCAGTGAGAGAACACAGGCTGGGCTTGAAGGAGCTTTCACACAAGACAGCTGTCTGTAGTTGTCTTCAGACTACAGACATTTTAGAACAAGACTGACACACCGAGGCCTGCACTACTCAAAAACACACCATGTGTATGACCCCGTAACAGCATGATCTGATTACAAATATATATATATATCTTCATTCTCTGACCTACAGACTTATACAAACATTATTTACCATTATCTGTAAATAAATCAGTAACTGTGGCATCACTGCAAAGAGTATGAGGTGAGTTCTTGAGAAGAACTCTCTAAGCATCTGGCAGAAGTCCACTAGGGCTGGGTGACATGTCAAAAAATATCTTATCGATAAATGCCTTTAAAAATACTGTGATATCCTATAATATCATCTACCTAAGCCCCACCTCCACCATGCCCCGCCCCCGCTGAGACAACACTGCCGACCTGCACCATAAACACACACCATGTTCAGTTTGGTCTTAAGTTTAGTTTTACTTTTCTTAGTTTGTGCTTAACCTAACAGAAAACATTAGCTTTGCTGTTATTTTGGTGTTGCTAATAATTTCCACTCTGTTCTTATCAAATGTGTTTTTGAAATTAATTTCGTTTTGTGAGGAGAACTGTTGAGGAAAAATAATAGAACCCAGTTTTAAGTTCATCATGGTGAAGTTGGACATTCTGGCGGTGATTGTAACAATGATAAATGCATGCTGATGTCATATAATAATGTCTAGAATATAATATGCCTATTTTCCGATGTTTTTTTCTTCTTGGAATTATCGCCCCAAGTAGACAAATTTCATGATGGTAACTTTAATATCCTTGATTATAATAATTGCTGCACTCTTTTTAAACTTGTACTCAAGCTATAACGTATTTGATATTTATCATGTATGACTAAAATCATGTAGGGATTAAAATCTAATTCTAAGCAAAAACATTAAGTTTTTTTTTTTTCCCCTACTCATTCGGAGGTCTTTTTGGTCCATTTTTAACGAAATAAAAATAACTGCTTTATTAATTTAGAAGCAAGGTAATTTAAATTAATTTTTTGTATTGTAATTTTTATAATTTTTCTTTTATTAATCAAAATACAATGGCCACAATATAATATTCAGTGTTGGGATGCAGAAACTGAATGCGTGCACATGTTGACTGGGAGCTGAGAAGCCTACTGCCTATTAATGTCTTTATGCCAGATTTATCCGTTTGCAACAAAACTTGAAAGTTTATAGTGCTATATCTCAGCTTAATCAAACAATTATCACGGTTTAAAGAATCTGTAAAAAAATACTGCACTGAGGAATTTGCATATTTTAATTATACCAATCATGTTTATGGTTTTTCATCATTATACAGTCTGTTTAAATAAATATTCAGAAACACATGCAGTGCTACTTTCTGTCCTTTTTTCTGTTAAAATTTTATTATCAAAATAGAATAGGCCTATACCCTAAATAAGGATAAATTATATTGGAACACATACACAGATGCACATTGCCATTACAGTAGTCAGCACAAAACAACAGGCAAATAAAATATAAACTGAGGTTTACAAAAGTGATTCAGTCAAGATCAGTGATTTTCTTTACATTTGTTCCTTGATTAACATTAATGACTGGCGGCAGCAGCTGCTGTTAGTGCACTGATCCAATACACCCTTGTTTTCTTTCTAAACTCTTGACTATGGGGCTGTGTAAAATATTTTTTGAAACTTATTAGGTTTGTCTTTTTTCCCCGATAATGTTGATAATCATCTGTTACCTGACTGTTGACATCAACACTGTGATACTTACAAGATATCGATATACAATATTATCGTCATATCGCCCAGCACCACCCCCACGTTCACAGCGCTGGAATCAATGTGTGAGGTCACTCCACTGAGACGCCTCACAGGCAGCCCAAGGGAAACATAGTGAGATCACTGGCCAAAACTAGAGCCTTACCAAGGGGCGAGCTGCAGCGCATGGGGCAAGAATAGCCCTCATCGACGCATGACACATTCCACCATACAGTTGTCAGATTAATGAGTTAACAGCAGTGAATATTACAAGCTAATGACGATTTTACTAACTGTTGACTAACCATTCGTCTGACAGACAAACTCACGAAAGCTGTTCGACTACTTGAATTTTTTCATTTCTCTGAAATAAACTGTACTGGACAAAGACGACTTTTAAAATGCCACTAACTAGTAAGCTGACTGTCAAAAGTGCTGGTTGATTTACCCAAAAAAGCACAAACTCTGTAGCGCTATGAAAAAAATGGTTTTGTTTGAGCATTACTTGGTTTGTCCAACCGATGGCAGGCGTGGGAACAGTCAGGAAACCTATTTGTGCAATTCTGTTATGTTAAGTTAACACACTTCAGAATCTCGAGTTCAGCCTGACCTAAAAGCTGGAACTACCTGCATATCATGAAAATATCTTTTTTCAACAGCTTTCGTTCTATACATCATCCAAAACCTATGTCTAAGTCTCCTATTCTCACCAAGGCTGCATTTATTTGAGCATATAGTAAATACATTAAAAACAGTAACATTAACTACCGTTTAAAGCAAATGTTATCAATTTTTTTATATTTTAAATTGTAATTTATTCTTGTGAAGCTGAATCTTCATTACTACAGTTTTTAATGACACATGAGCCATCAGAATATGCTGATTTGGAGCTTGAGAAACATTGATTATAATAAATAATAATAAAAAAAAATGTTGTAGACGGGTGTGCTGCTTTTTGTGGGAAAAAATATTTTTTTGTGGAAATAGAAATCTTTCATAACATTATAAATATTGGAATATATATTGGTATAAATATTTTCTATTTTTATTTAATATATATAAATATATATATATTTAATTAATATTATATATTTTTAATTAAGATTTAAGACATTTGAAATACAATTAAAATAGTGTAAAAATTTGTTAAATAAAAATACTTTAGATGAAAACTTCTTGACTCTGTCTGTAATCCTATTACAGTATTTTTCACAAATAAAAATAAATACTTAAAAAATATTAATAAAAGGAAGTAAACTCTGTAGCCAAGAGGGCACTCCGTAATCTGGGCAGGCTATGTGCATTTGAAATTATATATATTTTTTAAAATAAATCCAAAGTAACACTCATTTTACATATAGCACACAGTGAAAATGACATGAATATGACAGTGGGCAAAAGGATAAAGTGCAGCGTAGTTTGATATCACGAGTTTGAAGTTTGTCGATTGTGCATCTCCAGTGAAGCTGAACTCTGAATTGAAAGCTGAATTCAATTTGCATGGACCTACCTTCATGCAAAGTACACGCGATCATGCTGGATATAAATGCAATTAAGATCTCACAGCTGGATTCAAAGTCCTTGAAGTTCTTCAAGGTTTGTGAATTAAATTTTTATTAGACATTTACAGATTTGTTTAAATTATATAAATGCGTATTTGCTCAATGTTGACGGTAAACGAGAAAGCATTATAATGTTTGCCTTTCTATTACTAATAATATAAAAGCAATCCTTTTATAAACCTTTGTTTAACAGTTCTATCTGTTTATTACAGACTTCTATCCATATTAGACAGAAACTATTAAACGGTGGACAGCAAACATGAAGAGGGAGAATGTGAGCGCTGTGTGCGATATTTAAAAAATGTCAAATATACCATGGCGATATATCAGTCGAACAATAATTATAAATGTCTTTACTGTCACTTTTGATCATTTTAATGTGTCCTAACTGAATAAAGCATTTCTTAAAAAAACACTAATTAACCCCAAACCTTTGAACTGTATTGTAGTCAACCTGTTAAGAAAATTTACTTTAATTTATAAACGATTAGACATTCTCTCAAGCCTGCAATTGTGCTGAATCTTTACAAAATTTCAAGAAACCAGCTGGACAAAATCCTCTGACAAGGCTTGTTCAACTATTCAGTGTGTAAGCAAGTAAGTTATAGTATAATCAGACTATTAAGTGAGAGCAAAGACATCTGCAGCATTAGTCATAACGGTTGAAGTTGCATCAGGGACTGACTGAATGGTCATTGTTTTCACTCCTCGTTGGTCTAGCTTCCTCTTTTGTTAATCAAGGACTCATATTTTCCTAAGTTGCAAATGGTTACAGCATTTCACGGCAGTCCAACAGAGCTGACCGGGTCTTGATGCTGACACTGCAGTCGAGAAACCTGATGAACCACAAACACAAAATACTGATGATAACGATGAACTAAATAAATGGTGAGTAGAAAGAAAAGTAAAAAAAAAAAAAGGGACATTTTCGCCTTTAAAAGTCCTTTCCCATAGCAAGCCTGGTAAATGTGTGGGTGATATTTTCATTTCAATTTTACAAGTGTTTCCTCAAAACATCTCCATTTGTCCAATATGGCCCATATCATAAATAAGTTCTCTGATCTTAATACATCCCCATCATGTCTAGTTGGCATAGTCTTGTGTTAAAGTTTAAGTTTACCACTTCAAGAGATCTCCAACAAACAAACAAACAAACAAACACGCAGCTTGAAGTGATCAGATTACTACTCGGTTCATCTCTGTAATTGGATACATGCATTAAGATCTGAATATTAATGAGCTGAGTCTGTATTAGTACAGCATTAGGCCATTAGAAATTCACCTTACCAAATTTTTAAGGATCAAGCATACATCAATAGCATGAACGCAATGTGTTAATTCTGGACTAACTTGACTAGACCTACTTTTTTTGGTGATTCAGTTTCATTCTCACTTCCTAAGCAGTCTAAAGGGCTGGCTAGTGTTAGGAAATATGCTCCATAGTCATACCATCAGTATGTGAAATTGCCAATACACGATATTATCATGCAAATGTATTTAATTATTTATTTTCTTAGTTTCATAGCCGGAGAGTGAACAAACTCCAGGGTAAGGCTAAAGGCAGCCTAATGTTAGTGTAATCTATTAACTACACATAATCTTTTAGTCAAGTAGCATATGGATGTCATGTCATAAAATATTTTTAATGTGACTGAATTTGTATTTAACATAATTATTATATGGATGTATTGTAATTTAATATTTTTAATGTGTATTTTTTTTTATTTAAAGTAAACGAGCAAAGAATATTTACATTATCAAAGAACATCATCACTGACTTCAGTCTAGCGCAAGTTATAAAAAAACAAAACAAAAAAAAATTACACTCCCTTTATAATCAGGGAAGTGGTCTACACTGTAGTATGATGAATAAATCTCTTACATGATGAGAGAATTCGTGATAATTTGTGACTATTTGGTGTTTTAAACTGCGCAGGTGCGCGAGAGTGAGCATATGGAATCATCAATAATCGAAAAAATATACTTTCAAACATACTGATAAACTAACGTTAAATATAAAAATACTATATTTAAAACAGCTAGTTCATATAAAGTCAAATTTGCCGCATCTGCACACGGAAGTTATCAGTCTAAATGTTCTGCAAAATCAGTCACTGTTACGGTGAAAATCGATAGTAGATTTCATTTAAAGACCAACAGTTTAACACTAAATATTGGACATAAACGAACATGTTAAATATAAAGTATTTTTTAAAGGTAAGTTCATATATTTGGAGTAAAGTTCAATTGACTGGATGCATCAGTCATACAGCGCTGCGGACCGTGCACCCCATGAGGAACCCAAAGCAACCCCAACAGAAATGAATGAGGTGCATTCTAACATAACTGTGACATTAAACTCAGTTAGTCAGGGCTCGTGTTAAAATATTGCAAATATATAGGCCATTCAGATTACTTGTTAAAGTGCAATGAAATTCTTTATATCTGCAGACGATGTAGGCTGGAGGGGGGATGGAGACTTCTTCCACGGCTACAGGCTCTAATCCTCATTTGTGCATGTGTGGGTGTGAAAATGCGGTGCTGAAGTGAAATAGCGAGGGCACTTTGATAGCTGAATTCAAATAGTCAGCCAAATAAAAAAAATAATAATTATATTTTTATAATTTAATACATTAATAGGAGGAATGAGCCTAATATCGTCTTAACTATCGACATCGTCGATATCTTTGATTATCGTGTATATTTGATATTGTAGTTTATTGGTACTAATCTGTTTTATTTTATTATATTCGATATACTATAAGTCTATCGGCACAACCCTAGGCTAAGAGTTATATTTTGTTGATGTTTGTGAATTGATGTTTGTTGATTAACAAGCCCTAATATTAATTAGATAATAATAGTAGTCTGATGATGATGATGATAATAATAATAATAATAATAATAATAATTAGGAATGCATTGATACAATTTTTTCAGAACCAATCCCAAAAATTCTGTTTATGGGTGATACAGATCCGATACTAGCAGTTTTTTTTTTATTTAAATCAATGTAGAATTTCTATTATATTAGAAGAGTTTACGTCAACTTGAATATAACCACTTAAATATTCATCTGTACCTCACATTAAACTATGGAACGACTTCAAAACAACTGGAATATAGCGCACGGAAACTTTATGGTGCTTTATAATGTTTTTGTGCCTTTCGTGGGGCTAAACAATAACACAATAGTATACACACAATATCGGATTTGGATCAGTCTTGTCTGACCGAAAACCCGATTTAGCAGAAAATGGCAGTATCGGATTGGTGCATCCCTGATGATAATAATAATCTTCTTTATATCATCTAAGGCATCAGCCACTGGCGATATCTCTGACTATCGTCGATACACAATACTATTGTCTATCAGCACAACTCTAGTGCTGGCAGGTGATACTATGGAACACTATTGTGTTAAAACAGCATTGCGAGTGTCAGTGTGAGGATGGCTAGTATACATAAGGTCAGGAACAGCTGGCTGCTCACAGCCCCAAGCAGCTCTCTGATGCTTGCTGGAAATCTCTGTCACCTACCAGATTTAAAGATCGGCAGAACAGCATTTCAGCTGTGCGGACTGAACACAGACACTAAAAATACTCTGTGCTGTGGGAGAAAAACAGCTGAATGAGGGGGACCCTATGGGTTTAATAATAGCACAATGGAAATATACTGAAAATGTAATAGTACAATATTTATACAAGTAAAATGTGTATAAACCAAAACGAACAGCACATCTGAAGCAGAACTAAATATTTCAGTTAGAAATAAACAGCATGAAAGTATATTTAAGAAAGCGTAATATTGTTACAAAATGATTCATTAAAACTGGATGCAACTACAATATGCCAATACCAAAAAATACAACATTCACCATTATATAAAAGTTAGTTCTGGTCATCACACTTGACTGGTTTAGGGTTAGGCTATGGATTACACTGTTTGTCTGTATTTTTATTAAAGTACGTGAGCATTACAAAGTGGAAGCAAAGTGACTATATTTGATAATATTTGTTAGTGAAGAAGAAATACACAAACTAGGCCTAATTGTCTTTTTGTGCTCCAAATGGAAGATATTTGATATTAATTATTTGTCTATTCCAGTGATGCTATTGTTAGCTAAATCTGAAAGTACAACTATTAAAATTATTTCTGTTCATTCCAATAAGGAAATAAAAATAAAATATAGGCTAAATATTAGATGGAAACTTTGATTTAAAAACTTCAACAAAAGAATTGTTGCCAACTACCTGAAATAAAATAAGTTTAAACTGAAGTGAAAATAAAGCTAGGCTAAATAGAAAAACAACAACAATGATAACTAAATAAACATGCAACAAAACTACAAAAATAAAAACTAAAAAACTAAAATGAAAACTGAAATATATAAAATCAAAGGCAATTCAAAATAATAATACAATACAATAAGGATATGTAAATGTTACTAAAATAGCACTGCTTTTTTAAACTGCTGAATAGAAGCTAATTGAATACCTGCGACTGAGTAAGTGTGTCTGTGAATTGTTTAGCAATGATTTTGATTTCAGTTAGAACTTGTCAGATGGTAACATATGAAGGAGATGATGGCAGAGAATTTACAGACATTCTTGAAAGTTACAATGTGACAAATATAAAACCTGCACTTGACAAACTCGAATGGCTGGAGAGCCTGGACTCTGAAGATGGTGCTACCATGACCTACAAACCCTGAGCTAACCCAGATAACACTCATCAGACCCCGTCCCCATGCGACTGCTCAGGACATCTCTGCTAGCAGCTATGCCTACGAGGCCCAACAAACTGACAAGAAAACTTTCACATCAATTAGAGCCAGACATTGTCTAAGCAGAACTGAACAACTATTCATTACGATCACATCAAGTCTCCTACACGTACAAAATATGCTAAATGCATGGAAGAGCTCCTGATAATGGACATAAACATCTGCACGTAAGGGCTGGAGAATCAAAACATTCATATTTAATAACGATTCACGATTCGATACGGCTGAAATTTTAGAATGAATTGGTTTGAAAGTATGTTGTTCAGTGAGCGTCGGATGATTGGTGGCAAGTTAACATCTGAAACATGGAATGTGGTGCAGATAAACAAGACCAACCCTTTTCTGAGAAAACCTGGATGGTATGAGTGTGGGGAGAGTACATGCTGACTTTCCTCTGAATAATGAAAAGTGCCCATTAAGTTTGAGCTGGGAGTCATCCCCAAAGCATGTCACTGAACAAGTCTGTACAGGGGTGGTGAAAACTCCTCGGCCTGCTAAGGGAAGACTGACTGTTTACATAACGCTACATCCCGCCCCAGGCCTTCCAGCTCCTTTCCTCATTCACAAAAGCTAAACTGACACTCTCAGCTCTAGTAGGCCTTAAAAATATGACAGCTACACCCATCAATACAGGTAACAGAACACTTCAAGTAATAGTTTCCCCAAAACAGTAGTGTTCCAATGTATAAAACACAGCTCACACAAAATAAAAATTTAACTAAGCAGCCGTCTGTTTGTCATGTGGAGATATTTTTAGAAATTTCTTCTTTTATGTGCCACAGAAGTAGGTGCGTTGGTCATACAGGTTTGGGAACACATAAAGGATGACAATTTCCGTCTTTGAGTACACTATTCCTTTAAGACCAAGTTATTGCAGCTGTTAAAGGTATGGCTGTCAAAACAACCTGCACACACAAAACTGATCAAATGGTTTTTGTTGTCAGTTTTTACTGGTTTGGTAAAAACATCAGGGTGAATAAATAAATATGATGGTGTAATATATTTGCTGATACATTCAGCTATTTAAAAACAAGGTGACTGATTTCTTTAGAAACATACTAAACAGATGGGGAGCAAAAACTAACAAGACTATCTGCTCACAACACTCTTAAAGGGATGGTTCACCCAACACTGAACATTAAGTCCTCACATACTCGCCCTGATGCTGTTCCCAGCCTGTATAACTTTCTTATGTGAAGTATAAATGAAGTCTCGGTCTCCATTCTCTTCCACTGCATCTCTTCCCACAGAATGAAGGCGAATGGTGGCTGTCGCTGTCATTCAGCCTAACATCTTCTCCCAGTGAACTCTCAGGTTAATCAGAAAGAAACGGCGTCGTTTACTTTTTATTGTTTTAAAAGAACGGATATAGCGTGTCAGAAAAACGCTACATTTACAGCGGGGTGTGAAAGTGAACGCTAGAAGGAAGGATCAATAAAAGAAGGGACGCCATATTGACCAAAACAAAATGGCAGAACAAGAGAATAGTTGACAAAGTCTGCTGGCTTTCGTTGACAGATGCCTTCTGGTGACACGATTAATCCGCGACAACGACTTTTAGATTTGCTCCTGTGCTCGCGGGTAAGATAATCTGACCTCGATCGTACCGAGTGTGAGCGTAATATCGTTAATACATACAGCGATGTCATATTAGCTTAGCTTAGCTCAGCCCATCCACACTACGAGCGACGCACTAGATCGCTGTGTTAAAATGTAAGCGTACTAAAATGCCATGTCACGCATACTTGGAGGTGCAGACGGATTCGTTTATAATGATGGAAGGGTTTAAGTTAAGCATAAATGGGGCGGACAGGAAGCTCGCGAGAGCTGTAGTAAAGCTGTAGTAAATTGCTTAATAAACCAACGTTAAGTCTTCAAATAAAGCAGCCGATTTGATGGCAATCAATGCCCCGATTTGGGGTTTCTAACTAGTGTGTCAGCAAATCCACGGGTCTGTACCTGGAGCTCAGCCCTCTCCACTTCCCAGTGCGCCCTTTCCATCTCGAAACGGGCCCATTCGTGCTGGAGGTAGTAGTGTAAAATCCCCGGGATAGTGTACTGCTGGGGCCTGGGGGCATCTCGTTCTTGCTGATGCTGAACCATAGGCGCTCCTCCAGCGCTGGAGATCTGGGGATTAATGCTGCTGTTGCCCTGCTGCGGAGCGGGCTGCTGCTGCTGCTGTCTCTGGGCGGCCATTCCTCCTCCTCCTCCTCCGCCGGGCTGTTCATCCATGTTTAAAAAATAGGAAAGTCCTGCTAGAAGTCGCCGATTGTTTCCCCTCAGCCCTCCCTTCTTTACCGTTCGTGTAGCGAAGCGATGTCGCCCTGCCCCCGCCACGAAATAGGCTGGCACCCGAGCGGAAGGAGCTGTTGTGGATTTCGTGTCAGCGCACGGATTTGCCGGCCGCCATTAGTCCGATCCCTGGATGTGAGTCTCCTACTGCGGGGGTGAGTGAGTGAGGGAGGACTGGTTCGCGCGCTGCATGATGGGACGCGTTCACCCAACCCTGTGCCGTCTGGAGTCATCCGAATACAGAACTGACGGGCGGACACTGCGCATGCGTGGGGACGGCGCTGTACAATGACCAGATCAATAATGACTGGCTCTGTACCTGACGATATTAACATATGGCTTTGAAAATTAGATGTACGTATACAGGTGCATCTCAATAAATTAGAATGTTGTGGAAAAGTTCATTTATTTCAGTAATTCAACTCAGATTGTGAAACGGTATTAAATAAATTCAGTGCACACAGACTGACGTAGTTTAAGTCTTTGGTTCTTTTAATTGTGATGATTTTGGCTCACATTTAACAAAAAAATGTCAACTAAATTAGAATCTCAACAAATTAGAATACTTCATAAGACCAATAATAAAAAAAAAAATTATACCAATACCAATACTTGGTAGGGGCTCCTTTTGCTTTTAATTACTGCCTCAATTTGGCGTGGCATGGAGGTGATCAGTTTGTGGCACTGCTGAGGTGGTATGGAAGCCCAGGTTTCTTTGACAGTGGCCTTCAGCTCATCTGCATTTTTTGGACTCTTGTTTCTCATTTTCCTCTTGACAATACCCCATAGATTCTCTGTGGGGTTCAGGTCTGGCGAGTTTGCTGGCCAGTCAAGCACACCAACACCATGGTCAGTTAACCAACTTTTGGTGCTTTTGGCAGTGTGGGCAGGTTGCCAAAATCCTGCTGGAAATTGAAATCAGCATCTTCAAAAAGCTGGTCAGCAGAAGGAAGCATGAAGTGCTCCAAAATTTCTTGGTAAATGGGTGCAGGTGAATTTGGTTTTCAAAAAACACAATGGACCAACACCAGCAGATGACATTGCACCCCGAATTATCAGAGACTGTGGAAACTTAACACTGGACTTCAAGCAACTTGGGTTATGAGCTTTTCCACCCTTCCTCCAGACTCTAGGACCTTGGTTTCCAAATGAAATACAAACTTGCTCTCATCTGAAAGAGGACTTTGGACCACTGGGCAACAGTCCAGTTTTCTTCTTCTCCTTAGCCCAGGAAAGACCCCTCAGGAGGTGGCTTAACAAGAGGAATACGACAACTGTAGCCAAATTCCTTGACATGTCTGTGTGTGGTGGCTCTTGATGCCTTGACCTTCAGCCTCAGTCCATTCCTTGTGAAGTTCACTCAAATTCTTGAGATCGATTTTGCTTGACAATCCTCATAAGGCTGCGGTTTCTCTCGGTTGGTTATTTTTCTTTCACACTTTTTTCCTTCCCACTCAACTTGCTGTTAACATGCTTGGATACAGCACTCTGTAAACAGCCAGCTTCTTTGCCAATGAATGTTTATGGCTTACCCTCCTTGTGAAGGGTGTCAATGAGTTTTTTATGGAGAAATGTTATTTGAGAATTAGTGTTTATGGTTTACCCTCCTTGTGAACCAAACTGAGAGACCATTTTGAAGGCTCAGGTCGGGATGCAGGTGTTTTGAGTTGATTAGCTGATTGGCATGTCACTAATATGCTCTAATATGTTGAGATAGTGAATTGGTGGGTTTTTGTTAAATGTGAGCCAAAATCATCACAATTAAAAAATAAACTAAGATTTAAACTACTTCAGTCTGTGCATTGAATTTATTTAATACACGAGTTTCACAATTTGAGCTGAAGTACTGAAATAAATGAACTTTTCCACGACATTCTAATTTATTGAGATGCACCTGTATAAAGTAGGGCGGACAAAAGTAAAATATCTTCAAATAAAAGTAATATATCTTCAATATCTTCTAATAAAAGTAAAATAGCTTCAACTGATATGAGATTTTTTTCTTTTCTTTTCATAATTTAAAGGTGCGCTCTGTTTTGTTTATTTCAATTTTTTTTCCCCTAGAAAAAATTAAAAGCACGTTTGAATTATTTTTTTTTCCAATGATGTACACAAAGGTGAAAAAAATCCACCATTAACAATTTTACAGTAGTAACAATAATTGCCGTAACGGATATTTTGGTGAAAACTATTGGTAATAATGAAATTTATGTATCTTATTTATCAATTTACAAGTAACAACTGTGATCATTTTATTTACTATTGACATAATTTCTATTTTTAATATATAAAAATGTGGCATTGAAAATAGCAATATATAACAGTTAGTAGGGTGGAGTAAAAAATAATTTTCCCATTTTCCTCTCGGTGCACATGTCTTTTGCTCATTTAGAAAATATTTTTTTAAAAATAAAAATAAATATATAAAAGCCACTGTGAGAAATACTCAAATGAAAATGAAAAAAAAAAGCTGTATTTTTCTACATAGAGCAGGTCGCCCCCTCGTGGACGCTGCCATGTTGAGTCACATGACCAGCTCTGCCAAACAATCCACTTAGCAGTAATAATTTTGGAATAATTGTGGTAACTGTGGTATTTTGGTGAAAACTAATATTTACCAAAAATTATTTTATTAATCAGTTTACAAATAATATATATATATATTTTTTTTTACCAGTTTTTTGCTGACGTAATGACGTAATTGCTCCTCCTTCCTAGCGGAGGCCACTCTTCTAAATCACTATGATCAAGTTCCTGCTTATGGTCAACAAACAGGGGCAGACTCGCCTATCCAGGTATTATGAACAAGTGGAGCTTGGGAAGAGAGCATCTCTGGAAGCTGACGTGGTCAGGGGATGCCTCGCGCGGAGGAAGGAAGAGGTCAGTCACATTTACTTTCAAATGAAGGGTTAACCACACTACTTGTATCACTAGCCACTGTTTGCCGTGCAAAAATATTATGAATATATACAATCAAACAGACATGCAAATATTACTGACCCTCAGGGGAGATATAAACAACAGAAACATCAAGCACTGTACACGTTAAGCAAGCATCACTGTGTGACACATATCTAGTATGTATCTACACATAGAATTTACATTTACAAGTATGTACTCCCACCTTGTAGACTTCAAGTCCGTGGTTGAGTTTTATTTAAATTCTTCAAATCTTCAAACTTGACCGTTCATAATTAAAATCTGCTGCTGAACTCAAGATGTCTTAAGTGTTTTTTGTATTGCTTCTTCCTCAGTGTTCGTTTGTGGAGTTTAAGGACTACAAACTGGTCTATCGACAGTACGCTGCACTTTTTATTGTTGTTGGCATCACTGAAAATGAGGTTAGTAATATTATTGGTGAAATGTTCTTAATCAGTATTTTTTTCCGAGTAGTTTTTGTAATCTGATTTATGGTCTCTGCCCTCTTTCACACAGAATGAACTTTCAATCTATGAACTTGTGCACAACTTCGTCGAAGTGTTAGACAAGTATTTCAGTCGTGTGGTGAGTTCTGACATTTTTGATTAAGAAATATTACAGCTTCATTAGTAAAGACATATATTAAATGTTTTATGTTCACTACGATTGATTTATCTGTTTTCTTTTGACAGAGTGAGCTAGATGTATCCTTTATGAGTGAAAATTACACATTAAGTATTATTGACCGATCGTGGCTATGATTATTTCTTCATGATACATGTGTATTTATAGGAGGTTTCATTCCTTAATGCACAATCAGATCATGTTCAATTTAGATAAAGTACACATTATACTTGATGAAATGATTCTGAATGGACACATTGTGGAGACAAACAAGACCCGGATACTGGCACCACTCCTGGCCCTGGACAAGATGGCTGAAAGCTGATCCAGTGTTACAAATATAAATAAAGAGTCTAAACTTGAGTTAATTGTCCATAAAAATTATTTATAACATAATTTTGTTGTGATCTGTAATAATCCCAATGCATTATCAAAGATGTCTAAAAATTCCTCTTAAAAAAATTATGAATGTGAATCAGATTCAGAAACAGAAATATTTGTGTCAGTTCATCATCAGCAGGAAAAAGCAAACAAGATAGTGTTGATACTTTGCAAACATTTTAATGATTATTTTTGGAGCATACACATTTGAAAATATTTGTTTACTTCAAACTGCAACTTGAGTTAAATAAAGGTTTATAATATACAAAGAAAATACAAGGGAAAGCACAGCTTGCTTTTTGCTTTGTCTTTTTTTCTTTACCTTTTTTTTTTAATGTGCCTTTCACACAGAACCAGTGTTTCTGTATCTATAGCTTTATTGTAAAATTACACAAATGCACTCGGGGACTTTGATCCTTTAGCAGGGCAACAAACAGTTGAAAACATACTCACACAGTAACGGAAGCAAAAAAGGAAAAGCGTGTGCATGATTGTATGCAGACAGATTAAGTAAAACAAATGAAACAAAAGAAAAAATCCTAATATTTCAACAATGCAGGCACTAGTAAAACTTAAAATCTGTTAAGGAAATGCCCAAACACTCTATAGTTAGCTCTACAGAAGCGGGTGTGCTTGTGTCCAGGGGGTCTGGCGCTGCAGATGGTGATATCTGGGTCTGAAAAAGATGATCTATGCCAAAATTTACAATGACAGTAAACACAGTAGGTGAGGAGAGAGACTACCCTGGCTGCCAGCGGCTCAAGCCCTTAAAGCAGTGTAGAGTGACCTGGGAAAGGCCTTGTGAAGCCGTCAGTGGAGTTTCAGGAGCTAGTGGAGCTAAGATGGGACTGTTTTTCCTGTTTATTTGGGTACATGTGAGGTGCTTAGGGGAAAAGGATTTCATCAAAGCACAGCTTTATTTTCTGCAACAAAACTGACAGGCTTCACCAGTATGGGAGTTGGTCAATGATGTAGGGGAGCATGCCTCAGTCAGTTGAGGTGGAAGCCCTTCTCCCATAGTGGCAGCGAGGAGCCGCTCTCTCATGATCTCTTCGGAGGAATATTCCGGCAACTTCAAGTAATGCACACACGTGTTAACTGAAGGATAGCTGGCATCTGTAGCATCAACCTAGAGGAGAAAAGACAACAGCAGGTATGAAGGGATGGCTGGGTTTTTAACATTATAGATTTGATTAAACTGCATGCTTGCATACCTTCCGGACTATTGTGAGACGTGGATGTAGGTTGGCCAGTCCACCAGGGGGCAGGGTCGAGCAGCCTGTGGTGAATTGGAGGAAGGCTTTCCTCTCATCTGATGACATTCCACACAGCACTCGAAACAAAAGTGCAAGAAAACCAGGACTGAAATACAATTAAATAATCATCATGATATACATATACTGTATAAATGTGGCCAAGCAAGTTATTTTAATATATTTGACATTTTAGAAAGCTGAATGAAATCTTTATTTCAAAGAGGTTTACATGTACCATATTTTTCAGCCATTATAGCCAGTATCCCGTCATAAAATGTAGAAATAACAATAGTGTCTACCTGTCCCGCGTGTAGCCAAGTTTAGGTTCTGTGTAGTTAACAATGTCCTCAGCGGTCCAGGATGGAGACTGGTTGCCACACAAGATCATCTGCACCTCTTTATGACTAAATGAGCTGAGCTTCTCCATAGGAAACACCCTGTTAAAGCCCTCTGTAGCAAAACAAATACAGACTGCAATTAGAACAAAAGATAAAACACACACACAAAAACAAACGAAACATGTATACATTTTGCATTTAGCAACATATTTGTAACTAAAGAATAATGTTGTAAAAAAAAAAAAATAATAAAAACTGATGTATAGCCAAGTTGCATGTACTTTAACTGTGTAGCTCGAGCGTATTGAAAGTACAGGGCATGATGCCATACCTCTAAAGGCTTCCATTTGCTTCTGGATTCCTGTGTGCATGCAGAAGTCAAACACGAGCTCTACGTACTCCTCTGCGTTTTCCATGGTGACCATCTGATGAGAGGACAGTAGAATTAATAGCATTCATAACTTATTTTAACAAAGATGACACCAAAAAAAGTGAATTATATAATTACAGACCAAGCAAGCATTGTGTTTAAAATACACACATACACCACCGTGCAGAAGTTTGGGGTCAGTAAGATTTTTTTTAAAAAATGTCTTATTCTCACAGAGCTGCATTTATTTGATCAAAAATAGAGTAAATAGAACATTGTGTAATATTATGATTTAAAAATAACTTTTTTAATTAACTTTATTCTATTAGTATATTTTAAATTGTAATTTATCCTGTTGATGGTAAAGCTGAATCTTCAGCAGCCAGTACTCCCGTCTTCAGTGTCACAGGACTTTTCAGAAATCAGTGTTGAAAATAGTTGTGCTGCTCAAATATTTCTGGATACAGTGATTATATATATATATATATATATATATATAGATAATATATATATATATTATATATAATATATATATATATATATATATGGCTGGATCAACAGGATTTTGTACAACAGTACACACAGGACACTCGATGGTGTATCCGAACAACATGGTAACCTACCTCATCCTCTCCATTGGGCTTCAAGTCTACTGATGAGAAACCATGTACTTTGGAGCCTGATGGACAGAACTGGAAATTTACATCTAATAACAAAATAAAACATTAGATGAGTACCGTCTGTAAATAAAATACCCTGCAAAAAAGCAAGGAAGTAACATTTCATGCAACATCTCAAACTAATTTTTAGGTAATGATTTTCAAATCTGTCCCTGTTACAGTTTAATTACACAATTAAGTACTAAATAATGATTAATAACATGCATTTACTGTACGGTTAAGTTTAACCTTTAGTTTAGGTTATTTGCTTGTAATTATGTATAATTACTTGTTATTACAATAGAAAATGTATAACAAGGAGACTGCATAACATATAATACAAGGAGACTGTAAATTAATTGTTGCCTAATTTTCTTTGATTAATATACAAAGTGATATTTAATCTCTCACCCTAGATCTTCTACACTAAGTGGTTGGGCCAGAGCCCATAGGGTTCTTCAGCATGAGATCCTGTAGCCGTGTGTTTCTTCTCATCCTCTGACAGACTCTTACTGCCCAGGATCTGCCTGCGTTTCACAGACAGTGCCTTCAGCTCTTTCAGGAACCGTGCTCTGTGAGGATTCACTTTCAGTTCAAAGTCCTCCCAGGTCAAGATGCCATGATACCAGGCTGGTGGCTTGGGCTTGGGTGGGTCAAGGATGAACTCGGACTTGGAGTCTTCATCAAAGCTACCCACTGAGTACGTGTCCTGACCCTCCTCGGTGGACGCTTCGGACTGGATTCAGAGAAGTGGCAGTCCGACTCGACACGAGGTTGATAAAGAAAGCTTACTCATGTGCTTTTTGATGTCGCCCATAACAGAGCAGTTTGAAGAAAGGCTGGGATATGGGGCAGGTCCACAAGCCGGGTTGTCCTGGATGCATTTGGCCAAAAAGATGCCTCCAAGGAACAGGAAAAGCTTGGTAATACGCTCCAGTTCATCACTGTCCTGACGGGAAGGGAGCAGGGAAAAGGCCACAGGAACGCTGCAACATAATAGCCTGTGGTTTCAAGCCTCCTCCGCCCAGAATACCCACCGTTATAAAAAAAAATGGAAAAAGTTCATTAACCCTCTGGGGTCTGAAGGGGTTTTGGGACCATGGAAAGTTTTTGAACATGCCCTGACATTTGTGCTATTTTTCAGTATCTGAAAAAACATATGGCTAAAGTCTGATTACCACTGTATTCAGCACAAACTGTGCTACACTTATATGTAGGCAACGTGAATGTACATTGTTTGTGTTTTTAAGTAGGGACGGGTATTGTTCAAAACTTTGATACATATTTTTTGTGTTTTCAAAATTTTTTTCAGTTTTTTCATGGCTCACGATGCGATAATCACACAAATACAGCGATTCTGGCGATAATCAATATTTTGCTAGACAATCCTACACACAATACATCATGATATCTAACTATGAAAAACAAAATCCCTGTGAAAAGATTAAGTGCAAGTTTTTCTCTCCTCTATTCAAAGTCCAAACGCCACATTACGGCTCTGACAAGGTTTGTTTCATCATCCATGCCATAGGTGCAGATTTATGTTTTTGCCAGTCGGTGCCCACTGTCCACACTGCATTACCACGCACTTGTAATATCTAAAGAGAGAGAGAGAGAGCACGTTGCCGTCGCCTCTCTCTCACTCATATAGCTAGGGAAATCCACCTGCGATCCGAGTGGAGAGGTTAGGTACTCACGGACTCAAAATATGCGCTCTGCAATGATTGCCTACAGTCCACACTGATAAGCTGTTCCGGGGCAATTTTTTAGTTTATCATCTACATAAACATAAGATGCTGGTGTATCTCTGATTGTTTTTGGTCCTACCATTACGCTCGTATTTCTTCTTCGCTGTGAATTACATTTCCGTTCATCTGACCATCTGCAATCCGGGAGCGCCACCACAAGAAGTCTGAGGTACTGGAGCTCCAGTTAAGTCAAAGTGGAAACGGCCACCAGTGTAGTATGAATTTAGATCTTTTGTATGTTTAAAAAAAAATATCGAAACTTAGTGCCAGAGTATTTGATAACAATATTTATCGATAATGTCTTATCGATAATGTGCACATCGATTTATTGTCCCACCCCTAACGAATAGTGCGAGCGTGATCACCATTACAGATAATGAGCTCAGATGGGAAAAACTGGACCTCTCTTTGGTTTAATATGGATTACTTTATCAGAGAAATCTGTTTTTAACATGACTTAATTTTAAAAGTAGACACTTCAAGCTTTCTATATATATATTTTTTTCGTTTGTCTCAAGCAATCTGAGTTTTGGTTAATTTTAGTGACGCGTTTCAGAAAGAAGTTCACGGAGACCAGACGGCAGAAATGCAACCTTTTCGTTTTCTTTTTCATTATTATGAGTGTATACAAATAAGACCTTTACAGATTCAAATGATGTATTGCTCTTATCTGTACAATCAAAAAATGAC
The DNA here is from genome assembly GCF_018340385.1 of Cyprinus carpio. Taxonomy (NCBI): domain Eukaryota; kingdom Metazoa; phylum Chordata; class Actinopteri; order Cypriniformes; family Cyprinidae; genus Cyprinus; species Cyprinus carpio. The sequence continues at coordinate 13,272,540 of NC_056588.1, read as the reverse complement.
TAAGTATTTTAAGTTCTTTTGGGTGTTATAAGGAAACAATTCCACAAAACGCACCGGCATGTTTGCAGACCCCAGAGGGTTAATCAGCCAATTAAAAACAATGTGTCATATCTGGGCTAGTGTCTTACGGTAAAACAGCAAAATACTTACTTGACGTGACTCGTCATCTGGGAAGTCGTCATCACAGAGCCAGATACCAAGGGAAGTCCTCTGGAACTCTGCAGCCACGAGAGCATAGAACTCCAGGGTGGGTCCAAGACCAGTGCCCTCCTCCCCCTGGAACTCCACCTGTGCAATATAACAATCATGATCAGTCTTCATCAAACAGCCTGAAATGGACTTAAAATGGACTTAAATAAATTTAATATAATTTAAAGAAAAAAAAAATATTTTATTGAGAAACATACAGAATGAGAAACTTGAAACTTAAAGAAATTACACAATGAATTATGTTTAAACTATCAACACTCCCAATTTCAGTTAATAGTTTGAAAAAGAAGGCAAACTGTCATATTTTTTACAGCAGAAATAACAGAAGAAATATTCTAGCCATTACAATGACGTACAAAAGCTTGTGACTACACTGAAAACCTGGATTTTTTTTCACATTTTAACCTGGAAATAAACAGCTGCAGGATTTATAGGAAAAAACAACTACTTCTAAACCATTTCTAGGAGTATTTTCTATGCAAAAATTAAATTAAAGGCACTGATTATCAAACTCCTTTGTATGTTTACATATACTTGTGGAGCGCCAGTGTTGCTGTCATTAAAACAAGAAGACATGCCAAATGCAGTAAAACTGTACATTTACATCTACAATGAAAATATATGTAGTGAAAACAAAAGCATTTTCACTAGCAGTCTCTGATTTTAGACACGACAATTTTTATGCAAACATTATGTTGTGGCGTTTACCTCCAGTACAGACTTTCTGTCAGCATGTATCTGCATCACACTCTCGGCCCACTCCATCATACTCTCTCCGCGAGGCACCTTGACACGCTCGTGCTTGAGCCGACCTACACGGAACTCGCCAGGATCATCACGGCGAACCGTTGTGGATGGCCGGGAACGTTCCATAGTGGCTTCTCTTCGGTTCTGGAGCCAGACAATTGCTCTAGAGAGAGATGCAAATTCTCAAATTGCTGTCTCACAGATTTAGTATTCTAGAATATTGTAAAAATAAAAATCTCTTTCAATACTACAATCACAGACCTGGAGGCTCCAAATGCAGTGCAGGGTAAAATAAAGCTGCCGGGTTTCAAATGGTATGAGGAAAGGACACTTGCTGGTTAACTGTTCACACCAATCTGGGAGAGCCCGCCCCCGCTAGCCAGGGCCAGTGGCTCCTAAAAAGACAACACACAAAAACACAGAAATATTTTGTAACATTACACGTCTTTACTTTCACTTTTTGATCAATTTAAAGCATTCTTGCTGAATAAAAGTATTAATTCTTCAAAAATCTAACTGACCCCAAAGCTTTTGAACGGTATTGTATCTACAATGCATACAACATGCATAATTAACACATCAAATTACCTCAATCTGCTGCAGGATTTTGGTTGTAATTTTTTTTTGCTGGTGAATTCCTCAGGTGATGCATTGAACTGCAGCTCTTCCACATCTACACAAAGAAATGTGAGTTATGAATGCATACTAATGGAGAAAATAACTCATTGAAGACAATGTTGTGCAGACAAACTCTTTACCTTCCTGTAGTGTGCGGCCGGATGAGGGTTCTCCTCCGATAGTAAAGAGGAGCGCAAGAGCTGCAGTACGTCCTCTACGCTGCAGGCGCTCTGTCTATCCTGACCCGCCTTGGCCTGAGCCTGCTCGCGTGCAGCACTCAGAATGTCACAGCTCTGCGTGGCGGACAACGTTCCTGAACTCAGTCCTGAAGATCTGCAGCCCATGCTCACAGAAGTCCTGCAAAACCATATGAACTGTTAACACAAACTACTTGTAATTTTTTTTTTTCTCCCAACCCTTTTACAACAATTACAACAAGACCTAAACCAATGCGATTACTGCATTCTTACAAAATTATATAGTTTATGGCCAAAGACGACAACAAAAAAATTTAAAATCAAACCAAATAGAGAACAAAGTCCACAATGACACCTAAAAACTTTTATGGTACAACATTTACACCCATTTAGGCAAGAAAATTTTAAAAAAGGACAGCAAAAACTGTCTAACAGGTGGTTACACAAGTGACAGTCAAGCAAGAAATAGAAAAACACTTGATAAACAGAGAAGGGAAAATAAAGATGGTATGTATAGATATATGCACATCCGATGGCATTTTATACCTTGTATGCAGCTATGAGCTGCGAACAATTTCTGTTTTTCCTAATACTTTTATTAGAGCCGGTTAATTTCCAGTGGCGCAGGAAAGTTGAGTCTGCATTCTTCTGCATGTAGGTTATCAAGTCATTCTTTGGTAATTCATCTGTGCCAAGGTACTGTTCCACATGCTCTACAGACCAGCAACCCTACAACAGGAAGAACCAAATGTTGGTCTTTCCTGATTGTAAAGTCTCACGCAATACACATGCATTACAGTAGGTTTAACCACTAGAGAGGCCTGTGCATTTAACAATAGATACCACTGGGAGTCATTTCATAGTCTCCTGGCTTTAAGGTTAGTGACGGCTGACAGACAGTTTACTGAGGAGGAGCATTTACACATTGTGGACAGCCACAGAAAAATCACAGCCAAGATTTTAATGAGCTGAAGATAGTGAGTGAATGAAAGGAAGATAGGTAGAGAGATAGTGTGGAGCAGAGATGTTAAAAACGTGTCATTACCATCTTTCCACTCTCTCTTTCTTTGTCAGAGTCCTTCAATTCTCTATACATTATCCTACAACAAAAAAAACAACCAAGTTTATTAACATGTCTAGGAGAACACACTACATAAATGGAAACAATCTGATATGAAAAACAACTGTGAAATGGTTGACTCACGTATACGTAGGTTCCCAGATGCGTCTAAGCTTGTCAGGTTTAATAGCACCATTGCATGAGAGCTGGAGAAGCTTTTGGACATAATAGAAAATGGTGCACTTGTAGTTGTTGAGAGGTAGTTCTACTTCTCGCGTTGTCCCTAGACCTGCCACTTTCAGGATGAGAGCCAGACGGGGTGAAGGTGTACACTCAACCTCCTCCTGTACCTCTGAGCGAGGTGTACCTGTGAGCACATTAAACATGAATTTTACAACGTAAAAATCACAATGGATTGCTGTGCTTGACTCAGCAGCCAAGCAGTGTCATGGTTAACAAACTATTCGAATTTGTTCATTTAAATAATGCTGAAATAAATTAAATATAAATGTAATAAATTCAAAAATGAAAACTTTCTTCAGTTAGCTGCCAAGTTAATGTTGCTCATTTTTGCTTACGCTGAAGTAGTAAAATGACTCAAACTAAAACTAAAAAAAATACTAATAATACTTTAAAAATAATACTACAATAACACTGCAGCCAACAGAGTGATAAGAATTTATCCCCTTTCTACAGCATCAACAGTACCTGGTGGAGGGATTTCCAGGTCAGTAGTTTGCTGGACATTAGTCCGGCCTGGTCTAGGATCAAATGCAGGTACTAAAGCAGAAAACTGTCGTTTCAGCACAAAGTCGTCGTCCCAGGTCCTGCGCCGACCCCCTTTGGTTTCATACTCCTCTTCCTCCTTTAAGCCGCCATTGAAAAAGCAAAATGGTATAGCTCTCTTACACATAATGCTCAACTGCTTGTAAATGTGAAACACATATTTCACCTAACATGCTACACAGAGGAAACATGCTAGTAAACGAGCAAACAAATGAATAATAATAATAATAATAAACAGGAAAAACAAATACATTCCTAACCAATAAATCCACCATTATTCACCAAAGTAAAAAAATACAAACACCAAATTTCAGGTAACCCAGAAAGGAGACCACGAAGAAAACTAAAAACAAAGGATTTCCACTGTACTATTATTGAAACTACAACAGGTTTTACCCTATGAATATGAACGTGGTAACCAAGGTTGACCCTGGACCGTACCAGAACTTCCTCATACTCCTGTTCCTCCTGATTGTCATCCTCATTCTCATCATCATCGTCGTCTGGCTCTGGCAAGTCCTCTTCATCATCTAACTCGGCAAGCAATGTATTGGCCCGACAGCTGTCCAGGAAGTCTGAGTGAAAGAAAATCGATGAAAATCATCAGCTTTCATATTGCAAAAAAGAAATCTAGGAGATGAATTCAGAGAACAAGACTGAGAATTAGCTTAGTAATAAGCAAAAACAAATTAAGAGATTAATATGCCAAAAAGAAAACCAGCTGACTAAAGGGCGTGTACTACAACAAGAGCAGATGAGAGAAAAGGGAGTGAATAATAAATGTAACATGGCCTACCATAGAGCGAAAACTCAGCCTCCTGACCTGTGTCACTTTCACTAGATGTAGAAGTCAGGCTGGTCGTCAGCGTGTTACTTAGCAACTGGCCGACGGACAAACCTGTAGTTGCCGTGGCTACATTATTGCTGCTGGTTACTATGGAGGTGGACATTGTGACAGTTGAGGTGGTACCAGTGGTTGTAAGGTTAGGAAAGCTCTGTGCACCCATGAGAGGAGAAGCTGCAAACAAACAAAATGGATATTTATATAAAAATATAAAAAAATTGATTTGTTTTCAAGAAGAACAAAATAAGCAGGTAACTGAAAACTGAAAGCTCACTCTACAAACTAAAAATGTTTAAAATGGATGTGATTTGAAAGTCATGGCAAAACTTTGAGTCATGTTAATATTCACAGAACAGTTAAATAATCCAGAGCAGGAAGTAACGCTGTACTCCTACAACAAAATGGTTACGGTTACATAATGAGAAATAAGGTTCATGAAACATCCTGAAAATGCAAGAAAAGCTTGCAAATGAAATTTTATTAATGCAAATCTAGTCTAAGGCATAGCAAAGAAATGGTTACAAAAGACAGGAAATACTACTATTTCTCCATTTTCTATTTCTCTATTTACATGTTTCAGAGTGCACTTCTAACCCAACTATAATTTTTCTGAGAACATCTCCCACATGATAATCAAATATAATAATCCTCCACTTAAGTCAGTGATACAAAACATTTGGTTAAAAAATTTTATCTAAACCAGTGTTTCTCAACTAAGGAGCCAAGGCCCATTAGGGGCCTCAATATAATTTCAAATAAGACAAAACAAGCATTAAAATAAGCTTAATCATGACTTTTATGGTTTCAAATAAGACAAAACAAGCATTAAAATAAGCTTAATCATGACTTTATATTATATATATATTATCGATAAAGAAGAAGTTTTGAAGAATATATATATATATATATATATATATATAAAAAAAGTCATGATAAGCCCCTCAACAACTGCTTGTTTCGATAAAGAAGAAGTTTTGAAGAAGAGTCAGGGTTCCCACTATCTAGAAAAACATTCATATGTAATGGAGCATAATTTTAAAAAAGTGTGATTTGTAAATTAATTAAATCTTACAACTCTTTATTCATTATTAGAATGAATAAACTTTTTACTAGTTATGCCCATTCTAAAATATTTTATTTTGATAGAACATCAGTAACAAATGTGTTTTAGAAAAAAATCCTTATAAAGTAAATGACAAATTACTGGGAGAGTAATTTCATTGGTTAAAAAGATTATTCAGCTTCTAAAACGTCCAAAATCCTGAAACTGAATTCTTTTTAATTTTTACTATTGTAGTTACTTTTAAATTTGCAGTAACTAGAAGTGCCCATAGATTAAAACAAAATTCAGGCTAGGGGACTTTGAATATTGTTGTGGACAATATAGGTTTATGGAGTCAAAAAGGTTGAGAACCGCTGACCTAAACCTGGTATTGGCTGTTAGAAAAATGGGGAGCCGAATATACTCACTGGCAGTACTCATTACATTGCGTCCCAGTGTGTTAGTGTTGTTGTCGCTGCTGCTTCGGCTCAGGTTCATGTTGTTGGTGGCATTGGTACGAGACATGTTGGGCGCTCTGCGAACAAACGACTCCATCAGGCTGGCCTCGCGAGAGGACAAGTTGGGGACACTGGCACTGGAGCTCATGGGCGCTCCAGCCGCCAAAAGCGAGCTGACAGACAGCCGTGCACTGGTAGCAGAGCACAAGGGCCTCTGGGATGCAGCGTCCTTACTAGATGACTCCGAAACAGAGCTGACATCTGGTGAGCTCACACTCACGATTCCCATAGAGATAGCCGTTGACTCTGCCGACTGTCTTGAAGTGCCATCGGGTGCTGGTGTTTTACGTTCGCCACTTTCACTTCCTGTGTCTGCAGTTAGTGTGCTGGTGCTGGAGGCAGAGCCGGCATCAGCTGTGGAAAGCACAACTATCGGTTCTTGGCCCTCTGCCCCCAGGGGCCCTTCTCCGATGCTTACTCCCTGCTCCAACAGGCTTTCGACTCTGCGCTCTACTCGGGTGGAGCTGAGGCTTATATCGCTGCTGCTGGCCACGCTACACACCGAACTGCTACTACCCTTGCGGCTAGAGGAGCTGGCCCCTGCTGTGGAGGATGAGCCACCCTTGTCTGGACAGTTATTTTTCACCAGGCTGCTCCAGGACTGCGGTGTGCCTGCAACAGTGGATGAGACAGGTTTGGGTGACGGCGCTGACTCAGGGTCGTACCCTGGTGCAAGCTTGAGGTCAAACTTCCCTTCCGCACCCATACGATACGAGTTTGAGCCACCGGCATCCCAGGTGACATCAATCCAGCCTGGAAAGTGGGGGAGGGAGGGGGGATATGAACGGTGTGAGACCCAGCAAGAGAGCAGAGAAAGACAGCAGCGAGTCAAAAGACAACAGCTTTTGCTCGACACTGGACCAGAAATAACAGAATAAACCAAGATCATCGAATGAGGTCAATTTGATTTTTAGATCTATAAAAAAATCTCTCCAATTCATATTCAATATACTTGCAATCATCTAAGAAGAAGCCCAAAATCACTCTGGTCCAGGTGAAGCAGTGAGGTAGAAACATGAAGCACAGAAAATGACAAAAAAATAAAATAAAATAAAGGCAGTAGAACTTTGCAAATGCCAAGCTATGAAGCCACTTTGAGAAAAAGAACAGAAGAATCATTTTGGTCAGTGTCAAATACACTTGCAATGGAGTTCATTCGGAGCTTGCAAATTGTGACATCAACATGCACTTGCCTTGACTGATGGAGACAGGTTAAAAATGCTGTTTTACACACTGACACATGGCTGCCCAAAGAATCAATAGCAACAGAGTGGATGCTTAAGATAATACGATTAGGACATCAAAAATGTTACCTGTTAAGTTGGGGGGGAGGGATAAAGGTTGCACTTCAAAATAGCAAACTAATAAAAACAAAAAAGTATGGAGTGACAGTTGCAGAGAGCAAAAAGTAGTAATCTAATGCTTATCATTGAACTTCAGAGTGTGAAACTGATTTTTTTTTTTAAATATTATTTAAACATGCAGGATAGAAGCAAGAGGAAAGCATCACATCAATAAGTAAACACAGGAAGAAAGATTGGTTTCAGATAAACCCAGCCATATGTTGTTTTATTTAACTACACACAGTATTTGTGAAGAAAAATAAGAAGGGCTGATCTGAAAGCAGTCCCTCTGAGGCATGCTGGGAAAACAAGTCCAATGTGATTTAACTTTTGTTCTGTTTTAATGTGTGAACGTCAGTAATGGGTAACTCCATCCCCCCCCTCACTTGTGATGGATTTGCTGCAGAAAGCTCCTCAAAACATGCAAATGCACTTGATGTTCACAATTTGTTTCCCATAAAAACATTGAAGTACCACTGAACTCCATTGTCGATTGGCCAGTAAAGAACTTTTCATGTAGTGGTCCGATGCAGTGACACCTTGAACACCGTTGTACAGAAATCTGCTATGGCATAAGCATTACACATTGTGCTTTCCTATACAAGCTATCAATGGTTGGATGCACACACTAAGAGCACAAAAGTGACACTGGTCCTCACCATTATGAGCCTCTCCAGTCACAGTGCCCTCTCCAGCAGGACTGCCATCCTGGTCCCTCCACTTCCAGTCGATACCGCGTACCACCCGTGCCCCTGGTACAATGTACTTCATCACCTGAGAGCGAAAGAGCCGGCGCTGCCGTCTCAAGTTGGCCTCCGCCTCCTTCACTGCTTTACCTGACAATGCAGAACAAACCTCAACTGATTGGGAAAAATGAGCAGAGACAAAGCAAATTTTAAATAGCATGCAATTAAGGAAGGTCATTTTTTTGTGAGGGTGTAGACAAATTAAAATAACATGTTTGCTAAAAAGCTTCCTTTTAATGACTCAGTTCATATGGGAAGCCTGATCATTTCATTTACATAATACAACACTGTCGTGATGAGAGATGACTCTTTAAAGTCAGCATGAAATGTCCTACTGTGAAAAATTCAACCATGCATACGTTTCATTTTTTTGACCATGTTATTTTTAATCAAAATGTCATAATTTGATTTTCAGGTGAAATTACAGACTCTCTGATGACTGGACGTCTCCAATAATTATATCCCACTTAAACCCTTCCTCTTACAACAGACTAGGGCTGCAACAACTTATCGATAAAATCGATTATTATTGATAATGGAAATCATTGACAACGATGATTAGTCTTTTTATCGATTAGTCGGGTCTGCCTACCGATTTGTAAGGTTTGTGCCATTGCTGCTCTTAACTAAGAGTACTGGTAATTACCAAAATCATTTTTTTTAGCTTTCTGTACTGGTTAGTCCTCCAATATGCATAAGCTCTTTAGTTACAGTAGTAGGCTATTTCTAATGCTATAATATACGCATTGCTGTTATCTATGAAAGAGAGGCAGAAAAAAAGTACATAAACTAAGTAGTAGAAAAACAATGCCAGCAAGCATGCAAGCTGTTCTCAAAGGCAAAGGAGGCCGCTTTTTTGTTATGTGAATAAATACTATTTAGTCGTTTCGTTTTGTTATTTGCCCAATAAATTACAATAGCATTTTTAGATTTACTTTTTTTTTTTGACAGATTCCTAAAATATTTGTGTTTTCTCTATTATGACAGGTGGTCTAATAAATTGTTAAGCACTGTATGTTTTCATAGCATTCAGTTGTGCACTTTTGTTGGAAGGACATTGGGTAGAATGTGGAAGAATGTGGAATAGTGTGTTTTTGTCAAAATAAAAGCAAATTGGGGGGTTGTTTTATCCGATTAATCGGGGAAAAAAAATAATCGGGCAACTAATCGATCATCAAAATAATCGTTAGCTGCAGCCGTACAACAGACACAAACTCACATTCAGATCTTCCTTCATCAATCAACAACCAATAGATATAGAATAAATCCCTGCCCTACATTTTTTTCTTTTTTTTGATAATTTATCGGCTGTATGTAACAATATGAAAAAAGATCTGATGCTACTTCTGTTACATCTAGGTGTGCTCCGATTGATCGGCTACCATTCACTATCGGCCGATAACAGCGTTGTGATGTTTGATTGGCATTCTCTAAAAAGGCCAATCTCAAAAAAATTATCTCAATCTGATGACATGTCTGCCATAAGAGGTTTGGCATGACATGCAGGAGCAACGTCTCAGTCTCTGTCTGGCGTGAGTAAAATAATTATTATGCTGAAGGTGAGCTGCAATTCATATTTCTTCATTAAATCACTCTTCAAGTAATCTGAAAACCTTCTGTGGGACATAAAACTTTAAAGACAAACCCTGTGTATTGTGAAATAGTGTAGCACATTACAAAATCTTCAATGTTGCCATGTGGTGCTTTGGGAGACAAATCCCAATAGAAAAATCAATGACATTAGGTTACTCAAATCAGATCAATTACATGGCAAAGACTCATATCCTTACAACAAACAGCTCTTTGACTAGGCATAAATATTATAATTGGGTTACAATGAGACAGTGTAGTATTAGAAATTATTGGCACTTACCCAGCTGGTCCTCACACACACCAATAACAGTGCCATAGATTTCTAGACCAGACAGGGAGAGGTAGTGCGTTTGTCCGCTGGCATTCTTCCCCATCTGTTTAATACGAATGTGTCTCCAGCCCTGCTTCTCATCTTTGGATGGATCCAGAGGCCATGTGGCTGTTGACCTAAGGCAGTAATGAGACATATTAGCAGGTGCACAAAAAAGACACATGAGCCTCTTAACAACACAGAGATTCCGGAAAATACACGGATAATGTGTCCCGTGATCTGTCCCAGGACAATTTGATTTTGGTTCATTCACACTGCCAGTGATTTTCCTGAATTTGTGCATGCAATTTACACACTTCCTGTAAAGACTTTGGTCCTGCCTTTTGTTCACACAGGGCTTGTTCCGGGACTGATCCCGGCAATGTTACTAGGTCCCCAACCCAGGATCATTACCGGGATCAATCCCTGGACGTGTTTGCACTCACACAGAAGGCACTCTGGCAATTTTTTTGACAAATTTCCGGGATCAGCGCACTGTGCGAAAGGGGCTATGGTCAAGTCAGAGTAGGCAGAGCACAATAACAGCACACTCCAAAATAATGGTTATAACACACATACCCCGGCTCATTGAGGGAGCTGTCATCCACATGGGTGTAGAGAGTCATCCAGTTCTGACCATCTTTGGACACTTGAAATACCCAATTCCGGAGGGCGGACCGGCCATATCCACGAGCGTGCCGAAGTGTGTATGCAGAGGGGATGACCCATAAACCAAGATCGATGGCAAACCATGCGTTTTTGTCATCATTGGTGTGACAATTGAGTGCGGAGCTGTCTCTGCTCAGGATGTCTTCAAGTCGGCCATAGGGCAAGTTTCTGCCCTCGGAGGAAGTCACCACCACTAATCCATAAGCTGCAGGGTTCACCCATTCATATGCGGTCCTGTGGTCAAACAGAAGTGGATTCTTTATGCACAACGCTTTGTTTAAATGGGTCATGATGGGGTTCGAAGTGTAAGAATAAACAATTACAATTAAATCAATTTAAATGATGATGCAAAAAAGGACAAGGCAGCTCACTTCGCATTGGTGCCAATCCAGTACACAATTCCATTTTCATCAAAGTCATGCTGGTGCCTGAAGGTGAAGCTCTGACCCTCTCTGAGCTTCCTAACAAAGATGAATGAAGACCTGTCAAAGTCATACCACTGCTTGGCCACCTGGGGAAAGGGATGAGACAAAGTTATGATCTTTTCTCAGATGCCGGTGGGCATACAGCTAAATATGTAAATATGGAATAATAGAAGAAATAACACAAAAAAGCTTTTCCTACCATCTTGAGCAGATACTGCTCCAGTGACTCAACGGAGGCCAGCGGCTCCATCTTTAGCATTCTACCAGTTCGGTCAATCAGGGCTGTTTCACCTGGAGCACGCTCCAAGCGGAAGCGTAACCTCCTTGTCAGTATCTAATATGACAGAAAAAGATTTTAATGAAATATCACAATTCATAATGAAACTGTCACTGTTTCACATGCACCAAACTAAAAATCTACGGCCAAACATGGAGACTGACTTGTAAATTATACGTTGAGCCTGGTGTATCATACAAGTGGAGAGGTAGGCGCTCTATTGACTCCAACACAGCTATCAGTTTGCGGATTAAGGCAACTGCTGGTCGGCTAGAGGACAGAAACAATATAAATGTAAGACAAACAGACTACAGGAAAAACAAATTCTCATATTGTGTTCAAATCAGACAAATTAGCTGCTGGTTGAGACTCAGAAATATAGGGAAGAGATAATTTTTACATGCTGTATCTAGCTCAATTACCATTATGTGTAAGAGAAGATATACTTTACCTTTCGTTCATCTTCATTTTTCAGTAAACGCAGTCTTGAACACATTTATTCTTTCCATCAGAGGCTTACAATCATGTTTCACATCTAGCTCCACACTCTGTGAGGAAAACGTGATATAAGTAAAAGGGTAATAAAAGCAGACAACATGTTTACACAGTTAAATTGTGCATGACTCACATTGCTAAGGACAGTAAAAAGTGCTTGTACGAGGCCACTGCTGCACATTTCATATGGAGAAATGGTGTTCTCATCTTTAAGAACAACTATTAAATTCTCCAGAGCTGTTTTCATGAGATCTCGGCCATGTGTTTTCACCTTCAATGCACTGAAGAGACAAGAAGCAAACTCTCATTGTTATTTTCTTTTTGACCTCAACTACATGGGAACTAAAATAAACTCTGACAGAAGTATATTGTATGGGTAGATACAGTTTTAAGCTTAATTCTACCTGTCTGTTAGTATGTAGCTCCCAAGCAGACTCTAGCTGTGTGGCGATGTTTCTCAGAGTGACCACCACACCTCTCGGCATACTCTCCACAGCCTTGAAGTGATCGTCATACAGATCTCTGGCCATGGTTTTTACCTACAGAGGTGGAAAGAGAAATCTTGAGGTTTTAGTTGTTCGTATTTCTGGTCTTTGTTTTTTGTTTTTAAGTTGTTAAGTGTAATTTTTTTTTTGTCTTTCTATTCAAAAAATCCTGAAGTATTACGGTTTCCACAAATATTGTGGCGGGACAAACAAATTTATTATTAAACATTGATAAGAAATGTTTCTTGAGCACCAAATCAGCACATTAAAATGATTACTGAGAATCATGTAACAATGACTCAATATGCATGGTCACATCTGTCAGTCATGCTCTAAAGGATAAAAAAAATGCTCAGTAATCCTACCCTTTGTTTAGTTTTTTCCAATTTGGATTTGAGCTTTCTTCCTCGCTTACCAGTCCAGCCAGTAACAAACTCGGACCCTGTGACAAACAAAGAATCCAATCACTGAGCGACTGAGGAAAGATACTGGCAAACTGGATGCTTTTAAACTAATATTCCAAACTTACCTAGAGAGGTTTCTGCAGTGAAAGAGTGCTTAGTGCCTCGGTTTGACTCAAACACAAAACCGGTAGGTCCCTCTTTCAGGATGGTGGCCTGCTGGCCATCTGAATTATGGATGGCAATCTCACCCTCTTTCAGACAAGTTAGAGACCAGTTCCCCACAGTGAGTTTGGTGGGGCCCTGTGTGGACAGGATGGGCTGGCTGCCTGTCACCGGTTTGACCTGACTTCTAGCAGGCTGCAGCTTCTCCAGAAACTCACTTCTGCTCTCTATAGGAGGGAGGGAAAGAAAGCATCTGCTACTATAGTTCCCGGGAGCCATCCTGTTCGATTTACTTGACGCCAAGATTGCTCTGTTCTTTGACTGATTGATCAGTTTGTTTGCAGGAGACCTACCCGAGCTGTCAGAGCCGCCCTCTGGGCTTCCACTGGAGTACATGGTGGCCAGTTTACCATCCAGAATAAAGCGGAACCAACCATTGCTGCCATTGGAAAGCTCCAAAGCAGCTGCATCACTCCAGATATAGAGACAGTCCCTGCCTCTGATGATGGACCAGTCTCTCCCAGTGGTAAGGCTTCCCCTGCTGGATCTCTTTGGCATCCTCTTGTGGTTCATCATCCTGGAAAATAAGACAGACTCATTTATTTCAGAGCATATTCTGAATAGTTCCAAGAAAAAGTTGTTTATTCATCAACACAGACTTTCTGGATGCACAAAATAAAAAACTCAACGACATTAAAAAAGCAAATCTGGAATGAGTTGAGTCTGACCTTCTCAGGTTTGGCCTCTTCCTCATTTTCATCATCTGATGTGGGTCCTGCCAGAGTGGATACCTTATTAATGACCCCCAGCCTGGCCAGCTGATCTAAGAACACGTCACCTCCCTTATCCACAAGATCTCTAATGATCTGCATTGCCAGCAGGTGACCATCATCATCGTCCTGTGAAAAAGAGTAGAAAGGTCAATAAGCCTAACTTCAAACCTATTCAATTTCAGAAAGATCATCAGGAGGGAAAGACCAAATCATCCAACCTCCTGATCCAGCACAGTCGCAGTGATTTCCACAAGTACAGTGGGCAAGTTGTGTCCAGCATCAGAGTCACACACACTTCCTTAAGTAGAACTTCAGAACTGTAGTGCACCATTTTTCTGATCAGAGCTAAACTAGCTTTCCTGTGAAAGAGATTATACAAACAAACTATCATTGAAAAGAAAGCAATGTTGTCCTACTGACATGTGGAAACAAAATACAAAAATGTTACTATACTGATTTTCTTTCTGAAAATGTTGTTTGGCACTGATGGTCCTCTAGAGCCCCTCACCTTATTGAAGGCAGCATGGTTTGCTGAAAGGTCTGTGCAAATACTGGGAGCAGCCTTTTCAGGTAGATGGGCGCCATCTCAGGGTCACCTTTCGGCTCACTGCCCTCTTCCTCTTCTTTATTAACGTCCTTCTTTTTCTTGTCATCACCCTTGTTGACAGGGACACATCCAGTCTCCTATATCAAACACCACAAGAAACACTTTATTTTGAAAATCTCACAAATCCCCTTGAATTCACCATTAAAAAATTAATGGTGAGCAACTGCATTAAAACACACAGTTGTTATTTCTGTGCCACCAGTATCACCACAAAGTAGTAGCAAAAATAAAAATGTTTTTAAACAGGGCTTTCCAAACACTTCTTAATCTTCTATTGGTTGTCCAAACAACTAGTCTGTCCCAAATTCACACTTTTGGTTGCGCCAATGCTGCTGTGTCTGGCTGCTTTGAGATGCTCAAAAGACAACAGCAATGTTCTGATAGCACCATATAGCCTCACTGTCGACATTTTATGAATAATTAGCCAATCCCCCAAGGAACATTTTAGTTCAATCTTCTGAAACTTTTACTTTCAAAAGAGAAAAAGGGGAAACAATATTGTCATAAAGTCGAGATGAAAGCTGATGGACTCACCAGGAGACTGGAGAATTGCTACAACCTCACTGTGTCCCCCTCTCTCTAGCTTTGTCCAATGGTGTTTTCCCATCTTCATCTCTCAGGTCAGGGTTGGCCCATGGCGCAGTAGTAAAGTCTATTGGGAAAACATTTGCCATAAAATAAATACAATACATTAAAAACAATGTATAATAACTATAGAAAAGAGTCAGTTACATGACAAACACTTTACCTTGGCTACTTGTGGCCTGCCAAAACAGGCAGCATAGTGCAGAGAGGATGACCTCTGGCCTCTATTGACATCAGCACCTCTCTCGCAGAGGAACTCCACCTTAAGCAGCCCAGAATACAGTGTGAGTACTTGCAATCCTTAAAAAAAAACATGTTCATCTGTTGCACTGAGCCTATTCTGACCCCATTATTCCAACTAACACAAGCCATTACCAGACACATAGGGTCAAGAAATCAGGTTGTATTAGTTTTCATTATGCATGGCATTTGTAACACTGCTGCTGGTGGCATCAGAATTACAGTCTTGCCCATTTAGTTGTGTCTCCTCCACATAACCATATTGTACCATGTAAGAATAATATGAATAACCTTTATTCACAAGTCTGCTATTTGTTTGCTCATGCTGTTGCACTGTCCCTAAAGGCAATTTCTTGCATCATGTGCACTGAAAAACAATTTCAAAATTCCACATATTTTAAAAAAAATAAATAAAATAAAATCTTACCATCTCTTGTGTTCCAAATGCAGATGCCCAGTTCAAGAGAGTCTGTCCTACATCATCCATGAAATTTACTTCAAATGCTTAGAAGTAAATAAAAAGTAACAGTACATGTTAGTCAAAGTGACAATAGCCCTCAAAACCCCCCCGCAAATGATCTTGCATGCACTACTTGAACACTTACCACCGGTGTCAATGGCATCGATGAGAGCATCTGTGTCTTTGCTGCGTATGCAATCAATTAAGCTGTCGGTGAGAGCGTTCCCCGGAGCTGTCAAGACGCCGCAGACCAGGGATACGGCCGGTAGAACCAGCTGTAGATTTGGGCAAAGCCTTGCCGTCCCTCAAAGAGCAGCACAAGCAGTAGGGTCCACCAGCCGCATGGTGTCCAGCACACAGCGCTCATCCCCTGCAGAGCACTCTCCATAGAGTGATCAGGCAGCATTGAGCGCAGAAGATCCTGAAGGAGGAGATTGCAAACACAAATGTGCATAAAAATTAACCAGTGGAAACTGTGATTTTAATACACATCCTCTTGCAGTGATCTTAACATAGTCCTATAAGAAAAAGTACGGTAAAATTTGAAGAACATCATACCATACTTGCTGGAAACCTTTAGGGCAAATGGCAAGTATTTTCTGTGAATATACCATCTTACATGTGTGACAACGTGGTGAGCATCCTGCAGAGGTGTGGACAGAGGCTGACAATGGTGGACACTTAGAGTTGCTCAGTTTAGAGTCCGCAGCAGATGGAGTGGGCTCCACTGAGAGGTACTGCACCAGGCTTGCAGGGTAGTGAGGAGGGTCAAAGATGTCGTGCCTACCGCTGACAGCCATACGCGGACAGTAGCTCTTCTGTCAGTCCATGCTTAGGCTAAAGGGGGCTGGATCAACTCCTCGCCGCGTTACCACCGGTTACGCCAGTTGAAGCGAAGCAAAACGAAGAGCTCCATTCAGGCACCTGTGCATGACACACAGGACAATAATTAGCATTAAGTTGACATTACCTTGGTGTGTAATCTTTACCAAAACAAAGTCCAGTCCTTAACAACCTATGGACAAAGAAACTGATCTACACATGAAAAGTACTAAACCTGATTTTATTTCTAGTATCCAAACAGTTACTTGCAACTAACGATCTCAAAAGTTTAGGTTCAAGTACGTGGTTTTTTTTTTTTTTTTAACGAAAGAAATTAACTTCCATTTAGTATTTTTTTAATGAAATTGATTGAATTAAATTTATTAGCATTTGCTTGAAATTGACAGAAAGATTTATTTTATAATTTAATTCCCTATTAAAAAAAAATTAAATAAATAAAGAGGCAACTACAGCGAGCTTACAGGTATGCATAGATTCTTTGCAACATGGATAAGGCAAAGTGAGGGAATGAGCTAGGGGTGGGAAAATATTACCAACATATTATTCCACACTAGGAGTCAATTTGTATGTCACAAATAATTTATATCATGATATAGTCATTTTTTTTATTGTATTAATAAATAAGAACAGAAGAGTGCAAAGTAACAAACAAAAGGACTATATAAATAAAACGCATATAAAAAAGACGCAAATGAAATAACCAAACAGGGTTGTTAAGATACAGTAGGTCTATTTAACAGTAGCATTCAAGAAAGAGATGATACAGAAATTGAATAAAGTAATCAAAATGTAAAAGTAAAGCACAGTACAGTCTTTCACTGTATGAATGAAACATTCATACATTTATCCTTATTAAAGCTAGTAAAGTTAGTCAAGATTAGTGAGTGATTTTCTATTTTTCTTGATAAACATTGTAGAGACAGACAGCAGCAGAAATGAATTAGTCTGGGTATCACTTTTAAGAGCTGCATACCACCCAATTTATTGATAAACGCGTTTTCTCTCTCAGCTGTTTATGTTCCTTGTCAGTCATAAACCAAGATGAGCATTTTAACATCAGTGTGTGTGTATTTGACTGCCGAACCCCGCAGCAGTAACTGCTGAAAAGAGACCTGAATTCGCGATTGGCATGCTGGGACTTTTGTGCCTGTGCTTTGGGTGTGTGCTAGCACTTTTCGAGGTTTATTGCACTTAATTCTTTTTAACATCAAGCACATCCCGCACTTTATTTTCTCATTCTTGCAAGTTTCTTATTACTTACTACTTTTGCGCAATGAAAGGTTATTAATAGACTTTCTTGTTCTGTCCTATCTATCACATGTTGCTGCCTCATTACTGTGATATACATTAAAAAAGAGATTTCTTTTAATTTTATAGTATATATTTACTTGTTTTTCATAAATGTATTTTACAAAAATACAGAGAGCAATGTGTATCCATTCTACCAGATTAGTCCTACACTTATTCAGTTTTATTTGTTACCCACTAATGTTTTTTTTCACTAAATGTTTAGATTTTATAAAATTGGCCGATTTGTGCCACTCATTTTCTAAAGTAACTTTTGCTGCTGAATTATCCACTAACCTAGTTTATAATAGTATTTTTGGCAGATTTATTTTTATTTTTCTGTATAATGAAGTTGTCTATATATAATAGATTGTGTGTTGAACTGATCATCACTGTTTTTTGTGTTAAACACAGAGGTATAGACATTCTACATTGATTTAAAAAAACAAATCAAAACAGGTTTTCAAAACATCTTTACAAAATTTGTCATGCTCTCCTCCAAACTGACATTAAGAACTGTATTAAAACTATTTATGAATGCCTTTCAGAATCAGTGTATTTCAAATATTTCTGTTTTTTTTTTTTTTTTTTACTTTATACAAAATACACCGTGATCTGCTTTAAACAAACATTAGGAACTGTTTAAACTAATATATGTCACTTAATGTTTCTTAATTTTAAGTTGCTTTCATCTGTATGCTTTCTGAATGAAGGAATGTCTCAGCTTTCTAAGATATGGCTTAATAATTTGTTTTCTAATGTTTAATCAAAACATCTGATCAAAAATGTTAGAATTTTAGTTTTGAGGTTATATATGACTAAGTGATTTAGAGGGAAATTATATTTTTACCTTTGTAATGGCATTTTTCTAACTTATTAAAGTGTCATCTTATTGTCAAATTTGAAAAAATATATATTTATAAGCATTTTTAAAATTTCTATTTAAAACAACAGAATAAAGAACCAAGTAGAATAAGAAGAATAAGTTACCAATCAAATTAATCCAGTATTAACTAAATTAATTTGTACAGATGTGGAACAGAAGAACACAAAGTGGCATGTAGGTGTATGTTTCATACATTTAATGAGCCTCAGAGGTGGGCATGAGTCCAATTTAAATTTATAAATTCCTGTTGAGATTAATGCTTTTAATACAAGTTTCAGGTGGGACACTAACCCCTTGAAGTGAATGGTACTCATGTAATAATAACCTGGTGGTGGCACTTCATGTTTCAGCGCAGACTAGAGAGGGACTCCACACATGTCGGCTATGGAAGAGTTCTTGTGGCGCCATCTTACTACAGAGACCACAGAAAACTACTTGCCATGGGCAGAGTGCAATGTGTCCCTTGTGCACAAGATGACCGCTACGGTCCTGCTTATGAAGCTCAGCACCACAGTTCAGTCCACCCGCTTCAAAATACAGCTCCAGACTCCCGTGTGCAGATTAGCTCCAGAACCTGGTGACACAAGACAGTATATAGTATGACCATCATGCATAGGAATTTACTGTTCAAAAACAGCACTGGAAAAATTGACTGGGAAAAAAAAAAGTCTGAAAGTTACTGTTCAAAAGGGCATAAAAAATAGGAATATTTACACGTATTACAACATTGTGCGGAAGTGGATTTGCCAGATCTCCTGCTGTTCTCGTTGTTGAGCTCCACCACCACTAGCCGGTTACACAGGGCGTTTGATGGCTCACTCTACTCCCACAATCCGGCGGGGTGCATTCAGCAGACACATCCAGGTAGTAGGTGATGGCCCTGGCTGGTGTCACTTCCAGCACATTATCTGGTGCGCTCTCATCCAGGCAAAGACCTCTTACACACAAGGCTGGGAGAAATGTCCGTGGAGGTACACCTGCGGTCGTGAAAGACAGCATAGTGTCACGAGAGTGAAATGAAGGGGTATCCTTGTAGGTCTTGCCACCATATGGGGGGACAATGCTGATACAAGATTAATGGTATGATCATTAGATGATAATACACAGATACAACAGTGATATGTGATGCATATAAACCTAAAATGTGTCAAATCATTTCTATGAGGATTATTTAACAAGCCAGAAAATAATGAAATCCAATGCATGTCTCCTGTTCTTCCTAGGTAAACAAAGCATGTTTCAACCTCTCAAAGTGAACAGTATATCTCTAACTCATGTGACATGCTGTAAAAAGTAATACCCTTAATTAATTGCAGTCAACTGTAAATAATAAACTTGGGTTTAAGATGACTGCTGCATCTCTCTCCTTTTGGGTAACCACTACCTGTGATACAGCTTTTTACAAACCACTGTGTGAACTGAGCAAGGGTTATCACATTTAAGACCAAAATACTCCCAACACAACCGAGGGGTGCTTCCCTTGTTTGTCTGTGATCATCTTCAGAAGCTATTGTGGCTGTCCTGCCTTGGCTTACTCAGTTTGAGAAATAAGCACAACACTGCTCTGAGAGTGACTTCATGAGCATGTGACCTTTTTATTTGTGAGTAAAAACTAGTGTCATATCACGTACACAGAAACTGTAAAGGTATTCAAAAAGCAACCCCTCTCAAAATAAAAGTCTGGTTTAATTTAAAGACAAGTATTTGCCAGAAATGTATTACTATTGTTCAGCAGAACGTACATAGCCTACTACTACTGCTAAAAACAAACACACATTATTTTTTTAAGGAATAATCACACAACATTTTTTTCTCTGTTTTAATTTTAATAGTAAATCAGCTTTGTTTACAAAAAAAAATAAAGTTTTGCTTAATTTTCAATAATTAAAAGATAAAATTAAATTAATGTTTTTGCCTTCCCTTTGATAACCAGAAAAATGTAAAATACACAGAAATTTCTGAGGGGGAAAAAAAAACATTTCATAAGGTTATTTTAAGGAAAAAAATGAATAAATTAAGTTGTTTTTATGCATTTAAATTAATGTAGACATGCTAAAACACAGAATTAGGTCACAATAAAATATATGGTTTAAGGAAAAAAAATAGACATTTCATAGGGCCCTTAACATGTAATTTTTGTTAAACTTAAATAAAATGACGTGAAAATCTATAAGTTTTATGATTTTAATTAAATAGACATGTTTTTTGATTAATAAAATTTAATTTAACCATTAAAAAGGAGTCTAGAAAAATTAAAATGGAAAAAAATGGAATCCAGAAAAATTAAAACGTAAAAAATGGAATCTGGGAAAAAAAATAAAACGGATTTCATAGGGCCCTACTTGTCAGATTTTCACAAGTTAATAAGCTACATTGAATGTACCACATCCTAAAATTTCAGACAATTTACATTTTGCAAAATATTACATTTAAATGTAACAGTTATGAATAGCGCTATTGTCACTGTCAAAAGCAATAAAACCTTCAGCCAACCAGAACTGGCACCTCATCAGTATGCAGACTTACGTTTCGAAGCAGTCGGTCAACATTGTCTGACATGAGCAACAGCTAGAATGCAGAGCTGCTCCAGCGCGATGAGCTGCATATCCCTCTCATCACCCTGTGCCCCCATGCTTTTTGCAGCCACTCCAGCAATGTGTCTGGGGTCCACGTCCGCCATGTCACCTCACTACCCTACCCACCCAACACCCAGAAACCCCGCCGGCAGCAGGAGAGAAATGAACAGGGCAGTCACTGGTCCTCTAGTTGTCTCATCAAGTCTTCACCTTCAGGAGAAAAACAAAACAAAATATGAGCATGGAAATGACATCGGGAATACAAACAGAAGACAAAAACATCACACAAAATCCTCTGCAATGTTGCCATGGGCCTTAACTTCCAGCTTCTCCCACTTGTTTGGTGTGTATCTTTTGGCACTGATCTGAAAACACACCCCTTAAATAACAGAAGGAAAAACTCTTGGGTAATAATGAAACGGGTGGAGCAAGGCGACTGCTTGAAGATGTATGATCTTCAAAGGTTATACTAATAGGAGTAAAGCAGACTATACAAACATGATGAACTGCCGCCGCCTGTAATCAGCCAAGCACTGAAAGAAATCGCTGTGATAAGCTGATTAAGTAATGCTTGGCCAACAACAGTTCGCGCATGATGAATAGTTCATCAATGGATCACACACTGCATGGCCCGGACAGCCCAGCTTTTCAGAGACACACAGTAGGGAATACAAACTGAGAAATCACTATGCTTTTATTGTTCTGAGAAACAAACCATTAAAGAAAACGCAGCACTACTTTCCTGAGACAGAAAAGCTGAGTCAAGCATGAGGATAAATTTATTAGAATGGGAGATTTATGTGCAAATAGCAGAAGTCTGTTCTTCTTTTACTGCTCAGGTGGCTACAGACAGGCAGGCTTCTGATAGATCCACCACCTTCTTTAGAGACTAACAAACAGAGATCCACTTATCAACAGATTAAGTGACTAACTTGATTCAGGAAGAATGTTCTGTTCAATGTGTTCAATCAAAGCAACTGTTGGATTTACTGGATGGAGAGGAGGGAAAAAAAACATATCACACACAAGCACGTTACTTTGCTACTCTAAAACAAGTTTACATATGCATGTCACCGGACTGTGATTAATCAGACCTGAATCAGATTACACAATTATACTCCATAGCAAATGCATTCAGCATAACTTTCTAATTCATGAGCTGACATATCCCGAGTAGCCCCAGCAGCTCTTTCTGGTTTTGTGAGCCGTTTTTTTTAACAGTCATCCACACGGACCATTGTGAACCACACAATAGATTCAATATACTAAACTTCTGAAAACAAGTTCTGATGCCATAGCATAATCCCTGGGTTTACATTCTCTCTTGGAAAAGAAAACTCAGAAGGTTTACTATAATTATACTACCTTCAAATGAATTGGAGGGTGTTATTTCAAGGCCCACCATCCATAATAACACCCACAATTTTATCTCATATTGTTATTGTTAAAGATCTTGATTGTATACTGTATCATACTTGATACATGAATTTCTAAGGCCTATAAAATATCAAAATAATCAAAACTTTGCTGAAAAACATGTAAACAATCTACTAAATGCCTTCTGCCCGCTGATCAATAAGATCATACTTTTTTAGTTCAAAATAACAATTAAAAAAAATACTTTGTGTAATTCTTAAAAAAAAAAAAATTCAAAAAAAATGGTACACAGGTCTTTTTGTTGCGAAATTTTTGATTTTTTTTATGATGATATAATGAGTGTTTTTTTTTTTGTTGTTTTTATATTTCAAAATTAAATATTTACTGGATTTGAGCAACGTTTACTTGATAAACCCATATAGATTTGAGATTTTATTTATTTATTTATCATGTTAAAAAATCAGTCCTTTTACAGGGTTAACTGAAGCATTAAAATCAGTTCCCACCTAAGCTGAATATAAAGAGCAAGGAAGAAATGTAGGTAGTTTCTAAGTTAATTTAAGTAGTAATGTATTTTTTTAGATTCTGTCTGCTGTTGGTTCTTAGATCAACTTAAAATAAAGTGCCAGCAAAGCAGACATTCAGCTTATCCGTGGCTCTTGCATTCATGATATCTGACGGACAGACATGATTCTAATGATGTTCTTTGACTTTCTGCCAGTGCAGCTGACTAAGGAGTCGGTGAACAAAACAACTTGATTTGCAACCGATGTCATCATGACACCAGCCTATACAGCAGCACAATAAAACCACCTTCACAGTGAGCACAGACGGCACCTCTGAACGTTAAATAGGAACACGCATATCGGTGTTTGATTTATAATATCATGTCGCGTGTTTTAACTTCATATATGGCCATCTAACATGATCCTGGGAGCCGAGCAGGTGAACAAACAGTGTTGTTACCCTTGCAAATCTCCCAACCATGAACTATAAGACGTTATCAAACTCAGTAATTTGAGATTAAACGTTAGAGAGGCAAATTAGGCGAAAAAAAATCATACATTAATGTCCAATCTTGTCCTGATGGCCTCTTTCTTGAGTTCAGGACAGCTTATGCTAGCTTACACTCCATGACAGAGTCCAAAACCGGTTTATTTTTCACGTTAAAGTCATATTTGACTATATGTTTTTTACAGCAAATGCGTATAAATACAAATTGTCGGTTGTGAAAGCGAGGGATAGTTAGCTGGGATTAGCTAAAATGTTAGCGTCACATCGACAGACCTAATTAAATTAATCCCAAACTTCCTTTACTTAATTTGTATTGAGGATGGATATGTTCTCTATTCATATATATATATAACCTGTCTGAGGTAAGGTTAAGGCAAAAACACAAAAAACACCAAGTATTACAAACGCGGCCTTATGTTTACCAGTAAATCCTCGAGCTAAAGTTGAATGGACGCCCGCGGCCTGAACGCGTCTGTCAGGCTGAGAAACAAAACCCTCCGCCAAGCGAAACAAATACTCACCATTTATCGCCGAACAACGAGAAGATAAGAAAAAACACACAGGGTGGGACAAAATTCTCTGGATGGCGTTGTCAGACGGCAAGATGTGAATATTGTTTCATTCCCCGCTCCTGTTTGCTGTAAGGTAGAGGTCAAAGTGAACGGGAAGGCGACGGGTGAAATATTGATTGAAATGGAGAGCCGTCGAAAGGACTAATCGAGGGCTCCGCATATCACGAGGCTCCGCAGCAGCAGTGAGAAACACGCAGCGATGCGGCTAAGCGATAGGGGGCGCTAAAGCACCTCGCCATTTACAGTCAACTAGGTCGCCACACAGATTACACACCATTCACCTAGATTGCACAATTGTAGAAAGTGAACAGTGACACTTACTCTCCAAAATCAAACACTGTTTTAGTAGGTTAACGTTCATCTTGAAAACTAGTGACCATAGTAGACTGGACATGTCCAAATTAGAACATATTCCAGGTTCCACTGTAAATTAAAACCAGTGCGACTCTTGAAGCAAAACTAGATTTTATTTTTCCAGTATAATCAGAAAATAAATGTTAATCTTACCCTAATTTTTAATTTGTACATTTTTACAACATACAAAATATATAGTACAGTTACAAATGCATAATTGTACTTGATCATCGCTGCTTCTAGCAGAAAGCAGCACCTTAAGTTCATAGAAACTGGCAATAAACAATGGTCCAATATTAGCTGAAACTCTGCCATTTGCATTGTAAACTTGTTTGTAGTGCGTTTATAGTAGTAAATATTCATTTGCTGCTTGTTTAATATTTTTTTGCTCATGTAAGATTTGGTCCATTACATTTAAAGCCTGTCAATGCAAGTGCAAAACAGTTGTGATGAAATAAAAGTAGATTTCCATGCATAATTAGAATACAGAAAAAAAATGTAAAAACTATAGTTAAGTACCACATTAACATATGGAAGCGTATTTCTGCGACATTAGAAAAAATATCATGCTTTCGTAAATCATGAGATAAAAGTCAATTATGGTCAAAATGATGACAAATCGATACAAGTTGATATCAGTCAAAAATATGAGTAAAAAGTGACTTAACTATTATGAGTCAAAATTAACATAAAAAAGTTACATTTTAAATGAAGTGAAAATTATGAAGTCAATTACACAAAAAATACTTTATTACTCAGTTGTAACTTAGTATGTCACAATTTTGACTTACTGTCTCATAATTTTTTTTTATCAAACCATGATTTTATTTTCTTATGTGACAGAAATGGGCTTCCATATGAATGCAATCTGCAGATGTATTCACATATCAATGCAGTGATGCGATGCAAGTATCTGTTTGTAATGCTTTATCATGAATATACATTCAGAACACATGCAACTATCTCTAAGCAACTTAAAATATTTAACATAATTTAAATGTATCATATTTAAATGCACTAAAACTGTATATGTAAAGTCAGCAGATAACTGATTACCAGCAGTGAAGCTGGTCAGGTTGTGTGCAGCATTGAGAAATTAATGATTTGCATTCTTTATTAAGACACAATCTTACAAAAAACTCTTCTTACCAAAAAAAAAAAAAAAAATCCTGCTATGTATAACCGAGCCGAGTTAAATAGTTTAATTTTGTCTTCAAGGTAACCATTAAAACTAACAAAAAGTTTATATAAATGGTAGCCATATAAAATTCACTCCCATGGTCCAGCTGTTCTGCTTCTTGTGAAACACACTTCCCCTTGCTTTCTGAGTAAATATGTATTAAGTTCCTCATAGAGGTTAATGCAGTTTTAAAACTGACTACAATTATTAAACAAATTTTAAATTGATTTTATCTTTAAAAACAAAGCTGATTACAACACCACCTCAACATTCACTCAGTCATTTAAAATCATAATACTCGTCTATCATATCCAGTCAGGAGGATTCACAGGAAATTGATCTTCAGTTGAATGCTTGGCGTGTTTTTGCTAATGACCCGAGTTGTTTGTGCCTTAGTGTTCATGCTCTCCTGGTTGCCCTTGACGGCTGCCTCCAGCCTGGCTTTCATGTGCGGGGCGGAGGCCATCAGCGCTCTGAAGACAGCCGAGTGCTGGGGGCCGATGCGCATGAGGTCTCCCAAGGCAAACTCGTGCAGTGAGCGAGAGGCTGCCGGAGCCGATGCCAAAGCATTCTCATCTAGCAGGAGAGAGATGAGGATGGGCAACAGCACAGCCACCAGTTGTGGACCTGCATGTTTAAAACATATACTCAGTGCTTGGTGTCCTTATAATATTGAGTCAGATTCTATACAACACTATAATATTTTACTAACAGTATTAAAAAAAAAAACACATTTATAATCAATGAATTCTTCTTTTTTTTTATGATATCATAACTTACAGCTGTTTGGGGCTAAAACTTGTAAACATTTCCAGTCACTTACAGTGAGTTTCATCAGCAGCAAACACCAGTGCTTCCAGGGCTCGGATTGCATCTTGCACGGCCTGTAGCTCTGCTGGGCCTTGCGGACGACTCTTTTCAACCTCCTGCAGTTGTGACACCAGACATCCACCCAGAGCTAGAATAAATGGCCTGGCTACTGGTGCTGGACCTTGGAATAAAGATACCAGCAACTGATAACTTCTGCTCAGCACCTAAATGGGAAATGGCAAGACATTCAAGAGAAGAATAGTCAACAGTTTTTTTCTTCTTTAGGAATTGTAGCAAAGCTCCTCATTTAAACAGCCAGATACTACTGTTCGAAATGTTTGGGGTCGGTAAGACTGTTTAAAAATGTTTTAAAAGAAGTCTCTTCTGCTTACCAAGGCTGCATCTATTTGATCAAAAATACATTAAAACATTAATACTGTGAAATATTTCAATTTAAAAGAACTGTTTTCTATATTAATCATTTTAATGTGTGATTTATTCCTGTTAGGGTAAAGGTTAATTTTCAGCATCATTACTCCAGTCTTCAGTGTCACATAATCCTTCACAAATCATTCTAATATGCTGATTTGCTCTGACCCCAAGTTTTGGGACTGTAGTGTAAAAATCCCTCTTCACTCACCACGGGGTCCTTCGATTCCAGACTGGCTCTGAATGTCTGGATGCAGCGTGTCTGCAGGGGCTCCACTGTGGTCACGTCAGCACTGGCGTACAGCAGGAAGATGGTGAGAGATGTCAACATGGTGACCTCATCTACTCCAGGCTCCATTTTATCTGTCCAAAACAATCCATGAAAAACCAGAGAATGTTCCTCAAATGATTCTATAACATGCTGAAAACACACACAGACAGAGTGTGGTTGATGACAGAGATAGAGCACTACCTGTGTGCCAAGACTCCAGAGCGTGTGCAGTGCACATCGCAGCAGTTCAGTCCAGGCCCCACGACTCTTCTCAGCTCTGCTCATGGGAGAGGTGAGAACAGTGCGCAAGGCCTGCAGGATGCCTGGTACCAGCTGTCCACTCTCTGCTCCAACAGAGCCCTTCACCGCCTCTCTCAACACCCCCAGCAGCAGATAGAGCACTGTGGGCAGCACTGACACACCTGCCTGTTGGAGAAAAGAACAAAACACTGTCAGATTTCTGATCATTTATACATTAATAAAAAATAAAAAAGAGACATTTCATATTAAAGTATGACAAAATGTTTGATAGAGGACAAAAAACAAACAAACAGTATATTGTTTTATGTGACTTTGTAATAGAATAAGAAAAAGTGTAATTTGTAAATTTAATAAACAAAATGAAAAGTAGGCTGGAGGAATGATTTTCTCATAATCTGAAAGCTGTTATGGCCGCAGTAAATTCTCTGGACCTCCTACCCCTCTGGTGAACAGATGGAGGGCAGTTCTGAGAGGATGACCAGAGCAGATGTGACGAGTCTACAGTCAGTGTTGCTGAGGGAGCAGGTCTGCCCTCCCCGCCCAGTGGGGCTGCCAGCCAGTTTGGGGCTGAGCTGCGGAAGCTTTCTCACAAGTGTGCAGAGACACAGCTCCAGTGCTCCAAAAACAAGAGACTTCCCCGGCACCAGGCCGCCAGTGTCCCGCCCCTCACCAAACTCAGGAACAGTTTCCTTCTCTGCTGCACCATCATCAGCTGACCAAATACAGCAAAATAAAGATGAATTCAGAGGGTTATTTATGCTTTACACTATTTGAGCCAAAGTAGTTCTTGAGACTTACCCTCTGCACTGTGGCGTTTCTCTTTGACATGCTCCTGAGCAGCACAAACAATCTGTCGCACCAGTTCCAGCACAGCCAGTTGAATGTTGGGAGATTCCCGAGTGACTATGAGCCTGTGTAGAACGCTGAGCATCTCCACACCCAGAGCCTATAGAGAAAACACCATACACTTGTCAGGAACACAGAGTGACTAACGAGAAAGACAAACTAGACAAAAAACATACTAGACATTAAGTACATGGGAAAAAACAAATGGCCAAAACGCAAATCTCAATGCATTACAGACTTACAGTATTTACAATGGCACAACTTTCAAAACTGTTTTGTGGGAGTTTTTGTCTACTGAGGTTTTTTATTTCTGAAACAATTGGTCTGTTGTTAAACAAAAGTATAATCCATTGATTTGTAATGATATAAATTAACCCAAAAATACAAATATACAAATAAGGGCCTGAAGTACTGATGTAATACTTTAAGAAAAACAAGTTTTGTTTTGATAAGGTGTTATTTTATTTTTTTGGAAAATAGAATACTAACAGCAATATTGTGAAATTGTGAGATTTTAAAATGCAATTCATTCCTGTGATGGCCAAGTCATCAGTGTTTTATATATATCTTAATATTTGAAAGCAAATTAAAGATCAAAAGAACAGCATGTATTTGAAATAGAAATCTTTTGATCTGTTTTTGATTATAGAATACCTGATCATTGCCCACTTTGGAACGGGGCCAAGGCACCTCCAATAAGGCCTGCAGAGCCTGAAGACAAGAATCGATGTTTTCCATTTGGTCTCCAGAGTGAGGAGAACACAAAAACTCCACACTGATTCCTGATGGGAAAATTGTATTGAATTGAACATTAAACAAGACTAAAAATATGTTCATCTCAAATCTTTTTTAGTATTTAGGATCCTCATAATCAGCCCATGTAAAATGACTAGAGAAAAAATTTGGTTCTCTGAATGACTGAGTGAGAGCTAGCTCTGGACACCCTATAACTACATCCACTTAATGAAACCGGAAATATTCACTGAGATCTGTACCCAGGATTAGGTGGAGGCGGTCAGTGTTGACGTCTTCTGGAGATTTGACACTACTCAGTGAGGTAGACTGGCCCATGGAGGTGGGTGTGACCGGTCTGGAGAGGTTGGCAGGTCCCTCGTCCACCATGATGAATCCAGTGCTGTTGAGCCAGAGAGCAGTAGCGTGGAGAATGGTAGCCCAGGCACTGTAATAATGTGGACGGGCCTGTTCCACCGTCTCTGCAGTGTAAAATGAGCCACCTGACAAATAAAGATGCACATACTCACATACAGTAGCTCTAAACAAGATACATAACACAAAATTAAATTAATCATAAAATTAGGGTCTCAGTCCACTTTAAATTTTGTTTAAATGGTAATAAAAATAATCTGAATAAATAATCTGAATTACCAATTTAAAAATAAACTACTATTCAAAAGTTTGGGCTTAGTAATATATATTTTCTATTATTTATTTATTTTTATTTATGCATTTATAAAAAACAATTCTATTGTTTAATTTTATTTTTACCTTTACTCAGCAAGGATGCATTAAAGTGATCCAGAGTGACAGTAAAGACACTTGTAAAAATACAAAATAATTCTATTTCAAATAAATGCTGTTCTTTTGAACTATTCATCAAAGAATCCCAACTTTAACAATGGTATGAGTTTAAGAAAGGATTATCTGTTTGGCTAAGTCATGGCCAACAAGGTTGGAAAATCTGTTTGCAAATTTTTTTTATATTTATCTGGTTGCACTAGAGGCATTAAGCATTTTTCATAACACTGATATTAAATCTGGAAGTAAAGAATTATATCTACTTATTTTCCATCAGGTAGGTGTCTAATCTGAGAAACAGAGTGTGAGTAGTGACCTGTGGAGGGGAGTTGACTGGAGTATTGTGAGGGCAGGGGTAGCAGGGCATGGTCCTGAAGGGCAGCCAGCCACAGGCGGCTCAGGGTTGCAAGATCAGTCTGGACCAGTTTGAGCAAACCAGCCCCTGCTGGACCTGTAGTCCCAGCCTCATCATTCTGCTGCTGAAGAAGGCTGCCTGGACTCTCTCTCTGCCTGGAGCCCTGTACCGCTGTGATATACACCTGTACAGACACATAGATTTACTCAGACGCAGGTGAGATTAAAGTTTTCTTTTCAAAAAAAGATGTACCAAAAGTGTGGCCATTGTACTTTATATACCATCATACTGCCCATCCCTAGAATTAAATAATGGCCAGACGTAGAGGTACTGCTTTAATATTTGTGTGATGGTGTTCAGTACCTCTGCCCAGGCTTTGAGCACAGCCAGCGTCTCCATGGTGAAGGTGCTTTCATTATAGAGCTGACTGGAAACTTCTCTCCCCACCTGAACTTTGGCGAGAGAGGAAGCCAGAAGCTGATGTACCCTTCTCAGGTCACGCAGGTCGCTGATGACCCCACTGGCGATCCATGCACTGCAAACCTGAACACCAACAAAAGAAACTAGGTCAAGTGAACCCACGTGAACTCGAGGTATTTGTAAACAAGCATGAAGCGGGTTCAATTGGTTAAAAACATTGTGTAAAGGATTGTTTTGGGAATTTTAATGCTAAAAAGGGAACATATTTGGGATGCCCAATTTGACCGTGACAAAATATGACTCAAGACTTGAAACAGTGTGTTGGGTTACATGGTATTTGCTGGTAAACGCAAAAACAGAAAAGTAATTATTATAGATAATAATGCTTAAGTTCATTAAATAGCACACCTGGCAGGCTTTGGCAGTCACATTCGGAGGGGCGTCCACATGGAAGGCAGGTCTGAGTGCAGCTCCAACCTACAACATCAAACAACATTTAGTATTTAAACCAGTCCAATCAGAAGTTTGGGAGGTTTCTCATAGCCTTAGAGATCTTCTGATCTAAAAGTTTATGCTAAAATAAGTTTTGTAGATAAGATAAGTTGTGCCTATGTTTGGATGTCTATACAAAACATTTCATTTAAATAAAAAACAAGAACGTGAATGAGTCAATAAGTGCCCATAATATACTGTTCCAAGGATGCATTTCATGATAGAGGCTGGGAGAATGGCAATATAAAATATAGCTTTGATGCTGCATAATTCCAATACCTCCATTTGTGCCATTTCATAGTTTTGATATTAATTTAAATTGTGGAAAATAAAAATAAAGTGTTTAGAACTTTTACTTCAATGTATACATTACCGGTAATTAAATGCAACATAAATGTAAATTTAGTTTAAAAATATGATTCACACTCTGTACATACACTTCCATTCAAATTTGAGTCATGTTTATTTTTTAAAGAATTTAACACTTCTATTCAGCAAAGACACATTAATTCAAAAGTGACAGTAAAGACTTTTCAAATCAGTTTCAAGTAATTGCTGTTCTTTTTCCACAAAAAGCACCTGCTATTTTTGTGCATCAACATCAATAATAAAAATAAATATTTCTTGAGTACCAAATTAACATATTAGAATGATTTCTGAAGCATCATGTGAAACTGTATATTATTATTTTAAAACAAAAAACAGTTATTTCTGTTTTACTGAATTTTTTATCAAATAAATGCAGCCTTGGTGAACAAAAGAGACATTTTAAAAACATCTTACTGTCCCTAAACTTTTGAACATTACTGTACTTTTTATTGTCCAGTCTTTTTATATACTATACAGGACTGATGGCCTACAACCAAACTCGACTGTGTAAGTTTATTAAGCATAATTAAGCGTACAACATTCTAGCACGATACTGAAGATGTTTCACATCACTGTTTGAAATGAGGACCCCACGCTAAGCCCACAGATAACCTAATGTAGTGTAAGTGATACAGGCTCTCACATTCATGCACACAGACATGCACATGCACTTAGTAACAAGAGACTGATCAACAAGCTCAGGTACTTCTGGGGGGTTCTAAGAATAACAGCTGAGAGATTTTCTGTACAGCTCAGAACATAAAGTTCAAATATTCAAGCATCCTCTAGTTTAACGGGCAGTCTTCAAAAGTTATAAACAACTAGTGATGCAACAAAATAACTTCTTGGCAAAAACCTAAAGTTCTCATAACTTTTTTATTCTGAAATGATGATGATGAAGATGCTTTTTTTGTTATTATTAATAATTTTTTTATTATTTTAATTTAATTATAATAATGATAATTCAATTAAATGTTCATTTTGAATTAGATTTTTTTTTTTAAGTACAAAATTAAATTAACTTCCTATAAAATAACATATAATATTACAAGCATATTACAAAATAACATATAATATTATAATAAGTTGTGGTTTCTGTTGATATTTTCCATCAATCTTCAGAAGTGGTATGTTTCGGAAATTTCAGCACAATCAATCAATCAATCAATAGAAATATGATAATTAAAAAAAAGAGTCCAGACATGAAAATAAATAAATAGTTTGCAGGGGCCTGCTTCCTACAATTACATTTGCAATAAGGATCATTTACTCAAAGGCATCTAGGAAATATCCTATTTAATTGAATTGCCAATCAATGTTCATGTTTGTTCTAGACAAGCAATTTCTTTCTTTCAACATTTTTCTGGGCATATGAAAGTGTGCATAGTTGATTTTAAGACTGTGGCTCAATAGTACTAAGTTCATGCTTACATTGGCTTGATACTGTTCCAGAATGACATGTCCAGGGAACTCAGGCTCTGGCACATTGGAGAATTTCCGGATAATGACCAGCAGTGTTTGTAAACCAGCCAGTCGGAGCTGATCGCTGTGGTCTGTTGCTGCCATGAACGCCATGCGGATGAGGTCCGCCAAGTGGAGAACCAGGAAATCTGAGAGACAGAAGGGGTGTTGATATTAACAGTGTTAAAACATGTATATAAATCACCCCAGAAGGTGGCGCTAAGATCCAGTGATTTACTGAACACATCAAGAAAGACATCCCAGTATACAGAGTTACAGCAAATACACTAAAGCAATTTGGATAAGAATGGAAATAAAAGAAATAAAAATTCTAACACAACAGAAGTGATGTGTCTAACCTGCAGATTCATGTAAATGCTGTTCTTGAGCAAGTGCCATGTTGAAGTGAGCACTGTTTCCGTTCTCACACTGTGCTATTATACGACACACACACTCCATGGAAAACACACGAGTGGACCAGCGCAGGTTACTGAAGGGGCCGCTGGATTCAGACTTTGCGTGGAATGCAGAGGAGTCATCATATCGATCTCCATCCTCCTCCTGTTGTGTTTCTACAGCAGCAGCTGCAGCGGAGTCTAGAATAAGACCATGAAAAACTAAATACTCAAAGGATGCAACTCTTTGCAAGTCAAACTAACAAAACACTAAAGGAATTAAAACAAAAGGAATTTGTCATGAGCCTGTACACAAAGTTCACAACATTTTAAGCCAATCCCAAGGCCTTTTCACTTGTCAGGTGAGTTGTTTTTTTTGTACACAAAAAAATGTGAATAAGTAGAGCACGTTTTGCTTTTGTTCACATATGTGCACTTTTCTCAGAGACTAAAACAAATTTCCAGTGTTCTTTGTGTGAACAGGATTAACACATCTTTAACTCAAGATACAGGAGATAAAACGTCCTGAGATGAAAAATTAAGCTTATTTTATTCTCATCATATTCTGCTCAAAGAGCTAAGATTGAAGCCCACCTGCAGAGGCAGAGAGCACGTCTTTGCAGAGTTTCAGCCAGTGGGCCAGGTTACTCTCAGCAGCCGAGCTCATCATGTGGACTAGCGTCTCCTGAATGTCTCGGCACAGGCACGGGTCAGACTCCCTGTCCAGCAGACTGAACAAAGCTCCCTCCAATCCCACCTCCTTAATAGTGACATCTGCAGGATCAACAATAATCATTTAACATACAGCCCACATTGTGACATATATATTGCAACAAATGACATTTTGCTTGAAATGTGTGCTTGATATATTATGATGGGAAGTCGTGGCCTAATGGTTAGAGATTCTGACTTGTGGTTGGAGGGTTGGACTGGCGAGAATTGTAGGTGGGGGGAGTGAATGTACAGCACTCTCTTCCACCCTCAATACTACATCTAAGATGAGACCTTGAGCAAGGCAACGAACCCCCAACTGCTTCCCCTTGGATGGTTTAAATGCAGAGCACAAATTCTGAGTACGGGACATAATTTTTTGCTACACGTCACTTTCACTTCATGTTGTGCAGTGGGGGCGATGCTGACTCACCCAATTGTGTGTTGTCTCTGCGTGGTAGCTCTTTAACCAGAGCAACTGCGTGCTCCGATACCTCCACTGCTTCCCTCTGAGCCAGCTGTCTCAGGCAGGCCACAACCGCACGCCTCAGAGACAGGTACGAACTGCACAGGTTTATCTGGACATGCACAAATATTACACATGAAATTAAAAGTAACATAAGATCTTGATATTAATATGGTCGTACGATTACAAATGATGAGCTGTGAATCAAGTGAGGTCTTGTGAAATAGAAAAATGTATCTGAGACATTGGAGCTGGGTGGTATAACAAATTAAATATTTAAAATAATTAAATAAAAACTTGTAATGGTTGAAATTATTTAACCATACAGCACACCTCTGATATAATATATAAACCATAATAGTTCAGACTGAGAGCAAGTAGATGAATTCAGAAACTGAGCACAACATAATCCAGACAAAAGTGCAAAAAAACAATTCAGCAGACAGCTGCGTTCACATCAAAGTTAGTTTAGTTATGTCAAAAAGATCCCACACAAACGCTCTTTCAGTGTAGAGAAGGACAGAGGGAGAGAAGAAAGGGACAGCAGGGCTACTGTCAAGGCTTGTTTTGAGCTTTAAATGATGTGACAAGCGATCTGTTTGCAAAGAATAGAACTATAAATCAAACCATTTAAAAATAGAGCATGGAAAACAAAGTATGTTTTTTCTCAATCACTGTCTAACAATGTCTAAACTTGTGTGTGTGTGCGGCTGTGTGAGGAATAGAGAGAGAGAAAGCGATGGACTGAAGCTCTCATAGTAATAAAGCTAATTGCTTGAATTGGCATGAGGCCACAGCTGTGGATGTGAATGTCGTGTACTGTGTTGGTGGTCAGTGTTAGAAGCCTTTACAGAAAAGAACAAGCCAAGCAAACCTAATCCTTGGCATTAACCCTGCAGTTAGATGCAGTGACACTGTCTGCTCATGCTCAAAACCAGATCCTTCTCGAGTTAGTTTCACACTGGGAAAAATGAGAGAGGACGACAACAGAGCATAATTATACAGAGAGAGACGCAAGAGAAAGAAGGGAATATGAAGTGCAAACAAAGGGAAGGGAAGGGAATAAAGTGGCCTGACAGCAGAGAGAGACAGACAAAACCTACCAACAAAGAATAATCCAATAAGACTTCCTGTACAAGAAAGCAGAAAACAGCACTGTCACTACAGATGAGGGCAAAGCCAGGTCTGTGAACACTCACCTCTTCCATTTCATTTCATTCTATATATATTATATATATATATATATATATATATATATAATATATATATATTATATATATATATATATATATTTATATCATTCTTTTTTAATTACTGGTTATATTTCAACAATATATCAATAATATATTTATTATAATTATTGGTTACCTGGCATAAAATTAATAATTAATACCTTGTAAACATCTGCCAGGATATTAAAAACTACTATTCCTTTACAGAAAATGTCTTCTCAAACCACCTGCCTAAACCAAACTGAAATTCTCCTTCTACATAAACCCTAAATAAACACTGTAACGATTAAAGACAACTTGAAGAAACATAAAAAAAATAAGTATATTTCCTTGGTTGAGTGCATAATTCATTGTTAGTTTAAATTTAAAAATTAAAAAATCTTTCATAACCTTTAATTTCTATTTATCAACCTTAGACCCTACTTTACTTTTTTGCTGATAACTCAAGCTGCTTGGGGTTGAAAAATAATATTAACCAATTATATAACAGCCTAATATTTCACACTTCAATCAAATTCTGGTCAAACAAACTTTATTTGTTCACTGTGTGTAATTTATCAGAAATCTGTTCGGTTAAATGTTTTGTGAATGCAGTTAAATGTCTGTTGTTCAGTATGATTGTGAGTGTTAAGTGCATTGATGACGTACACAGAGGCTGGGGACCAGGCTGGCCAGATTGACAAAGCCTGGCGCAACGTGCAGCTGCTGGAGGCAAGAGATCGCCTGGGCCTGGACCAGACAGTCCTGACTGTCCTGCATCACAGCACAGCCCACCAAACACGAGGTCCTCACTGCACACACACCTGCACCCTCACCTGGGGACAGTTTACATTAAATGAGCAGAGAGAAGAGAGTGTGTAAAGGTCTCACCTGCATATGACAATGTGTGTGTGTGGTTATGGGTAAATAAATGTAAGCACCTTGCAGATCCGGCCCCATGGAGGTGATGAGGGCATTAAAGCAGCGACCCAAGCTTTGCTGTACCTCCACATGTGTGTGTGGCGTTGAGAGCAGCAAACGTAGCACCAGATTAAAACTAGCCTCCAAGTGACTGTGGTACAAAGGACCAGCTAGATCCACAACCACGGAAAGAGCGTGGAGAGCCCACATCTGCATACATGCAAATAGTTCACTGAAAGGTTAGTGCAAGGTCCTCCTGGTTTGTTAATTTTTTTTATGGATAATAAACAGTCATGTGGTCTTTGAACCTGAACTTCAGGTGAGGTGCTGTCCTGGGACAGGGTGAACAGGACCCCAACGCAGGTACTAAGGTACTGAGGGGAGCTTATCCCACCCAGGTAACGGTATACAGCGCCGAGTGCCAAAGCATGACCTGTGCGTGTGATGGCATCCCTCGCTGTCTTCAGTCTAAAACACATTTACATTCATTTCAGATAGTTTCAAAACCATATTCTTTTTTTACACTCAACTTGTCATGCACTCACTTGTCAAAGCTCATAAGTGTGATGGAAACGGTGAAATTGGGGTCATTAAGAACTTGCACAAGCCTGGCTAAACCCTCCGCAGCCATGCAGCGCAAGAGAGGGTTTGGGCCCTCTAGCGCCCCTAATAGGAGAGACAGTGCTGGTCTTTGAACCTCCTCTGACCCCAGTTCCCTCCGACTTGATGCCAAACACTATATGGCAAAAAAAGATGGGGGAGAGAGAAGCAAAGTGGCTTTACATGGTGTGAATGCAGTGGTTTTAAATGGTTACTTTTTAAATTGCTTCTTACCTTCAAAGTGCAGCAGAAAGCAGCAGCTACATGGATTTGAACAGTCTGCTGCCGGGCTCCTTTGAGCTGACGCACAAACTCACAGAACTGCTCTAGGATCTGAGCCCTGAGACAGGAAATACAACAGATGTACCGTTCAGCTACTGTTATATCTTATTTTCCCTAGGGATGCATTATATGTATGTACCAGTTTATTAGCCAATATTACAGACTTTGTTGCTATTGGATATATTTGGGCCAAACTGAATACTGAACTGTTAATGCTCATTTCCACAGTTACTTCATGTGAAATGACAAATGACAAATTAAACTCTTAAACCACTAATAATTAAATAACACTGTTAAACAATCTTAAAATAAATATCCATACTGTACATTATAATGTTTTGATGCCCAAATGTACTTCTAATTACTGATGTTTGGCTTTTAGCGTTCCTTCGTGGTAAATGTTTTGCACTGTGAGGCCTATTCATTTTCATTCATATTCATCCACAAAGACCTAAACTAAAAGAAAATAAGTGAAAACATTTTTTTTTTTTTTTTTTGGTTTTGGTGTGAATTTTTTTTTGGTGTGTAATTGTATTTATATATGTAAATGGGCATTGTCATGTGGTTTATAAAAAATATAATAAACTATTTTTCATTGAAAAAAACATGATTAAAGCATACTGACTAAAGTCATTCATCTATCCATTGTATTTCAAAAAATTAGTGTGATTTCAAAGCTGTTCTTCTCTAAAAATCCTCTTTAAAAACAGATGTAAAATTGTAAAACTGTAAAAATCCAGATTCAAAAAGTGTGTTGTCTTTGTTGCACTTCTAACAACAAAAAACAAACATTAAAAATAATCTAGACAAGCTGCTAGTGGGATGAAAGATGCACTGCAAGTGGACCGATGGCCCCATATGATCAGTATAATTTTCTCTCCACTGCTATGTTTAATAATGCATGGGACATGGCCAGAACAGCCCCCAATTATGCAAATGCATGCAGAAGTCGGGATGTAAATTTGGCTATGCTGCATAAGAAAGTGCTTCAAAAAGTCTCTAGACCTCAATAAGGCCAGTTCCCACAAGCATTCACTATCAGTAAAAGTATCAGTTACTCCTAACAATTTGAATAACTTTAAAAGGATATTGTAGTTAACATTAGTACATTCACATTTTAGTGAATGTAACATCAAACAAACTACATAAATCATTTACAAACTGGAATGCACCATTAGCACCATCACTATAGAGTTGAGGGAAACAAACTAGTAAATAGCCAACTTCATCTGAGAATTTTCTGTTTAGCTATTCATCATCATTCATTCATTACCTGTTCATTTGCACATGTGAAGCATTATGAAGCGTACTGCTTGAACAAAGGTCCTATATAAAGGAACTAATTGAACTGAAGTGTTTTCTTTCAAATGAATTGAACTAAAAGCACTCCAAACAAAAAGCAAGAGCATACAAATGAATGACAGAAACCACGAAACTCAAGCAGCCCTCTGAAAGGAGTCTCTGTGGAGGCAGTGGACGTACTTCTGCTGAATTCCTAGGTGGGGGAAAATCACCCCAAACAGCTGGACAGCTGCTGCTGCTAAAGCAGAGCCTGGAGGGAGGGGGGTAGGAACATCCTGGGCTTTCTCAAAGATGGTAAATGGGTCATATTCTAATGTCCCACCTCCTGAACCACCACAATGGAGCTTTAAACAGACAGAAAACGCAATGAGATTCAAAATGAAGTGTGCAGTAACTAGGCATTGACTGCACATTAACAAGGCTATTTCCTTGATGATTAGGCTGTGATCTGACCTGTTCCTCTATGTAGTGCTGATCCACATCCTGCAGTGCAGGGCCCAGCAGTGCCAGGTCTTGTCTGTAGCACAGAGAGGGCAGCAGGTTCAGCTCAGCACATGTTGTGATTTCTGGCCCGGTCAGATCGTTCAGCAGCTGCTTCAACACCATGCCAAAGCTCTCTGAGCCAACACAACCAAACCACAATAAACAAATAAATACAAATTTGGGTAATCAAACAGTCCCATTTTCATACGTTACTGTGGGATATGAAAATAAGTGTCCTAAACAGCTCTCTTAAATTTCAAAGCATAATAAAAATGATTTACACGTACTGTTTCTTTAGCACATTTCACTTGAATACCATGGTAATGACCACTCAACAAGTAAGGGATAATGTACAGTCAGCCAGCCATTTTTACAAACTAAACCCTGACAGGGTGTTTTATGCTGTAATTTTGAAGGTTGATACTTTTTTATTTATTTTATTTTTTAGCCCTGATTAAAAAGCAGAAAACATCAGCACATGATCTAGTTTATCATTTCAGAATTTGCTTACCTTCATATCTTTTAGGCTGAAGCATTGTGAGGATCTCATACACTCTCAATCTAAAGACAGTGGCTGCATTTTTGATCTGGTTTCCATAGGATTTAATGAGAGAGGGCAGCCTAAAAAGAGTTATGTCAAATATTTGTCAATCAACATCCTGTTGACATTACATCTGCATTCTGCAATGCTTTAAAAGGCATTTATAACTTGAAAAATAAATTCAAGGTGCTATTTTCATTTTAAGCTAAAAAGATATACTCACTGATTGAGCAGGGCCACTGCACAGGACAAGAGAGGAAACAAACGACTTAAGACATCATCGGTCAGCAGGTCTTTGCAGTGCACCACCAGACTCTTCATTGCTATAAAGAAGATGACACAAGATATGAAGACTAAACATCCTGTTTATTCCTATATGCAGTCAAAAGCAAAGAACCTAAAGCAAATTTATTACTATGATGTGAAGGGAGTAGATCAGCAGATGGACTTATGCATGAAAAAAAGAGAGAAAAGAAGAGACATACGTGAGAAGATTCATAAACGACCCTCACCGCACAGTGCTCCTGCTCGCCCCTCCAGGGTCACCTGCCAGGTGAAAGAGTCTCCACGCCGCAGCTCATTCTCCACATCCCTCACAGACAGTGGGAAGGCACATTTCCATAGCAACAGCAATCGAGGTAAGTGATGCTCCATTACAGTCGGTCCTAATAAAAATACCAGAAAGATCAAAAAGGAGGTTAAAAAAAAATATCTGAAAACAGAAAATAAACTAGCACATTGGTTGTTACATTATCGGCATTATCTTGTCTATGTTGGGGATACTGAAGATCACAAACCAGTAAACTGGTTCATACCCAGTGTGGAGAGGGCACTGAGCAGCAGCCAACATCCTCGAGTGCGTTGGATGGAGATTCTGCTGTTCTGAGTTGCAGAGCGCAGCAGATCTTCTGCCAAGGTCATCACCATCTGCAACCAGTCCAGAGGAATGAAGAAAAATAATAACCATACACGATACTAATAACATTTACAGTCACATTGAAAAACACATTGTACACATAAAAAAAAAAAGAAAAGGATTAGTAAACATTTCTTCCCAAGCAACACAAGATTTCTTCATGAATTCCAACTGAGAGAATAAAGCTCTTTTCCTTAATGGATAGTTCGCCCAAAAATGCTAATTCTGTCATCATACACTCATCTGCATTTCAACTTTATTTCTTTTTAGAAAATAAAAAACATATATTTTAAGAAATGGTATTTGTTCATTTTTGTCAGTGGTCACCAAAACAGTTTAGTGACAAGTGTTCCTTAAATGAGTGTTGTCAAAATACTGGTTTTTCAATACTGAAATATTTGAAACTGTTTTAATACTCTTTTTCCGCAGTATCGATCAATTGATACCAAATGTGCACACACCACTGCATACAAACCACATGTTCTGCAGAAGAAAGGAACACTACTCCTACATCCTACGTTATCTGCTGGAACACCACTCTCATGAACGCGCATAAGCAGTTAGTGGAAGCTAGAGATTACGGTTTATAAAGTTTTAAATATGGGTATTTTTCTTAAACAAATGCATCACTTTGCTTCAGAAGGCCCCCAAAGTCATGTGGAGTATGATGGACAGATGCACTTTTTTGGGCTTCAAAATCTTGACTACCATTCACTGCAATTATAAAGCTTGGAAGAGCCAGGACATTTTTTAATATAACTCTGATTGCATTTGTCTGAAAGAAGTCCTATATACACCTAGAACAGCTTGAGGGTGAGTAAATCATGGGGTAATTTTCATTTTTGGGTGAACAATCCCTTAAAGGTTTACATTTTTGTGGTATGCAATACTAAATAATACATTAACAATGACATTGCTGATTTGCAGCAAGTCATCCATTTCAAAATTAAGTCATTAATTTTCAGTTTCTCAATGGGTTTACATTTTTGTGGTATGCAATACTAAATAATATGTACTGTGAGCTACTTAAAAGGAGACTCACTGCATAGGACACATATAGACACAAATCTCATTCATACCTTGAACCCCTAAAAAAAAAGAACTTGTGAACACTCCTAGCGGACAGAGCTTTGTATGGCTCCCAGCAGAGCTCATTCCATACCTTGCCCTTAGGAGTGTGATACTCCTAGCGGACAGAGCTGTATTGGCTCCAGATGGCGGGCAGCACTGTACCCTGCCACAGCCTCTGGGCATGACTTCAGGGCATTTAGCCTCTCTGCACAGCGGTCTAGCAACACTGCCACCTGAGCAGGCATCCCTACGGCAACACACCGCAGGCACCAGGCGGCGGCCAGCCGAGCAGATGCGCTGGGGTGAAGAAGAACAGAGATCACAGTGTCCAACATTCCTGTCAGAAAAACAAAAAGAAACTATTGAACTTGCAGTTTTAGTAAAGTTCAAGGCATCAGAGATGACAGTGTGAGCTCTTTCTGAAATTGTTTTAAAGACGGTGTCACTGAAGCAGAATGGATGTGTTGATTCTGCAGCTGTAGGCACTTTTTCTGCTCTCTCCTTCATCCAGGCCTTATTGTGACACATCCATTAAAGAGCAGACACACTGACACAAAATCCAGAGATACAGCTATAGACACCTGAAAAACATCTTTCTTTGATCCTGGTTCAAACTTCAGTATAAGGCCATCAAAAATGTGTTATGTTAGGAGCAGGATGTTGTCTATACCTGTTCTATTGACAAAAATATTACAGCTATTTTTGAAATTACTGCAACCATAACCAATATTTGTCTCCCAGAATATTTTTTACCTTTATGAGGCCATTTTTTCTAACCATTTAATATCTAACATCCTGTCCATCCAACACTTAAAATTCATTGGCATGAACAGAATATAGATTTGCATATACAAAAACTTACTATCCCAAAGCTTTTGAACATTAGTGTACATCAATGGTAAAAAAAAAACTACATAAAACAAAAATAAATAAATAAAAACAAAGAACACAGAGGGGCACATTTGTCATTACATTTGAATGACATTTTTCATCACCACAAGCCACTAAAGCATGTAAAAAGAGGTGCTTAACCGTACCCTCCATGGAGTATCTAAACATCCTTAGAAAGTGTTTAATGGAGTGCCCAGAGTTCGTTGGTTAATAATGCATGACAAACCTATGCTGGTGTCCTGCAGCAGTGGGGCGGCAGTGGAGCTCAAGTCCTGTAGCAGACTGCCCAGCTCAAAGAGTGCACACACAAGCACATGCTGACTAGCTGCGACTTCCGCAGGGCTCACACGTGTCTCCATGTTCCCCTCATGAAGAGCAGCATCTGACAGGAACACAGGGATACAATTAAGAAATGACAACTCAATATCCAACGAAACCTAAATATTCACCCTTGGCCGAGTTTCTTACCCACAACCCTCTTCTGTTTGCTGATCAATTGACAGATCTCTTTGGCAGCTGCGATTTGGGCCTTCTCCCCCAGCAAAGTGCCAACAGTGGCCCGCAGTATGAAGGAGACACAGCAGCGGCAGGACACAGC
This sequence comes from Cyprinus carpio, assembly GCF_018340385.1. Lineage (NCBI taxonomy): Eukaryota > Metazoa > Chordata > Actinopteri > Cypriniformes > Cyprinidae > Cyprinus > Cyprinus carpio. The sequence continues at coordinate 13,229,217 of NC_056588.1, read as the reverse complement.
ATCTGCTGGGTATTGCGTCACCCGTGCGTGAGACACCCACACCATGAGAAGAGAAAGAAGACAGGAGAAGTGATTCTCCAGCCATGCGCCACCCAGAATGGACACAAACACCACACATGTCTGTTTAAGAGAGAGAACATGTGGTATTCATGTTAAATTACTAAACTGAAATGGATCAAATAAATGCATATAAAAAAAAAACTTTTTTTTTTTGCATAACAGATAACTGATACATAAATAGAGGCAGAAATACATTTCTTCTGATATTATATAACCTTCATTTGTTCTTTTTTTTAACACTAGACATAAAGCCAGTCATGCTGTGACTAAAACACAAATATTCAGATCAGGATTGTAGGAGGGTGGGTGACCTGTGTGATGCCCACGCGCACGTCTCTGCTGACTGAGCTGGTTCCTTTCAACATGTCTCCACTGGCCCGCAGGAAGCCGGCTCCACCCCGCAGGAAACCAGAACTCAGCAGCTCCATCACCTCCTCCAGGGAGTTGCGCTTGGAGCCTGGCCTCGGAGCTGAGAGCAAAGCCACAGGAACAGGGGAGGAAGAATGAAAAGAAGAGACACGTGAGAGAGTGTGAGGGGATAAACAATAGAACAGAAGGAATCGAGTGGGAGTGTATGTGTGTGTGCAGTATGTGGGTGACAGAGGAGAGGAGGGAATGATCTCCATGGGTAAATGATCAGCTCAGTGTCCTCTGAGGAAGTTACTGAGATTACTGAATGAAATCCACCCACCTATGGCCTGTCTGGGCTCCAGTGCCGATGCTAATAAAGTGCCAAGCAGTTTTGAGACAGCGACTCGGACATCATAGTTTGAGCCCTCGAAGGCCCGGAAACAATGAGTGGCCACATTCTCCAGCTCTGTGGACCACAGGAAGACAGCCTCTCTCTGGAGCTCCAGAAGACACTGTCAAAAAAGAAAATAGTTCATTTCACAACTTCAAGATTCTAAGCTAAAAACGGAAAAAGCAAAAAATACACTGGGGATTATAGTAATATTTGAAATATTCAGGGGAATTTTCGCCACTTCTCATCACAACAAAGACACATCAAACTCCACACTACCAAAAATAACACTGATGATAATACAAATAAAAATAATAATAATAATAACAATAATTCACATCACAAATTGATAATGATTCTGGGAAGACTTGAACAAAAACTAAAAACAAAATATGATTTTCAAATTAGCTTTTGTTTGGAATAAATGAAGAAATTCTATTAATCTTATAATTTTGTTATTAAATGGAAGAAGAGTAAGTGTTTACACTACTTCCTCTATAGCTAGAAATACTACAATAACATTTAGGATCCATATTTTAATTATATTGTGATATTGTGAGAATATAATAACGTAATAAGAATATTATAAACTGAATTGTGGTCGATATAAACATCTGTTAAAAAGAAAGAAAGAACAAAATGTGGATTTGCCTTCAGTCAACTGTGATACATGTTTGACAAAGATGATTATTAACTTTTGATATATGATTTGTAACTGAGGCATGTGGTTGTGTATCCAGTACCTTTGTGGCAGCACAGCGCACACCCATGGAGCGGTCGGTGAGACATGGGCGAGCAGCTTTATAGATGTCTCTGTGACAGGACACAGCACTCACACCTAAACCCTTCAGAATCCTCTCAATACACAGCATGATCTCACAGCGGCCCTGAGACTGGACAAAATAAAACATAAGCACACATTTATTACAGCTACGGTCTTCTACAATATAAAAATATCTCTAATCCATTTTTCAAAAGTGCCCATCCCTAGTTCTCTGTGATATTCTGGTTTCCATATACGACTCGGGCCCCTCCTATAATTTAAGTCTATTTTGCCTGTTTTATACTGTGACAGTTAATGGAATTTCTTAGAAAAGTAATAGCATGTCTATAATTAATGTCTAAAAAAAGTGCACACTGATTTTTAGAGTTTTGTCTTTAACCTTTAGTAGAAATAGAATTTATAGAAATTATTTAAAACACACACTACCATTTAAAAAACTGGGGTCAGTGTGTGTGTGTGTTTTTTAAAGAAATAAAAAAAAAAGAAAAAGACACAGTAAAGACTTTTACACTGTTACAAAATAACCTATTTGAAATAAATGCTATTCTTTTTAACTTTTCATTCAACAAAAATTTCCACTAAAATATTAAATAATACAAGTGTTTTCAACAATGATGGTAAGATAATAATAATTTATGTTTCTTCAAATCAGCATTTTAGAATGACTTCCAAAAGATCATGTGACGCTTAAGACAAGTCAAAGTTGCCATAACTGAAATAAATGTAATTTTCGAATATATTAATTTAGAAAAGAATCATTTTAAATTGTAATAATATTTCATAATATTACTGGTTTTACTGTATTGCAGCCTTGGTGAGCATAACAGGCTTCTATCAAAAACATTAAAGTCCACGTGAAACAGAAGTTGTGATTGTCCTTTCTTCCTTATTGTGACATATATCCGAGTGAAACAGCTTCTTGAACACTTGATTTGACCATCAGACATTGATTGGATCACTGGATCACTGTCATTTGCTATTGCTGTGATCTCATGTGAATGACGGGTTGCTGGAGGAGTGAGATTATTGTCCATGTCATCAGAGAAGAGAAGAGATGCCATTGCAAGGGGAAGTGGAAGTTGATAAAAGATTATGAGGGCATATGAATAAAAAAAGAATTATAATGTGCACAGATAAATCATTTATAAAAAACACTACAATCATAAGAATTATGAATTAATGAAGAACAAAAACTTTCAACGGTAGTGTATTCCATCAGCTAATTGACAAGTTCTAAGCATTTTGTGATGGTCATAATAAAAAAATACTGCATGTGATGATTCAAAACACCTGAATCACCTGTTTGACCTCAAAACTATGTGTCAAAAAAGGCATGATTTTTCAGAGTAGAGTACAGTCACATCCCTGTGTTTTGTAAATCACATACTGGTGTGCTGCCACACGTACCTCTGCGCTCTTCATTGCTTTCAGAAGGTTTGCCATGGTTTCTTTAAACGAGTTGATGAGCAGTCGACCCAGTTGCTCATACAGCACACCCAAACAGGCCACGGCTGCCCTGTAGGGAGCAATGAGTAAACTCACTGGCAAGTGACCAAGCTGAAGCCCATCTGTAGTGCGGGCAGTGGGTGTGCGTGATGTGTGCATGTAGGGGGGCAGATTTATGACACTCACAGTCTTGTAGGCAGGAAGCTGGGCGAGTCATCCTTGCTACGGATGATGTCATTGCAGCGGTCCACAGTGAGGCTGGATGTGAGGGAGTCGCCCACTCGGTACACCAGCGCCAGACATTGTGCCAGCAGCAATCGCGTCGGGGGGCCAGGAGAACTCGTCAGTACCGTCGTCAGCTGCTCCAACAGGTGCTTCTGGTTCTGTTTCACATTGGCCTGCCACACAGATACATGCCGACTTACTGTTTAGCTGAGGGCCGCTCTTTAATTGCGGTTTCTTGGCACTTTACCAATGAGAAAAACAGACAGATAGATCACTAGTTCATTCCAGGCTGAGAGACAGCCGGTGGAAAGGCAGACAAATAATCAGGGAGTCTGTTCAAAGAGGCCTGCTTGTGTTTGTGTTCGAAAGAGAGAGAGAGAGAGAGAGAGAGAGAGAGAAAGAGAGAAGTATGCCTGAGTGAGAGAGAGGGGGAGGGGGTTATGGATGGGTGGGGGGAGAGAAAGAGAGAGAGAGAGAGAGAGACAGAGAGACACAGAAGTGTTTCTTCTTAAACAGAGAGCTTATTGTCAGCGCCCTCAGCTCACCCGGTCTGTGGCAGGGAGTATTTTCTTGAGGAAACGCAGCCACTCGAAGACAAACTCAGCCCTCTGGTGCTCCTTTAGCTGATTGCAGGCTTCCTCGTTCAGCAATAAACTATGAGCCTGCTCCATCTTCCTGTCTCTTCTTGCGCTCCAGCTTTTCACCTGAGACCTCGACCGCAGCGCCCCTCACATTCCAGACACCTTCATCCTCCCTGAAATAAACCACAAGTTCACTGCACAAGGGGTCTGTGGAAAAGTTTAACGAAAAACAGTGTTTAAAACAAAAACAGTGAATAGAAATAAATAATAAAAATAAATGTATAAGCAAACAAATAAACAACATTTTCGGTTTTCTTTTTCATTTAAGTTAAAGTTTTAGTATGTCTATTTAGTTTTTTACATTTTTATTTCAGTTATAGTTTTCGCTATTTTAGTACATCGAGTTAAACTAAATGAAAAAGAAAAATGTTGCTGTGGCAACTAGCTGAACTAAAATCAATTTAATTTTTTTTTATATATTTAATTTATTTAAGTAATGATTATTTTAAATGGTTTTAGTTAACTATAACAACCCTGTACCGTACTATGGTGAGTATGGAAAAAAAGAAAATTAATAAAATGCAATAGAAACTAATAACATTTTGCACATACTAATATATATTTTTTTTTTTTTCACAGTACAGATAGGGTCTTTATACATGAAAATATATAGCTGCCTTTTAACTTTTATAATGGGGGTTCCTTTCACAAGGACGACCACATTCGGGGTCTGTGCCATCTAAAGGACTGAAGACAGCCACAAAGGATACACCAAAGATGTTGTAAAAAGAAACTGATGTAAATCTGAATGTGCAAAAGTGTGTGAACATGCCAGTTTATGAAGGGTATATTATAAATATAACCTCCCTTCTTCCAAAAGTACCTTGTAAAGTTATATGTCGCCGATATGAATTATGCATCATGTCCACTGAGTCTGCGCAGTCTGGAGAGAAACCAGCAGATCACGCAACTAAAATTACTAAAAGAAGACTTTAAATGGATCTCAACTTTTAAACCAGATTAAGGAGGGCGAGATACGGACATCAAAAAGTCTGTCAGGGGAACAAAACGGATGGGACAGTGACATTATTTTAGGTGTGTTGGATGGTCCACAATGAGTCAGACAGACTGTCTACTTTTCTCACAGGTTTATTTAGCAGCAAGGGAACTGCTTGTGTGAATTTGGTTACTTATATTCAGTTTCAAGGTGAATTTAATCTGCATATTGTTATACAGCAGATTTTGTAAGTGGTTTTTTTGTAAGTTTTTTATGGTTAGCTTTCTAATCAAATAAAATCCACTCCAAATAATAAAAATAAATAATATCTACTGGATAAATAAATAAGCACATGTTTTCACAAACAAGTCTTTAGTGTGTGTTTGATTTCTTGATGTACAGTAGATGCTGACTCCAGGCTAAACCGCTTTTCTCCCAACTTCACACAAAGATAGTTATCCTCTAACATTTATTTTTGACTAAACATACATCTCAAACTAAAACATACATGCAATTGTCAGTGATTTAGTGAGTGTTTGGTATTTTAGCCTAACGCTAGCGTGTATCCAATGCTAACTAATTCTCTGACATGCTAGCAAGATAAATCTTCAAAAGCAGCGATTTATTATCTTTAAAATAAAAATATCCTGAGCAAAATGTGTATTACCTGCTAAATCCATCAACTGTAATGTCGGGTGAGAAAGGTATATCCCTATTCAAGTCGACTGTTTGTGTGTAACACCTCAAAGACATCTGCTTGCGTGAAAGTGCGAGTCAAACTGTGAAGCGCAGCCACGTTAAAGAGACAGTGACCGGGAGTGACCGCTAGAGGGACAAACACACTGCTGCCGCTGCTCAAACTCACGCTCCGTCGAAAACAAACTACACGGCCGTCTACCTAGACATTTATTTATTTTTTGGCTATTATATCAACCTTCTGAAACTAAATTTATCTGCATTATACAATAGCTGCGTACCTGTACACCATTTCTAGCCACCTACCTAGGCAGCATTTATGGGCCTTATAACAAAGCTACCCATTTAGGCAGGATTTTTCAATGTAGGACAGGACTCCAAAGCATACCAAAAACCACAAGCACTGTTATTCACTTCAAGTTACATTTACAGTATCAAAAACAGCTTTATAAATACATTCTATGGTTCAGAGAGAGAGGGTGGACCAAGATTATATAAAAGGTTTTGTTGCAAGAAAACTTATATTAATAGGATAAGTGTAGTTTAGGGATAGAGATATGAAAATATAAAGGCGTTAATTGTTAATATGCTTTTACACAGCGTTTCAGAAGCAGCTGAAACCTAAAAGACCAATAGGGACATTTTCCAAAAATATATATTTATGAAGAACGTGAAGGAACATAACAAAGAAAGACACAGCTGTACTGCTAGCACAGCACACTCGAGTAAAACTGCTGGACAAAGATGAAGCTTAAACCGTTTTATTTGTTCATACATTGTATTTGCTTATATATTTATTTACACTATAATCAAATAAAAGAATCTAAAATGTTGCCTTTTCAGCTTCTTTTACACCAGATGAATTATAACTTTTCTTTTGCATTTCTTTATATCGAGTTGTGTTTATGCTTTCATTAGAATTTCATGGTATAACATCCGCAGATTATGAACGCCAAATAAAAAAAATATATATACAATCCGCTGATAAACTGCATTGTAGAAGAACTGGCTTAACAAGGCAAATTAAAAATCTTAATTTGAGATGTTTTGTAAGCTACAGCTAGCAAACATTTCATGAGCACTGGTGTTTGACATAACAAAACGCACTTTAAAACAACTGGAAAAGTAGAAGCTAAAACACCGTAAAATATTGTGATTAACAGCACTGAAACGAACTGATTTAAGATACATTTTTAACTATGATGCTAAACCATGATAGTGAAACTCAGCAGTATTCCATAAAATAATCATCCTCCTCGTCACTGTCATCAGCTCTGGATGGGATATCTTTATCTGACAGCATATTCCACACAACGAAGTCATCATCTTCAGCTGTTAAAAACACAGAGGGGTGAATATTAATAAACTACATATTTTTCAACTCAATACACTGAAGCATGTTTGTGTTTCCAAAAAGGTAACTTGCATACCAACACATCTCTTTAGAGTCTTCTTGACTACTGGGGTTGGTGTAAGCTTATCCTACACAGGAAGAATATTGCATCATCATTAACATGGGGGAAAAAAAAAAAAAGAGGGTAATAAAGTTGTTTGATTTATTGTGGGAACATTATTGATGATTAGTATTTTTTTGATGTTGTTATTGTTGGTGCTTTTTTTTTGCGTTTTTTTCGTTTCTTGTTGTTCTTATGATGGTGGATGTACTTGTCCATGTTATTCTAAAATAAACAAAAAATAAAGAAATTAATTAATGGTTTATTATACAAAGACCCAAATTAGACATCTGCATTTTTAAAAAATGAGGCATTAAGCCTGATGAGTGCGCTCAGCATCCGCCCACTAAATATAGCTTTGGCAGTCGAGATGAAAGCGTACTTGTTGATGGATCCCAGCATTCCTGGGCTGATGTGCAGACACTGAGGGGTTTTAGCAGCAGTAGAAATGCTAGAACTCGGCGTCTCAGGGTTTTGAAGCAGGCTGAACTCTTCATCTCCATTTGCAGCGAATACAGGCAACTACAGAAGATGTCAGGTTAGATTTTCTTAGGGTATAGACAAGATATGGTATCACTCAGACAGGGGGCTTTATTAGGTCTGAACGTGCAGTTCAGAGCATCTGGCTCCAAATCAATCGACAATAAATCACCTTGATTTGCTTATTGTGCATTGGTGAGTTGGCAAATACATCGTCATGGTCATCTTTGGGCATGTGGTCCAAGAAATGCCTCATCTGCTGTCTCCTTTTAAGTGTTCCAGCTTTAGCAGTTATTTCAACTATCTCCTTTCCTGTGAGAAAAAGCAAGATCAGACATTGTTTTTTCCATTTTCAAATGCATGAATTTGTAAATCTGTAAAAACAGTCACAACCCTTCAAATGATACAGTAAAGTATAGAAACCTGGCTCCTCGGTTGCTGCTGGTTTCTTCTGTGCTCTTATTCTGGGTCTTTTGTTGGTCTTCTGATTGGGATTATACTGTTCCTGACACTCTTCGGCCGAACGAGTGCCGACAATATACGCAACGTTTGCCCAGTAACCGCTCTTGTGCTTAGGTAATGAGCTGACAGCCCTGTCCAGAGAAATAAAAAGTGCTCTCATGATCTGTCTATATTTCATGCATTCAAAGGAATGACGTAATTTTTTTTTCCTATCCTGTAAAAAACCAAGTAAACTTAAATACCAAATTTAAAAAATAATAATAATAAACTCAAGTTTAAAGCTTACTCGTGTAGTTTTTGAAGCTCTTCTTCAGTCCATTTTCCATCTAATAGCTCATCTTCTTCATGCTTATTGCTGTTTTCTGTTTGTGGCTTTTTGCTTCTTGCGTTTGCTTTTCTTGTTTCAGATTTCTTTGACCTTCTGTTATTTGAAACGGCATGTTGAACACTTTCCTCATCCTCTGAGTGCTCAGAATGCATGTCCTCTGAGGACGGAAAGTGTCCATTGGTTTTAAGTTCAGATTTAGCTTTCCTTTGTCTTGTCCTCCTCAACAATAACGTGGTCTTCTTGTCATGTCCCCTTCTCTCTTCATCATCATCATCATCATCTGTTGGCAAATCAACAGCATCTCCTACCAAAGCATCTGAATTTCGCTGCGAGACCTTTTTTGGTCTACGTGAACCTCTCACTGAGTCCTGTTCATGAGTGGTAGAATCTTGCACCACAGAGGTCTCAGTTTTGTGAGGTTTTGTTAGCTGTTTACGGTTTGTGGAGCCTTGTCCTTGTCGCCTTATTGGAGGGTCTGGAGATGCAAATGAGCTGTTAGAGTCAGTAGAGTACTGGGCTCTGGAGTATATGCGAGCACTTCGGCGTAAGCAACTGCTGTCGTGAGGCATGGATTGTGGTTCCTCCCGAATTTGCTTTTGGGACTTGCCATTGCTTTTTGTCTTCGGATCATTCTCAAAGCCCGATTCCTGATCATCATATGACACTGCTGGTGAGAAATGACTATTCACTGAATCAGCCTTTCTGTTCTCCATCATCTCTGACCCTGAACCCATAGCATTTTCCTCTCCTCCTGACTGCTGTTTTCTCCGAGAGGTTCTTTGAGGTTGACTAGCTTTTTGTTTCACTGCATGACCCGAGTTCGAGCTGAGGGCCATAACCAGAGGTCCTCTCTGAGCTCTTGAAGGTTTATTCAGTGTTGTGCTCTCACTTGGAGATGGATTGCTCTGAGATTGGACTTTTCTTTGGGGTTTGGAACGCTGCCTGATCCTCCTCATTGGCACTGACAGTTCATCTTCACTGCTGGATGTGTTACGCCTCCCTTGTAAAACGAATAAATGTGAAAATTTGAATGAAAAAACAAATGCGCTTTAAAAACACACGTGTTATGAATGCACACCTCTTCCCAGAGTTTCAGGCCTGGATGATTGTTCCTCTGTGATTTGTGATGTTGCCATAGTTACTGGTTTCTTTGGCTGGAAAGCAAAATAACATCAAATTTAATCAAATTTAAAAAAATGGTCCACCTGCACCATACCAATATAAAAAGACCCTGTAAATGCCACTAGAGATCAAAGACATTGTTTGCAGTGCTGAATGAAATGAGAAGAGTACCGTGGACAGCACTGAGGTAGAGTAGTCCTCATGGATAGTGACATTCATGTCAGAATCCATAACAATCCTCCCTCCTTTCCAGTATTCCAATGGTGGTTTGATGAGCCGGCCACTGCGGGAAACTTTTGCACTGCCCTGCTGAATGTTGTCAGTGGGAGTGATGGGACTGGGAGCTATCCCACGAAAAAAATTCAATATATTAGCATGACCATTTCAAACTAATGGGGATGAACATAGTTTAAACAAAAACTGGGATTCCAGACATTCTTGATACAGACACCAATTAAATATAAACAAATTAAGCAGTTAATTATGACTGATTCAATAATAAGTCATTCAGATAGATTTGTGAACTTTCCAACTGATATAAAGGTCACCTTTACTGTTGAAATGATATACTCACACATTATATTGTCCTGAATTTTGGGATGTTTGCATGTTGAGTTTTTAGCGGCCTGTTGATTTTTAGCTTTGGGAGGTTTCACACCGCTGTTGTCCTTCTGACTTTTCTGCAGTCTAAAACAAGAATAGTTTCTTTTTATAATTTGATAAACAGCATAATAACAGATTTGAGGCAACTTACCCCATATGACCACTCAAAAACTGATCCAGGTACTCCTTCCACATTTTTGGAAACCCAAAAAGAAACTTCTTCAAAAACCATGATGGAAACGCTGTAAGCGTTAAAACAAAAATTGTCAAATGAAACATACACAATCAAAGTAACGCAACTTGATTTAAAAAGCATTTTCTTACATGAACTGGGATGTTTGGCCATTTTCCCAATGAGGACATAGGTTCTGCCAGATGAAGTCTTGAGAACATTGCTTGAGATTCTTTCAGTGATAAAACTGCTGTGCCACGGTATCATAGTATCTCTGTATGTATCAAACAAAAGCATTTAGAGCCACAAAAAACAGCTTCATGGAGGATTTATAAAAAAGCATAACGCTATAATATAATACATTATATTATAGTGCAGACAGACACTATGACAATTCTTTAAGATATTTAAAAAAAAATATTTAAAAATATATTATAATAAATTTACTAATTTGAATAATAGGGAAGAAGGAGAATGTATTTATTTCGAATACCATCAACCACAAGGTCTTTGTTGAGCAGTTTCAAAACCCAGTCTTTTAAATGAATCCCCCTCACCTAAAATACAAAAACAATGTACTAACTACAAAATATTACAAAATCTAAAACCACCAAATCACATTTTTGCATTTTCGTTTTGTTAATGATTTTAAAAACCATTAAGAAACAAATGCTACATTTTTTAACTTACATTGGTTCCTTCATCGTCTGCTTGTTTAGCTTGTTGTTTTGACTGAAACACAGACGCTGTCTTTCGTGGGATCAACACCCGAGGAGAGAGCTGCAGGAGAGGATCATCCAGTAGATTATGAGGAGGCTGAGGGGGTACAGGGACCACTTCTGTGCATTCCGACTGACCAAACGGATCAGACTCAGGGCTACTGGACGTGTCTATTAGGAGGTCTTCCTCACTGTCCTTTTCTACTGCAATGCTCCTCTCACCAAATACAACGCCACCTACAAGTAAATTACACAGAGCTAATGTGTTATGATCAGTGTTACATTGTTCTTTGCATGATAGCTACTTTTGCATAATTAAGTCTGTATTCTAACCCAATTTTAAGAAAAATCAGAATAATACTTATTGCCAAGTTTGTTTTCACACACACAGAATTTGTCATGGTGACAGAAGAAGCTTCCAGTGCACATATATTCATACATATAAACACAATAGACAAATAAGAACTAACTTAAGAGTTATGCATTTCTGTCTGGTTTGCAAAAACTTATCAACAGAGCATCAGTATAAGGTCATTAAAACGAGATTCATATCCAGACATATACATTATTCTTAACCACTCACTGTAATTTTATGAGTAATACAGAGTGAAATTAAAAGTCATACCTTTATTTCTGATATCTTTTGAACTGCTGACGTAGGTGATGGGTTTCCGCTGAAGCTGGGCTAACATCTCATCAGGAACCACCTTGTTCATCAGCATATGAGTCTCTTGAGTAAACAAATACAGACAGATTTTTATAAGTGAGTCAGGTTGCACTGTATATAACGGTCCTAAAATGCCAAACAACAGCAATTACTAAAATAATAACATTAAAATCATACCTCTTTTTCTGTTATAAAGATTCTCTGGCATTTGCGTTCGCCTTTTTCTCATCGCTGATAACATCTCCCCAGGTATTTTCTCAAGTAAAACATAGGGCTCTAGAAAAAGAAAAGGGATATTAGTAGAATTAATTTTCATCAATATGTATGACATCTGAAAAAAAATGGAGAACTAACCAATAAATGACTCTGATGCCGTATTAAAGGTTTCGTGTTGTCTTCCAGGCACTTTATGAAGATTGATGGAAAGGCTATCCTGTGGTAAGTCCATTTCTCCAGCTTGTGCATCTCCTCTCAGTGACTGCGGAGGTGAGAGGGCTAACACATATGTCTCCTGGTCAGTGTTACTCTTATGAGAGGTCTGGGTTACAGGGTTCGAGGGGACACTGTCACAGATCTCTTGGTTGCTTATATGATCAGAGGCTGCCCCATGCCCTGCAGAATATTGTCTCTGAACTTTTGCCTTCATTCTTGCAAAAATCTTTGCCGGCGTCTCGCTGCACCTCTTCAGCATCAGGTCCACTTTGTCTAGAGGAGCGACCTCCGCCGTGGCATTGATGCTGCTAAGCTCACATGGGATATTTGGGCTATTTTCTTCAGCATTCTGTGCAGTGGAGTTCATCACCAACACATCTCGGTTTGAAATCTTTCTGCCTGATCCAGTTGTCCAACTGTGAGCTGCTTTAGGTATGGTTTTCACTGGTGTGATCATGCCACCAGGCTTAGGGGCTTCAGGAGCTATGAAATAGTCTTGCAGTGGATGATACATTGTTGTATTAGAGGAAATTCAGACTAAATGTTTTCAGCAAAACAGTGGTCCATGTTCTCATCACAATCCTGTAAGATGCGAAGGGGGGAAAATCAAATTAACAAAATAAGATAAAAGGGATGATTGATTCGTCTATAAAGACTGTGTTTCGTATGTGAAATTGTAATTTTTATATTAAGTTATTATATGGATTTGTATTAGTATTTCGTCTATAAAATTGGACGTTTTATATGTTAATTAATTTTAACTATATAAACACTTCTCTAAATCCAGTGTTAGTCTGGCTGTAAAATACTAACGTTAAAACGAAAATAACCCCGTGCACACTTATCCGTCGACAAACCCCGTGTAAAATGATCGATTACATATCAGTGAGTGAAACAAAGTACCAACATAATATATAGTAGATTGAGTGACATTGGGGCATATATTGTTTTTTACAACAACAACAAAAACGACTCGCTTACCATATAAACTGGTTTGAATTTTCCCGGATAAAGCGCGGCTAACGTCTCGCGTCGCGTAAGAACTGACGTCACTTCCGCCAATAACGCAGCCAAGAAGTGAGTGGTTCATTTCAATGAATCGGTTCTCCGGACAGTTCTTTTCAAATAATTGTTTTAAACAATTCTGTAAATACGGACATGCTGGAGAAGTTAATAGACACCTCTGACATGTCTACTTCCACAGTAGTAACACAATTTTTCCTACATTCAAGCTTTTCAATATAAATCATTCTTTCAGATGGAATTAGTGAACCGGTTCAATTTATTACTTGAAAAGATCCGACTCGAAAGAACGCCTCGCGCACGCCTCGGTAACGTTACTTAGTGGAGTTCGTGTTACGCACGTGTGTTGGAAATATGTATTTGGAGAGAATCTCAAATGATCTGTGTATAGGAAATACATGAGCAGTAAACATTTCGTCGTTTGTTAAAGGAGACGATGTCCGAGATTCATCTACCTGAAAAAATTAGGATTTCTCTCTGATCGCGACAAACTGAATGTTCGTTTAAGCTGCACGTACTTTGAGACTGAGCGACCATTGGTCCTTATGGAAAGACAGTGTTATTGTCCTCCAAAAATTCCATGACTCACATTTCTGGAAAATTCTTCGTCAATGGAAAATCAAGTTTATTGTCGTTCAAAAGCAGCAGCAAAAGTCTTGCAACAAACTGTGACTTTGCTGCCGTGGATCGGTTCCGTGCGCCGATGGCACAGCTCTGATGACACTCACTGGGGGCTTTACAACACCTCCAGAGGCTCGTCATCCGTCAGTGAGTTGTTGTCTGAGTCTGACCCGCTCCCTTTATCTTTGAGACAACTGACTGTGAGGTCAAGAGAGCCTCGATATCAGAGATAAGTGCTGTCATTTCACAACTTGTCAGTCTTACCACACTACACTACATTACCATGAAGATAAAAATCCTATCCATAAAACTGCACTTCATGGCACGTTGAGGGGCTGCCCAACTTAAAACACCATTCCTTGAGATTGGGACCAAAATATGGTATTCCCCTGATGGTTATTTTTGTCCAACTGAAGCATGTGGACATGATCCAGGTTTGTACACTTTCAGGAAAGAAAAATCTGGTGAAGAAAAGACTCAGTATGTAGAGTAATAACCCGTCCCATCTTGTCTTTCACACAGGAGTGACTCAGTCCAGATGCAGTTTGGCCTGAGCAGCCTGGAGCTGCTGAACTATGAAGACCCCTGCCTCTCCTCTGTTGCCTTTAACGGTCTGTACTCCCTGAACAAACGAACAGTGCATTACAAACAATAGCTTGAAAATCCAAGCTTCTGCTGCAAGGTCTCCATGTAGCTCAGGTCCATTAAATAACATTAACAGATGAAACTTTTCATTTTAATAATACATTAGTAAACTCACTCAAATTCTTTGTGTGTGTAAATAAAGCTCTTTCTGACTTCTGACTTAAAATTCACTAAGATTTATAACGTTTCACTGTTATTTCATGCTAGCTAATGTTTACAAATGGAACCTTATTGTAACGTGTTACCATTGATTTGAATCTGCTGACATCCCTAGTTTCTGTTTCAGAACGTTTGGATCAAGACAAGCATGTTAAGGAAGATAAGACTCAATTCTGAATTTATTTGATTTTTATGCAGCAAATCCCTCTATATTTTTGTCCTGTCTCTGTGTTTTCTAGTAGGATATCCACTCAGAGTCTGTGCAGAATCAGTACCCAGGGCTGAGCAGTGTCTGTCTCTCATGGGAGTGAAGGCGGAGTTGGAGTCTGTCAGGATCATGGGAGAGCAGGTGCCGGATCTCCTTCGTCTCCATTTGGACTTGTGTTGTCATGACATCTGTGATGTAATCCCAGAGATGCCCCAGATTTTCACAAACTGCATATCCTCGGTACCTCGGTTAACTTCATTCTAATCAACTTTGCTCTTTCAGACAGCAGAATCTTCAAGAATCAGGTGTTTCTTCAACTTCAGCATCTGCCTCGATGTGTGTCTTTTAAACATAAAGCAACATTTCATTGAAGATGGAAAATGGAAATAAATTGTTAATAGAAAACAGTTGCTTATTCTAAAGAGCTTGAGAAACATGACTTGCTTTTTACTTTAATACATTGTGCCAATGATATTTTATCCCATCAGTATTTAATTGACTCTTTACAAAGTGCTATAGAGTTAAAATAGTATATTCACTCATGGTCTCTTTGTAAATATATTTTCCATTAAATTAATGAAATGAAAAAGACTACAGTGAAAAGTGTTCTTTTCCACCCATAACATCTAACACCTCCACTAGGTGGCAATCTATTCACACTTCAGTATAAAGAAAAAAATCAATATACACAATTTGTTTTACCTCTTCATGCATCCTTCTAGAAACTATAATACACAAATTATATTTATACATTAATACATAGTATAAATAAACATAATTATGTGCAAGTAGATGTACCAGATATTTTTTACTTTGGAAGTACAACACAAGATGTGATATTCTGCATTAATATTAAGTTTAGTATTAAGTAAAGACAAGACAGTTCTATGAAAGACAAATACATACATAACAAAGTGTAAAGATTGGGTAAATGTTTGCCATAAGCACACGCAGAAGCTGGGTTCACGGGTTCACATCCTTTTAATAAACAGGATTGTCATATTCAGGTTTTATAATTTCATAATTGCTGATGAAACAATCATGGACGTTTTATCACACTGCATTTCTCAATTTGGATGTGTGAAAGTTTACAATATGAAAAATAGATTTTAAAGGCTTTTCATCCGGTTTTTACTAATCAAGGCCTAGTCAAACTGATGAGGCATGAATATAATTAAAAGAAATTGTGCTAGCAATTAGCTGAAGTGAAGCTGATCCATCATTGCATATATAATACAGAAGGGTGAATGTTTAGATGTTTTAATCCCACTCTAAGGTTATGCTGTTTGTAAGAGCTTCCGAGAAGTTTTATGGCGTACTGAAGCTGTGAGAAATCTTCCATTAGCCGAGGATGGAGCATTTATCAAATGAGAGATGACAAGGACAACATATCATTCCACATTATATCCCACTGAGGGAGAAATAATGTGCTCATAAGTAACAGTGGAGACTGAGTGAAAACACTTTTGGAGTGTCTGACTGCAAACATAGTTTCCACTGAGAAGCATGCAATGTTTCAACATACCTGTAATTTGAAAGATTGTTGTAGCTAAGCATGCTTCTGCCTTTCAGGGTGAGAAAGTCACGGTTCAGTCTTTTCTCTTTATGTTTTACATACATTGCTTTGACAAATGTTTCTTTTCCGGCCATTATGCATGTCACAGAAATGTCAGTGTTTCACGTCAGCAAGAAAACTATGTTCTAATGCCTCAGACATATGGTCTAAGATGGTAAAATTGGCAGTCTGGAGAAAATGGAAGGAGATTGTGGTAACCTCCTTACATTTTTTTTATTCTGAGACAGACGTTCCAACATCTTTCAGAACTATGTGTTCCACAGGATCTCTTGGAAAAAAAGGGGTATTTTCAAAAGCAAATACCAGAAATAGGATTCTGATATTGCAATTATGAATTAGTGTTAGCTTTCTCAGAATATTATTTAGCCTCTAAATTAACAAAATCCCCATGTGTTTTATTTCCTTTATACAAGTATCTACCTGCATAAGTTCACTCAGTCATTATAGAATCACATCAGAATTTCTCAAAGTTCAAATTGCATTTGATTAAAAATGGGGCAAAATGTCTCTATTAAAGCATATTTTGAATTTCCCCTGAAAGTGTTCTGAACCATAAAAGGAGCCTGGAACACTTCATAGCTTTCGACGGCTGTTGGGCTCTGGATGGGAATTTTGGACTTCTTTTAAGTTCACTGATCTGATCCTAAATAATTTGAATGCCAGACCAGCTGGAGCTGAATTCAAGGTATCTTGAATAAAGCAATGAAACGCCTTATCAATTTAGTTTTGACTGAGATGAAAACGGCAATGGAGAAATGATACAATAACAGCTGTAGGGGACATTATGCACCTACCCACATGATCACACATAATCAATGCCATTTAGTGGATGCTATCCACTTGTTAGTTTCTTCCATGATTGGTCTATGGAGGGATTTTGCATTCTCCTCCACACACAATCATTTCTCATTTTGAGTATGTGAATGGTGAAGCCCCCACTATACTGTGAGTAAAAACGACTTCTCCATTCTTATCAGAAAGCAATTTTGCTTGTGTGAGACAGTGAAGTCCAAGCTCTCCATCATATATGAAATGGCTGTCTGATCTACGAGAAAGGGGATGCTGTATGAACACACAGACTATCTGGGAGATAGCTTGCCAGCTCATCCGGATGCAAACGCTGTATCATGCTGGCACAATGAAACCTGTGTCACAAATAAAGGGAGCTATACAGAAAGCAGCAAAAACAGTGTCTGAGCAGGAGGATGGCATTATATGAAAAATTATATATATATATATATAATATATATATGATATATATATATATATATATATATATATATATATAAAGTAACATAAGAGACCGGGGTTAGTTGTCACATGGTCTTTACCTCAGTAACTGTAAGATTTTGAGTGCAATTACACAAATCTTCAAGTGGTTTTATAGGATGTTTAAAAAAATGTCTTTGAAAACAATGGGTTTGTGGGGGGGTTTTTCTCTGTTTTGTTTTATAGTTTATATTTTCTATAGAGTTTATGACAAAAAGCCTATAATAACAGGTTCTAATGTGACAGTTTATCTCAACATGTTCATAAAGAGCCTCTTTCCAAAAAACGTTATTTCCAGATTCTAATGAAAAATATCCCAAATGTTTAACATGTTCATATCCCATTAGATATAGCCATTGAAAGAAAGGGAATGGTAAGCAACAGTGGGAGTGATAAAGTGGTGGAGCAAAATAATGAAAGAGAGAGCTGGTCAAACATGTGGACGAGTGCCATAAGAACATTTCTATTTCATAAGCTGCTCAAAGTGCTGATGTAAACAATGAATAAATAATTCCATTCTTTGAACTAGAGTTTGAACAGTGTATTCCATAGGGAGCTGAAGGAAAATAGACCTAATAATGGCTTTTTCATAAATAAAATACTTTTCTTCAGGACAAATACTTCAAATTATATTTGGTAGTGCATGAAAACATTCGTTATAGATACATAATCCGAAAAATAATCAATGTCTGTTTGCACGGGGAGCCCATTACATTTTTATTTAAAAAGAAAGAGATAAAAAGGAATGTAGCATTAAAAAATCAAGAGTTTTGGGAGAGTTTTTCATCTGTTTGTGGTAGGGACACAATCACATCCATAGATTGATGAGTAAAAAGGAATACACAAACGACACTATAATAGAAACAATAGCCACCTGCTGCTAAGATGCTGGATGTGATCATTTCTACACAGTTAGTGTAAGTAATTATGCCCGTGGGTTATCCTCTTTTTAACCCCGGGTTATGAAACCCTGCAGTGCCAAGAGTGAACAGTGCTAGAAGCAGACAACCAGTCATATACTGAGCAATGCCTACCTCTCAAATATTTATGCACTTTGTAGAGACTCTGAACTTAAAAAAAGCTTACATGGTGACATTTCCTACATCTACAAAGAGTTAGTGAAACCTGATGAGTTCCTGTGGCGATTTGTAATCGTTCAATCAATGTTTCTGGTCTCATAAATATGCAAATAAGAATGTGAACCCATGGGTTACAAATGTAAAATGTGAAATCTTAAACACTGACTTCCCTGGACTGACTACTAACCAGGTAAAAAGTGAAACAAGACAGGTCAGCATTACATCTACCTCGTGACCGATGCCATTCTTCTGAGACAGAATGTTTCATTAAATCAGTTGATTTAGTTCACAATACCAGTCCGAATGATTCATGCACGGATCTGATTAATGCGCGTGTCGAATTCGGTTTGCTGCAGTGATGAAAGATATGAATTAACATTGAAATGCAACTCAAGAACATTTTTATCTTTATGATAATGATGTTGATTTTAAAAGAAGGTATTGTGAATTTACTCATTTACATATTATGATAATTATACATAGGCCTAATTATTTATCCTCAAATGTAAATGGGAATTGGAAAAAAAAAAGACAAACACTTTTAACTAATTTTAAGATACAAATAGGTCACTACCTTTAAAACAGCACCAGAAAAGAAAAATAACAAATCATGAAAGACTGTGAAGTCTTTTAAATCTATCCTTTGATTTATAATGCACAAAATAAGCTTTCTTCTTTATTTTTCTTTTCTTTGGCATAGTTTTTGATTTGATGTACTGATATGTTATAATTGCTTTTAACTGTGTGTTCATTGTTTCAAGAGACTGCAATAATAATAATAATAACAATAAGAATAATAATACAAAAAAGATTTGAATTGCGATGATATGGAAAGATTTTGTTGTATAGATCACTTTTATGACTTCTGTGTTCCTTTTAGGCTTGAAAGCTCAATTAGAGGAAAAACAGCAATTAATTACATTACTTAAGAAAAAGAAAGAAAAAAAATTGGGTGAGCAAATAATGATTTTTTATACAATTCTTTTCAGTCTCAGGAATGGTAAAACTGAAGGTTGATGGCTCAATCCCCCACTATAAAGCAAATCATGAGCACTGTGCTAACAAAAGACATCCACACACAATAAATGATTTCTACAAGGGGGAAAAAGAGCATTTTCCCCGAGGAATACTAATAGATTAAAAGCGGCAAGCTGATGGCTCCCTTTGTCATACAGTTGCAGACAGAGATAAAGAAGCAATTCCGGAGGCGTTTTGATAGAGGATTGGTATTTGTTTTTCATACACGGCAGCCACTGGGTATGTAGCCGAGGATGCTGTTGGGAGGTGGTCACACTCACGGACGCTCGGGGCCCAGGGTGTAGACTCCTGCTGCTACTAAGTCACCATAGACTGATGATATGTGTCAGCCACAGAACAATCTGCATTCATCATTTCTTATCTGTCTGCTGGGCTGCTGTGCTGATCCCGGAGATGCATCCTCTCAGCTGCTGCATGGTCAAGGACTCGCATGATTGAGTTGAGTGTGTGTGCTGTGTGTTGCTTTTTGACCCCATACAACCTAACTCCCAGTCCTGGAGGAATTACTTGTGATCAAAAACTGCCACGACGTGTTAATGCACCACAGAAACAAACAAAGCACCAAAGTGCAGACGTGTAAGAGGATTGTCCCAGTTACTGTCACTTTCCCACATCGAGAGTCGCAGATAAGTGCGTGTCTATATACAGTATTAGAGTCTACATGATAGAATCTGTAAGGTATATGTGTCTGTTTTTATGGATGTAAGGGTTCTTCATTGGGCAAGCAATAACACAATGCTATCATTGTCCAAAGGACAGGTCATTTCCAAGCATTATCCTCTAATATTGAGCTCAGTACTCAATCAGAGAAATAGGAGGCCTGACCTTCACTGTGTCCACACCTTCTCTGTCACTTAAATAAGTATGATGCCCCAACAGCAAGGTTCCAGAGATGTTCTGGACTGTGTTTGAGGCTTGCCGTTGGCTATTAGTGCAGATTAAAAAATCTTCAGGAAAAAAAATCTGATCAGCAACTCGTGAATCTCGAAACTTGACTCAAATAGAACAATACAGTCACACAACCAGATGCGTTTCATTCGCTCATAAACATTTTGTAGAAGAAACAGCTGAAGATCAGTGTGGTGTGTGTGTTCAACATGCCCTAAATTTAAAAATGGTACATTAATTCTGGTTGACAAATGGAATTATTATTGGCTATACTATATTCTTAGTATATAACTTTTAAATATAATTTTACAATTTCCTTTTTTTGGACATATTGTCCTAAATATCATTCCATATTGATGTGTGGATTCCATTTACTTATCGTGGGTTGGGAATAAAGGAAAATCGACATTCACCTACAAGCCCTATAAAGTGAGGGTAGAATAAGAGACATACTGCTGAGATGCCCCTGTGTCTATATGCATGAGGACGTTTATCGTAAATATAGCCACTATCCAAATGCAGCTGGAGGCAGAACGGCCGCCATGATTCAACTCTGGCTCCTTTATGACAGCTGCTTATCAATATGAATGAACGCCTCCAATCATTTTTTTCCTTCCCTGTCTCTTGGATGACATTGTGGTCATCCTCCTTAAAACAAAACCAGGCCGAACAAAAATAAATATCCAGTAGCTCAGGTTCGGTTTGGACAGGCGCATTAAGGAATCATTTACTTTGTGAAGCAGATTTGGAAACAAATGCAACTTATACACAGTAAAAACAGGTGCTGTTGAGAAAAAAGAACACAGATTTGACATTCAAGCTACACCACTGAAATCTTGCCATTGTTGTTTTCAAATGCCTCAAGGAATGTCTTTTATGAAACCTATGCAGCTATACAACGTTCTGGCAAAACCACGCACTTTCTTTTCACAAACCCCCCTCCACAGAACTTTAAAGGCATTGCAGTGTATGTGCCAATTCTCAGTAATCGAATCATTACAGAAAACCGGACCATAAAGAGTACACTTCAACAGGGTTTTCTTTAAAAGACGAAAAACAGAAAGACATCTACCTTGTTACACATCGTTCTCAACCTCAGCTAACAACTCTTGTATTTTCACCACCTATAAAGTTTCTGGAGAAGATGAGTTGAGTGGGTTTAGTGGTTTGAAGGTTGCAACAATCTCAGCACAACAAACAGGGCGCAGAGCTCCACAAACAACACACATGGTATCAGTGTTGTGCGCCTAGTTAGGAAATCATTTACAAGTATGACTCTAGTTACTTCTCCTTCCTGTCTAATTAGGATAGTGCTTGTGCAAATCTTTAGATAAACCAAGCACATACAACAGCCACCCAAAAAGTATTTGGACATTAATTACAGCCAATCTTAGAAAAATGTCGGGATGAATTTGTTTTGCATAATAAAATATCAAAAACAAGTGGCATTTGCAAAGGAAGGAGATTGGTTTTTCAAAATTCTATTTTTTATAAAAATTTATCTTAAACTACATCCAAAGGAAACAGAAACATCTTTAATAAATAAAAAATATAATAAAATAAGAGTAAGTAAAATCATAAATTAACATAAGATTTTATTATGAGTGCAGTATTTGTTAGTTATTATTAAAACATAATTTATAGCAGTTCATAGTAATTATTATTTAACATTCCACATTATCTACTTTTTGGAAGGTGGTCCATATCTGATTAAATATATTAATTATTATTCTCAAAGTTACTGTTGGCGGAATATAAAACAGGTTCCACTAAAGGTTAAGAGCAACCGTTAGAATTTTGTTTAATCACACGAATATGTTGCTTGTCTTTCATTTTGAAGCGATGTATTTATGCTGATTTATATTAGGGTTAACAAGCATTTTGAAGACGAGCTTTTATTTATTTATTTATTTAATTATTTAACATGCTTTTAGAATGATTGTAAATTATTTTTTTGAAATATTTTGATTTATATATTCTTTTTTATTTTATTCTATTCTATTCTGTTCTATTCTATGTAAAAATATTAACCATTATTCTAGTCTCTTCTTTCCTCTTCTCTAAACATTCTTCCTCTTTAATCCTCCCCTCTTCTTCTCTTCTATTTCTATCAATTTTGTTATCCTTATGACATTCATAATATTTTTCTTTAAGGCTTAAGTGTCCAAATCATTTTTTTGGAACAACTCTATGATATAATAAGTGATCAAATCCCCAATGTGCTGCATTTTTTTCTTCTGCAATCCTAAACTCCCACCCTGCCCCTTTGAGTGTCTGTATGCTGTGATGGAGCAGGCCATCTTGCTTTGATAGGCATCTCAGGACAAAGTCGGGATGCATTACTCAAACAGTGACAGCTACCAAACCTCTCTGGACAAGATGGACCTGCATCAGCTGACATACAGACACTAGATGCAATATCTGCAGCACGCTGAATATGGCACGAGAAGCAGATCCTGTTCATTGATGCACCTTTCATTCTCTCATACAGCGCATTTATATTCCATCACCTTAAATGTTCAGACTGTCAAAATAAGTCATATTAGCCTAACTTTTTGACACATTTGAAGACAGTCATATATTTTATGTGATGAACGGCACTAAATAGAACCAGGTCTCCTCCCACCGTCACCCACCTGTAATTGTACCGGACACACAGTGGAGTAATGTTTTAAAAGCGCCTCAAACTTAGTGTTTACACGTATTTCTTGAGGGAAATCAAACCTAAAACCCCTTCAACCAACTGTTGACTTTGCACATCAAACTGGGATAGGAGAAAGTATTTTAACCCAGCAAAAATGACACACTCCACCTTTAAACCAAACTAAAGCTCATTCTAATGCTCCAAGAACTTGAAACTTCGGTGATCTAAGCACCCAGCTGCCTGTAAGGCTGTTTGTATTCCAAGTATAAAAAAGTGTATCAAGGGAATGAAATATCACTTGTAAGGTTATTTAAAGAATCATCTGGGGAAATGGTATTTGAATGTTTTATATGTGTTTCTAATCAAACTCTTCATAAAATGTTTGTTTGATTCTCTTCTGTGTCGCTTAGGCATGGTTGTGTTGGAGAAGACCCAGCTTGCAAAGTGTGAAATTACCACAAGGTGTGTAAAAAAAGGCAGAGGCTCAGGTTTGTTCTCAGTGTGTGTGTGTGTGTGTGTGTGTGTGTGTGTGTGAAGAAGACGTTAGCTGTTGAAGTGGTAAAAGGCAAGAGACTTCACAGAGAAATCTCTGGTGGATGCAGAATCGCAGGCCCTACAGTGTTTCAGACTTCCCTGAACGCACACATCACAGGATTTAAGTCTAATTGAACTGCAGAATCTACCAGGCACAGAGGGGTGAAACGCTTTTCTTCTATTATATAATACAATCTTCATTTTTGATTAGAGAGCTGTCAAACACTATACTTTGTACTGGCAGGAACTAAAGCAAGTGTCAAACAAAAATAGCACATTTTTTAACTGTTATTATTATTATTCATATTTAGTATTCACTAATACAAAAGCAGTGATATTCAAGTTTTTTGAATAGATGCATGGAAGCTAATTTATAATTACGTGAACAACAAAACAAGTGGTCCAAAATGTTTCAGATATTCTTATTATTAATCAGAGCTTATTTTAATAGGCTTCATATGATTATTATTAGTAGTATTACCGAATTAATAGTGTTGCTACTACAAAATCAGTAATTATCATGCTGTTCACCATAAAAGCTATTCATAAGTCATCAATTAAACAATGGTAAAAGGGGTAAACAATTATATTTAACCAGAAAGCTATTATAATAACAGTTCATGATTTATATTTCCCTATTATGTTTTTTTTCAAACAGCTTCATAAGACTTAACCATAAAACAAGTGAAGCAATAAATCTTGTCAACACTAAAACAATGTTTAGGATTATTATTATGAAACAGTGAGACAATTATCTATAATCATCAGTTTGTTTTAAATAGCTTCATAAAAGCTATATTAATAATAATTATAATATTGTTTACATACAAAGCAGGAATAAATTCATATTTCAAATGGCTTTATTAAGTAACATGGTCATAATATAAAACTATTTAATAATTGGTTGATACTATTCACTATACAGTGTATTTTTTAAAATAGTTTTAATAAAAGCTATTCATCAAATGAGTGGACCAATAAATGTTGGATGAATTGGATGATTATAGGCATTTTCAAATAGCTCAGATTAGCTGTTACTAGTATTGGTCTGTTGGGACCACTCATTTTATAGGAAGCTATTTGAATTATTAGCTATTGCTTTTTTTCTGAAAAATGTTTTAGAGTCATCATTGTAAATGTCTGAGGTTGATGATCAATGCTGTATATGTAGCTAAACAGAAATAAACAAACCCACAAAAGGTATCCATACACCTAAAACCGCCCATGCATTTGCAGGACATGCAGTGCTACACCTGCCTGAGTATAAATTGTGGAAGTCATTAAAATCTCATTTGACAGGATACTTGAACAGCTCTCTGTTCTAAATGATATGGGGATGTAAGAAGAAGTGCATTACGGCCCAAACAAACTCCTGAAGAACCACTGAGAGTCCAATGATTTTCAGGCATGCGCAGGGGCTATTTTAAAAAATCTGTCACGTAGCTCTCTTCTTCAATAATCCCCTCAAAACGAACTGCACTTTTCTGTTGGTTTGCATTACTGGCCTGGCAAACCACTTTCTCATTTGTATGTTAAGTTAATATTTTTCACATGAGAGAAAAGTGGGGCAAGGACGGAGAGAAGGATAGAAATGAGATAATGTATGGCATGGAAACAGATGGTACTTGCTGGAGACAGATGACTTTGTTTGGAGCATTTTTGCCATGAAATAATGGATTATGGGAAAATATTTTGCCCCACACGTACAAAGCCACACACAAATCATACCCATCAAAACACCCAGACCACCCTAAAACAATAAAAAAATATAATTTACATTTGATGTATGATAGATATTAACTAGCACCTCATACAATCATTTTAATGAGATAAATATAGAACGGTGTCCAAACCTGTTCAGCTATAATCTCATTTCACCTGACAGCGCTGGAAGGCAGAAGGGAAAGTTGCCTTTACTTTATACATTACGTGTGTGTGGCTGTCACTGGTGACAAATGGACCCTGCTTGTAGGGACTTTCAGACCATAAATGTTACAGATAATCATATGGGGTACTTATAAGCTAAACTAATGGATGGTATTTAACCATTCCTAACATCATAAGCCTCATGGGCATTATGTGCAAAAGTCCTCCACGCTTGAAATAGAAGTTCATCTTTCTTTTTTTCCTTTTAAACAAAGGGTCAGAGGTTGCAAAAAAAGTTGCATAGTTCAAACATTCATGGATATAGCTGTCCCTAGAATGAATTGCATTTTCATTTGTTGACTTGGGGCCACCCAACCTTTTCAGATGTTCTGATAAAACCCCCACAACAGATGACATATTGGACACAAAAAAGAGGGCCAGTTCGAGTATAAAAAATCGGCTGAAATTTCTGTCAAGATCAGTAAAATAAGCTTGTTACTCAACTGAAAAGCATGCATTTCAGCAAGAGCACTAGTGTCATCTTTACATTCTTACAATCTTAACTTTTGTTTGTTGTGTAAGCCAGAGGATCAAACGAAGGGCCCAAACGGGAATCTGTAATCTATTTTTGATGAGCACCTTTTTTTGATGAAACTACCAGACCTCCTGTGGCGAGACCCCTCTACAAAATAAGAAGGGTCTTTGTAAGGATTAGTGGCAGCCTATCTCCAAGTTCATTTAGCAGACACTTTTAAGGGCTTAAAGTGAGTTTGAAGCCCAAGGCACAACCACACATGGGTTTTTATCATAAATGAGATGGCAAATGTTCTGTTAAATAATGGTTAGCGCAACTGCACGTTCTATTCAAAAATTCAAAGCTTTCATTTTATGCAATGTCAAAATGTATCTACACACACACACACACACACACACACACAAACGTGCAGTTCTGCTTAAATGTTTGAATCTGGCTTGAGTAAAATAAAAAATAAAACACCAGAAGTGATGTACTTTAAGCTTATTTACATATTATGGGCAAATTAAACAATATATTGTTTTTTTTTTATACAATTGACAAAATAGATGAGCTATCTATCTGTCTATCTATCTGCCTCCAGGACATAAAAATATATTTGAGAAATTTAAGTTGTTCCAGAAGATAAGAAATTATAATTTTAAATTAAATTAAAATGAAGTTTTTTTGCTTTGCCATTTAACAGCATTTTTTTCCTGCACATTTTTCCCCCAAGATGTCAGGTAAAATACAAAAAGTCTAATTACAGTAATGAAAGTATCAAAATATAATATATATTGAAAAAAAAAAACACACAATACCATGGAAAGCCTTTTATTGAACCGAGATGTAAAATATCTTTTTTCTTTATGTAAAGTATTCTGTAGTTTATTCCTGTTGATTGTAAAATTGAGAAAAAAACAACTTATTGTGTTTTGAAGGAACTGTGTTTCTGAATTTGGATATTAATATTTCACATTGTGCTTTGTCTGAATATTCATTAGAGTCAAACCATTTCCATAGACCTCCCTACCAGGTGTATTTGCATATAATCTCATATATTTGATATTTATTTTATAAAATCATACTATAGATTTAAATTATGCATAATATAGTAATGCAAAGGGACTTTTTAGAAAAGAAAAAAATGTTGAAGAAAAAAAAATATATATTTGTTGTCCGAAAACAACATTTTTGGGCTGACAAAACAAAGAGACTAACGTAATTCTTCCTTGGAAATGAACGTTATGAATGAGAAAAGTGATTTTACACTACATGTCCAAAAACCATCTGGTTAAGGTACGGATGGTCTCAGGTAGTTCAGAGTTTGTAGTTCAGTAAAAGCAGTCATTTCATCAGAGTATAAAATATCATTTGTATGAATCCAACCGGATGGATCCAGATCAAGGCTGATCATCTTTTACAGTGAGAGCATCAGTCCTCTAAAGGTCCATCTAGTTTTTTTTTCATACCTCTCAGTCCTCCGGATGTCGGAAAAATCTCTTTTTTTTTCGGTGGCACAGAAGTCTCATCAGATCGAAGGAGGATTTCATAGTGACCCTCCCGGCTGTTTTTCACCTGGTGATAATAGCTCCCAGATGTCCTACTGATGAATCAATGGTGCTTTTAGTCCAGTCCCACCACCATTGTTTTCCTTATATCAGTTCGATGTGGAGCAAGTGGGATGTATGCTGTGGAAATAAAAAATAAGTCATCATCTATCAACAGTATGTGCAACTCAAGACATCAGTGATGGGATGCCACATGGCACCCGTCTCTCATCGTGGCTCTCTGATTTTCACCTTTCATTTCACATGTGTATGTACGCTAAAACCATGCCGAAAGGAAATGCTAGATGATACAGTAGCACCACAGTAGAATGATTTTTACAGAAGGTTCTGAAGGCACTTGATTTCATTACAGACAGCAACTCCATGTTCCTTAGTGAACAGGGTCCGAAGTTGACGGCTATCTTTACGCACCTAAAGAAAACAACTGCAAGGGGACTGGCGTAACCGTAAGCAGATCCACACTAGCAGCAGGTACAGCATGATGTCAAACAGTTATCTAAAGCTGTTGTTTAGCAGAGCCGCGCTGAAATGAAAGGCCAACTTGATTCTCAGTGAGAGACCGGTGTTCGGTGTGTTAGCTGCATGATGAGCTTTTAAACATCCGATTCAGATGAGTGTGATAACATAGTTAATATAACAAAAACACATAGAGTAAGAATGAAACACATAATGCCCAGAATGGGCGATATCTGTTAAACTTGATCAGTTAAAGCACAAAGGAGGAGTTCATGAACGCTCCAACCTATCCGAAAACAGACTTTACATTAAGATTGTATGCCCCAAATGCCCTTTGAAACAACAGACATTTGTGGAGCCCTGATGTTCACATCAAACCAATAACATCAGAGCACAAGGACCTACAAAAAGCGCAACTGTATTTGACATATCTCTATTTTCAGACATAAAAAAAACGAAAACTGTTTTTTCAATCGATCATTCATTTTTGTTACCATCATTCGTTGTTGTTTTTTGTCCTCCTCGGAAGCTTGCTTTGTGTGGTTCAGGATTATGTATTGTGACATTATGAGGGTCTTTGAGAAAAAGTAGCAGATGTTTAACAGAGCAGCAAAAAACCATGTAGTGATGGAAATACATGTTATGTCTTTGTGCTTTGAAAAGATTCCCCTATTAAGTCTCTCAAGCCGTACTGCTGTAAACCCATCCACCTGTTCTGTTCTTTATAAACACTGACAACAGTCAATGGGCTTTTCCTCAAGATCTTGAGTGGACTCCGGTGTAAATTTCTCATATCAATGTGTTAGATTGAGCTTTAGAATCCCTCCATGGCTTCCTCTTCATTTCACATCTGATCTAAAACCTATAAGTTCCTTTTGTGTAGACGGGATGAATCTTTGTTTGTTGTGTTCAGGCAGTCTGAGTCAGCCGAAAATCTCTATGAAATGCCAAAGCGGGGTTCCACCTGACCATGTGATGAGGGTCACCTTCGGAGCCCAGCCAAGAGCCAAAAGTAATGTGAGACAGAGCTCCCATATATGCACTGCAGCGGGAGAAGCCAGGGATCTTATATCTGAGGAAATAAAGACAAGTACAAATGCAGTCACTGATGTGACACAAATATTACATTTCTCAGTTCTGTTGTAAAATAATTCAGAGATTAACAATTCTGCCTTCTAGAAGTTTAATGAGGTTTGTCTACGGTCTGTATCTCTAGAACAATCTTTTTCTAGAACATCTTTTTTTTTGCAACGTGCTATGCTTTAATTTAAAAGAGAGCGAAAAATGAACTGTAAACATTTGCTGTGAGTCATGAAAAGAGTCATTCAAGCTGGTTTATGGATAAGAAAAATGTAAAAAAGCGTAGATAATACAGTCCATGTTATATTAGCTTTGATCTTACACAAAAGTTTCTTCCCACACCTTGTGTGTTCTTGTGATTCATTTATTTAGACTAAACAGCTATGCAGCAAATTCAGCATTTTTATTTTTTATTTTTTGGAAAGAAATTAATACTTTCATTCAACAAGAATGCGGAATAAATTGATCAAAAGGGGCAGTGAAGACATTTATCATATTGCAAAAGAGTTATTTCAAATTAAAGCTGTTCTTTTCTACTTCTAATTTATCAAATAAACCTCAAAGAATTTCTGAAGGATCATTGAAAACTGAAGTAATAATGCTGTAAATGGTTTAAAATCGACAGTTTCGATCAAATAAATCAATTAAAAAAAATCTTTAAATGGTTTAAAATCGAATGTTTCGATCAATTTTTTACATAACCTGATAAATATGAATATACATATTTATACTCATATTTATTTATTATGTATTTATTTAATCCGAATGTATTAATCCATTATTATAGATTTTTTTTTTTTTTTCTTTTTAATTGAATTAAAATCAAATGCTTAAATAATTGCTTTAAAAACTCTCTGTCCATTATACTCACTACTACTGGGTGGGGGGTCTTGACACTCTCCTTCTTCTAATGGTCCACATCATCTACAGCAATATCCCCTTCAATGCCAGAACCACGTATACCCTCCAAAACCATCTACACGAATGGACGGGAAAATAAAGGCAAAAACATTTTCATTCTGTGGTGGCTTTTCATTTAATTCTGAATGCATATTCAAGTTTATTTGTATAGTGCTTTTTTACGATACAAATCATTGCAAAGCAACTTTACAGAAAATTAAGTTTCTACAATATTTAGTAGTAGCTTATCAGTGGTGACTGTCAGTTAATATGATTTTTGGTAGTTGTTTATTAGTGGTTATTTTGTGTTTGTTAATATTAGTTTTTTGTTTTATTATAAATTAGAATAGAATAGTATCCATGTTGTATCATATAATATTATATTATTATAATTCTTTTTTATATGATCATTATTTGTGTATTATTATTCAAGAAAAAATCAAGCAGAAAGAGGCACCTGAAAAGAGGACGTGGGATTGATGTTAACTCTGGCTTGCCTCCAACGGTCTCCTTGGTTCCCACTCAGGGTCCAAACAGACGTATCCTGACCCGTCTGGCTCTTCTGCCTCAAATACACATTTAATGTTCCTGGAAAAAAGGCAGATGCACTCAGTGTCAGTAGAAGTCATTAGATGCAATATGCCATAATGTCTTTTGAACCCTTCCTTTGTGTTACATAGCAACTGCAAGGTTCAGTGACCTTAAAGAGACCTCATCTCATCTTCATCTCCAGAAAAAATCAATCATTAAACTGTTCAGAACACAACCACTGCTGTTGTTATATACATGCCACATAATTGCTAAACTCTAATTTTAAGCCGATGAAAGGAAAAGTAGGAAGAAAATCTGTATTACTCTCTCAGATGTTTGGGATTCGGACAAATGGTATGTTGATTTCCTTGCAAATGAGTAGACAATGAAACTAGTGCTACAGAGATGTGGTGCTATTAATGCTAAGATAAGCTTTCTGGAACTGTTACATCCTGTTTCACTTGTGTGCTAAATCAATTATGGCTAACTGTGAACACTGGATTTTTTACACTTCCATCTGTAAATGATAGCATTTGCATGATGCTGCTTCCACACCACTAGGTGTCAGTACAAGTCAAAGATGACTGGAATACAGGTAAGTGTAACATACACAAAAATTGATTTTTAGTGCACATTTAAGTGCACCTTGTGTAGGTTTTCCTATCAAAACAGCCATCTAACCATGTTGTCTCGGTTCTTTGCTGTGCGGCCAGACAGAAGATCTTGTTGGGCACATGGATTTTTAACCCCAGATGCCCAGTGAGGCCACGTGTCAAAAGCCAGGAAGAGAACACCCTGGTGTGAGTTGGAATTAGCCCCCATGCTTTCTATTCTAAAAGCACACAGCTTGTGTGAAGCAGAAAAATTGCAGTTACAAGCTTGTCTGAGGGGCTGTGGAGGTCAACACTATCACAGAAGTGCAACTGCATGTCCAGCTCAACTGCAACAGCATAAAGTGATCATGAAAAAGGGAACTATAGAAATGTTTCCATATAGCACAAATTGAGTTATTGGTCTAAATCATTTACAGCACTTACAGTCCACTAGAAACCTTTAATAGCAAGGTTTTCCATCCCAGAAAAGGCCAAAGTGTACGCTGCACTTTTCTGACCAGGCATGTTAAAACATAAATATAGCAATTTCTGCCTCAGAGTAAAAGATAAAATATAAAAATAGACTGAGATAAACTTTAAAATAAGAAAAAAGTTATAGGTGTGTATGGAATGAATCACCCTCCTTTAAAATAATCACATTTTGTTGCTTTGCAGCCTGGAATGAAGACGGAATCAGTTTTTGTTTTATCCAGCTATATTTTTGCAACTTATAACATCCAAGTGAAAGATATAACACCAACATTATGTGATTATCAAAACCAACATGTCAGAAAAAGAATCACTAAGTTGGAAAAAGGATCCCCCCTTGTGTCTGCATTTTGTTTTAATTGCAGCCTTTAGTCTGTTGGGATATGTCTCTGTCTCTCTAACTTTGTTTGTTTTTGTGAATTGTGGGGACATTCCATAGGCATAATGGTTTTCTTCACAAACTGTATGTGCTATTGCCCTACACCAACCCTACACCTAACCCTGCCCCTTACAGGAAACTTTGTGCATTTTTACTTTCTCAAAAAAACTCATTCTGTATGGTTTATAAGCGTTTTGAAAAATGGGGACATGGTTTATGTCCTCATAAGTCACCCTCTCCTTTAATACCTGTGTCATACCCATGACATTATACCAAAGTTGTGTCCTGATATGTCACAAAAACACGCGCACACACACACACACACACACACAGAATTGTTTTCTTTCCCAAACTGAATTGACTGCTCTAAAATATGAGACACCAATGTTTCAGGAGTTTAGGAATACGACTCATGCTTATTCGATAACTGTCTTATTTCCTATTTGGGTTTATGTATGTGTTTAATTTTGTTTTACTGTTTTTTTTTAAAGATATTGTTAGATGCCAGTGTTTCCTGTTATTGCTATGCAAAGATTTGATTTCAAAAACAATATCATAGCTATTAAACTATTTCTTCTTATAATTTCAAATCTGGGTAACTTGTAATCTGTAACCTATTACATTTCCAGAGTAACCTTCCCAACACTGATTAACACTAATTAGAAGGCATTGCATATATTCCACTCAGTTAATCACATCAGGATTCTTTATGATGTATTGTGCTAACAGTAACCCACCTATATGTTTCCCATACATGTGGTAGTAGAAGCTGAAGCAGTATGTTGGGTTGGTGGCCACATTCCCGTAGGGATTTTTTAGGGGCAACATTGAAGGATGGAGTCAACAGTCGTGTGCTTTGTCTCCTTCCAGACGTGGTCGTGAGGTCTCGATGTACACCTGTAGAAACCTGTACAAAGTGCACAAGCACATACAAATCAACTAATCATCTACAACTAAAAAATCATCTAATATTCTGATTTCGTGCTCATTTATTATTATCAATTTTGAAAATAGTTGTGCTGCTTAAATTGTTTGTGGAAACAGTGATACATTCTTTCAGTATTCTTTGAAAAATAGAAAGTTCAATCTTTGTCACTTTTGACCGGTTGAATGCATCCTTGCTGAAAAAAAAAATAAATAATAATCTTTAAAAAAAGTCATACTGATCCCCAACATTTTAAACAGTAGCATATACAAATTAAATTTGCCACAGTAATTTTAATTGTGTAGAATCAATGTCATACAGCTACTCAAATCTGCTTAATTATCAGGCTGTAAGTTCCTCTCAGCACACCTCCACCTAACTCCATAGCACAGGACAAAATATTTTTCAATTCACATTTCTCATAGCCTCTTAAAAGACCTTTTTTTTTTTTTTTTTTTTTTTTCATATCAGGTCAGAGTGACTTAAAGAGATATTGACCTGGGTTTTTTCACACAAGTTAAGCCCTTAAATATCCATTAATTGAAATATTAACAGAGTACTTCATGAATGAGTCCTAAAACCCAGAAACAAGTTAACGTTTTAGCACTTCCAGTTTCATCGTCCTGCAGTCAATAGATTTTCAGAATGGGGTTTTGGTTAAATGCCTAAACATAAGGTCTGTGGTTAACACAAGCTCAAGATATTTTTACATTTTATTCTGTGACAAAATACATCAGTCATATGTTATTTTCTTTTAATATGTAGTTTTGTGGGGGGTTTTGTCTTGAAAAAGGTAGTTGCTATCAAGTGGCTAAATGGGACTAAAGTGACTGTCAGGGACATTAAACATCATGACGCCAAAAAGCTAAACTCATCTACTCACTAGCTTATTTTTACAGCTTTGTTGTGATTATACTTGCTCTCTTCTAAACTAATCTAAATCAGACTTTGTAATTTATGGTTTTGGTGTTGAGATTTTTGCATTAACTAATGCGATTTTTTTTTTTTTTTTAAAATTTTAATGATGTTTGGCAAAATTAATATAAGGTTTTGCATTAGGTATCTTTTTCTTGACAGATTTTAGTTTATTTAGACGCAGACTTTTCAGATGCGCACAGATGCATTAGTCTTATACTTTATTCAATAACTTTAACTTAACTGATAACTTTATTCAATTTATGTATCTATGTTCCTACTTGCTGAAGGGTACAGGTAGCTAAATATGACAATTTATTATAATGGGTTTTTTGAGAAGATTGTTTTAAGTTCACTTAACCCTGTAAGGCCCACTGTTGTAATATTACAACATCTTTTTA
Organism: Cyprinus carpio; assembly: GCF_018340385.1. Taxonomy (NCBI): domain Eukaryota; kingdom Metazoa; phylum Chordata; class Actinopteri; order Cypriniformes; family Cyprinidae; genus Cyprinus; species Cyprinus carpio. The sequence goes on along the minus strand of NC_056588.1, from coordinate 13,194,943 downwards.
GCGTGACTAAAAATAAACCTGCTCATTTTTTTTTTCTTCACTCTAAGACCAGATTTACACAACTAATAGTGTCCTGTTGTTCAGCCTGGCAATGCTATTGGATGCTAGATTTTAAAAATAGGCCTGTTTACCTGGCCAAGAAGTCCCACAACCTGTGAACATCCCTTGTAGCACATCATCTTATTTTTCTGGACTGGATAAACCAACATTCAAGTAATATGTCTATATCATGTAGATATTAAGGTTTTGTCGAATGCTTTGATCATTTTCGATTTTGAGCTTTTTATGTCATTGTTGTAATTTTGCACAACATTTGGCTTAAAGGGAAGTGGCAAAAAAGGTGGCACCTTGCCAGATTACATGATGATACATGGGTACTTCTCATCTGTTCCATGTAAAAAAAATACTTATAGAAACATACGGTTTTTGATCATTCACAAGTTTTAAATGTCTTCTTTGTTACCATTTTGAGTTTTCAATCAAGAGTTAATGATTATTAAATGATACGTTAGGCTTCCAAAATTCTTAACGTGCAAGAAGGACAAAATTTTTTGTTGAACATTTTCTGCAGTAATCTAAAAGCTAATGCAAAAATCCAAAAAAAGTATTTTTTCTTGAAGGAACTCAGGGTGATTTGGCTAACTTCTGGGTTGGCCTACAAAAATTACGTCATCCCTGCAGCACTCTCTGTAATAAAACCCCACTTCAATATATAGATTCAATAAGCACCACAGTGCTTTTTCTGAACTTATGACTTGCATTCTCCAGATTTCCTCTACTTTACCAAAGTACTAGACAAGCTGATTATATTAGTGATGTGTTGACCCATGAAATTATCCAGTTGCACACCGGAGCTGTCATGATCCGATGTCAAGTTTTATGCCTGACACTATTTCTCTGAAAGTGCAGCTAATGGAACACACTGAGCATCTTCCCCTAAACGTCATCCAATCAAAAGCCAGCCTGCACACTCCTTTAGCAACATGAAAGTGCCTTTGGACGCTAATGCTATTAGCCCCTCTCTACAAGCCTTCACTTTGCTGACGATATCTTTTTACTCGACATCCACCCACACTGATGAAAGACAATTCATTCAATTATTTGTGAAAAATTTTAATTTTGCGATGTAATATATTGGTGTAGTTCTAAATCTACATATCTATATTTATCTATATTTAAGTGCAGTATAACCTTGTTTAGAGCCGGTGCGGTCGCTGCTGGGCCAGTGTGGGTGTATATTTAGTGTCCCTGGTGGCAGCACTATGTCTTGTCCCAATCAAACTCTTCGGTTTTATCTTGGGTGAACATACAGATGGTGTCCTCTTCAAAGTCGCAGTGAAACTTACCTATGGATAGTTCAGCAGAGAAACAGAACAATGAAGAGCGTGCAGAAAAAGCATCTAAAAAAGTGATAACAGACAATTCAGTCATTTCAGAATGATTATTTGTACATAAATACGTTTTTTGGATGTTTAGTTTATATACTTGAAATGTACAATATCAGTGAATGGGGAGCATCTAAAACAAACCCTTTTATGATATTTAGAGACATACACATTTTTAAAAAAATTCTTAAGACTAGATTTATCATTATCAGAGTTCAACATTCATGAAATATGTCAACCTTTGCTGATGTTAACATTAAAATGTTTTAATCATTACTGGTGTGTGTGCGCTTTCACAATATTTCTGACCATTAGAAACCACAAAGATGAAATGAAATGAAAATTATTATGAATTCTTTCATCTTACAGATGCTCAACTTTTGAATGATAGTGTATGTATGCTAGAATGATACATAGAAATGTCAAGAATACCTACTGAGATCATGTGGAACATTTATTGATGCTTAAAGGGATACTCCACCCCAAAATTTACATTTTGTAATTAATCATGTCGTTACCCCCCATCTTGTCGTTTTGGATGATGAAAACCAGGAGGCCTGTGACTGTCCCATAGACTGCCAGTCACAGGCCTCCTGGATTTCATCCAAAATATCTTAAATTGTGTTCCAAAGACGAACAAAGCTTTTACGGGTTTGGAACGACATGGGGGTAAGTGATTAATGACACAATTTTAAATTTGGGGTGGAGTATCCCTTAAACACCAAAAGTCAAAAGCAACATTTCTTCAGTTGCTCTTACTGTTCTTTTTTTGCTGATTAAAACATACACACAAATATATAAAATTACTCACTCCAAGGAGGATTCACCGGTGCTGTAAAACAGAAAATAGAAGAGGTTATGTATGCGAAATCTGAGCTGTGAAAGGCTTATAGTACATAGTTTATTAATAAACCATTATAAACAACAGTAAGGGACTCAGAGAGGGGAGAATGGCATTTGCCCTTGGAGAGAAAATGTTTAGAAAGTGCTTGGGGCATCATTACCATGTATCACACAGTTAGAGAGGGGAAGTGAAATAGCGTGTCAGTGCAAAAAGGGGTGTTTGTGTGGGGAGAGGTCGCTATGGGACTGTGCAATGCTCAGGTGAACCATAAAGACCTGTATCTCTCTTCATTCTATTCACAGGCAGCCTATCTAAGCGTGGCAGAAAGCCGTGTGCTTCCAGGCAGCCTCAATGAGGGCTAAGGTGCATTGTGGAACAAAGGTTTCAGAGGGCATGTGTGGAAAAGATAGTGAGACTGAAACCGATCCCTATTTCAACCAACTTAGCTCAGTGCCTTAATAGAATACAAAAAACCCCTGTGCAATCCTGTTTAAGTTGGAAAACTCTCTTTGGATCCTCCAAGAGCAGTGATTATGCTAAGCTGTGAATTTCTATATTGGGTAGGAAAAAAAAATCAGTGGTCATCCTCTCAGAAAATGTTTGAAAACATATTATTGGCAAGCGCTCTATAACTTCAGCAGAAGAATTTGAAGAAATACATCAGTATGCGTCTCTCAAATTGACGTTCCAGAAGTAAAACGAGTACAGTGCGACAGTCACCTTCTGGGACAGAAAAGTGGCATCAGTTCTGGCATTTGATCAGACTTCTATAATGAGAGAGATTAGCACGACAGCATTCAAACACAGCAGATGTTCACAAGGGGTTGTCAGTGTAAATGTCTGCTTTGTGAACTGCAGGGGGAACAGCTCCACACGAAATTGATGATACAAATGAAAAAGTACAAAGTTGACAGGAGATGGAAAGAAAGGGAAATTAATTTGCAAATGTCTGTCAACATACAGAGAACTTACAAATGAATGAATGAGTGAATGATGGAGTGTCATGGGAATCACAGCCTTAAGGGGAACAGAGGATTTTGTCAGGAAGACAAAATGATAGCGAGTCATTCCTTGAAATGGATGCCTTTTCTGTTTTTGAGGTGATTTCTGAAGCATCTCAAGCTAAATTTATAAAAACTCATATATTTGGACAAAGGGTAGGGTAGAACATTTCAAATTGAAATGGCTGCTGCTTTCTCTGTTATCAAGGATATTTTCTTGGCTCATTACCCCTCAAGAGTCAACAATATTTATTTACATTTATTTAAAATAATTGAATAAATTAATGTTGTTGTTTAATGTGATGGATTGATATGCTATGCTAGACGACTCTTAAAAGAAAAATAAAACAGGAAAACAAACTTGGCACATGAAAATTGATTTTACTTCCAATTCCTTATGCCACTTAAAATGTCTCAGGTTACGTATGCAACCATGGTCCCTCGAGGGAACGAGACACTGCGTCATAAAACACTTTGGGAATGCCTTCAGCGTGACCGGCTCTGAATCATGTGTCTAATCAGACCAATGGATGGGTAAGACGTCATAGGCCGGTGACGTCAGAGACCAGGAAGCTTAAAAGCATGTGCGGTGAAACCGGCATTAGCCTCTAGGAATGAAGCAAGTGCCGGCAGAGATGCTGGACCTGTGGCACTACGACGCAGCGTCTCGTTCCTTTGAGGAACCATGGTTACATACGTAACCTGAGATGTTGCTCTTCAGGAACTCTAGCTGCGTCGTAAAATGCATTGGGAACGAAAATGCCCATGCCGTCAGACTTACTAATCTCTGCTTAGTGTGGGAAACTGCACAGCTAGGGCGAGAGAACAGAAGAGCCTGGAGTGGCTCGCATATCTAGTCCATAGAACCTGACAAAGGTTAAGGGCATGGACCAACCCGCAGCATCACAGATGTCTCGCATAGAGACACCCGCTAAGAAGGCCTTGGAGGCTGCCACACCTCTGGTAGAGTGAGCCTTGACCCCCAGGGGAGGCCAGAGGACTCATAAGCTATAGAAATGTCATCTACTATCCACCGACCGAGGGTCTGTTTAGTAGCAGGGAGACCTCTCTTAGGGGGACCTTAGCAAAAGAATGGGGGCCGGGCGGAGGCAGCCTCTGGAATTAGAGCGCGACGAGGGAGGAACCGCTGAAACGCTGGCGCCTGCTTGCAAGCCTCCTGGTACTTGTCGATGACAGAGTTTAACGGCTTCACCGAACAGGGCCCGAGGACACAAGCAGGGCGTCCATGAGGCAGACCCTGTCTTTGTCCCTCATATCGGACAGGGTCAGCCGCAAAAGTCTCTCCGCAGCCACCATAGCTGCCATGGACCGCCCAATGGCACGGCTGGTCTCCTTGGTAAAAGAGAGCCTTCCTGGAGCGGAGGACATGCAGGGGAAGCTGCTCGCAATGCGGGCAGTCGGCTCCATCGAGAGCCTCTGCATGCTCCGCTTCAAGGCAGACAACGCACAAACTGTGTGTATCCCCACCCGTAATGTAGCGCGGGCAGGGAGGAACACACAGCTTGAAACGCTGCCTGCCGTGGGCAGGGTTGTGTTTAATGTTTTGTGGTTGTTTTAACATTGTCTTGGGAGGGACAAAACAACACTAAATAAGACTCGAAACAGACGAAAACGAAACACAAACGAAATAGTAGTACAACACACACAGAGCGCTTGCTAAAAGACAGAAGGCTAATGCCGGTTTCATCGCACATGCTTTTAAGCTTCCTGGTCTCTGATGTCACCTGCCTATGACGTCTCGCCCATCCATTGGTCTGCATAAAAACGATTCAGAGCCGGTCACGCTGAAGGCGTTCCCAAAGCGTTTTACAATGCAGCTTGAGTTCCTAAAGAGGAACTACTTTTTTCAAATTAACATCAAATTAAAACAATAAATGTTCACATTTTTTGACAAATATCTAGTATGAAATGATACATTCACAGATGCAGATGAATCATTCTGTTTTTAAATAATTAGATTTTTCCTCATAAAAGTAACTGATCTAATTTGAATGGGAAAGCCAATATACACTTTATCATGGAAAAATAATTTGGGGTTAATATGTTTAAAAAAATATATTAAATATGGCTGGCTATATAGCAATTAACATAAAAAAGCTTATAAAAATACTTTCATTAAAATGTATTTCTTATAGAATAAAAGAAGGAATAATTACAAATGACTAGATAATACAACAATAAACAACACTGAATATAATTCTTATCAATAGAATAAAATAGAATATATGTTGAATTAATGTTTAAGCTTGCAAAACATTTAATAGCAGATGACTGCTAAACAACATAAAAAGACAATCAATATATATTTCACACGTGAACACAAATAACATCTCATACTAGCTATTTCGTCACTTCCTGTTTGTTGCTGTCGTATGCCTCTAGTTTGAGCTCCGTCACGTTATTTCTCTATCGTCTATTTTTTATTGTTGAAATCTATTTTATACACCATCATTTTCGTTTCTATAACGTGTGAATATATCCTCTATCGTATTCTACAACAAAAACAATCAGAGCGCCTTGTTATCACTAGTTTTATTTTGATTTCCCGAGTCCGCTAGTAGCTTATAGCCAATTAGCATCACCAGCGTGGTTGTCGCTAAACCCGCGTGCATCGCTAATACTCTATTCACACACATTACAATCGCTTTACTCACTGTTACTTGCTTTAATGGCGGATGTTTGTCTACCTTTGAGTGCAGGTGACGACACGCTGGAAACCTCCCGGGCTGACGCTCACAAGTCCAGGGTAAGTATACAGCGCGCTGCTAACAGTCCCACCACCTCCACCCCGTGTGTTTCTCTGCACAGGCCCGGTGCACCCAGGACGCGATCTGCCCAGATGTCCTTCACTCCGGCGCCGGGACACCACGGACCCTGGGTGCATCCGCAGCGGAGGACGCGAGCCAGGCCCCGGGCGACGACTTCTCCCCCTCAGGTCTTCGAGATCTCCACACGGAACCGCTTCTCTCCCCTCCGCGAGACGGAACGCGATGCTGTGATCGTCGGAGACTCCATCTTCCGACACGTTCGTGCTACGTTAGCCGAAGGTAAAGTGCACACTCACTGTCTCCCTGGTGCTCGTGTTCTCGATGTTTCTGCGCAGATACCCGCGATCCTGAAGGCCGACGAGAGCCCCAGAGCGGTCGTGCTTCACGCCGGGGTTAACGACACCACGCAGCGGCAGACGGAGACGCTGAAGAGGGACTTCAGGAGCCTGATCGAGACGGTTCGCAGCACGACGCCAGCGTGTCAGGACCACTGTCCCCACGTATCGACGAGGACACGAAAGGTTCAGTAGACTTTTTGCTCTAAATGAATGGTTATTGTCATGGTGTAAAGAACAGAAACTGCTCTTTGTTAATAATTGGAATCTTTTCTGGGAGTGACCTAGGCTTTTTTCGTGCTGATGGCCTGCACCCCAGCAGAGTCGGAGCGGAGCTGCTCTCGGACAACATCTCCAGGACTCTACGCTCCATTTGACTAGTAAGCCAATTTTCAAATAACTGCTATGATGGCTTTTGTTCTACCCGCTTAAATGTTAGAAGTACTTGCGCTGTCCAATCTATTAAGACTTCCCCAAATAGTGAGGTCAAAATATAAATTTAATGTAGGATCTAGAAAAAATCTTATCGTGATTAAACCAGAAAAACATAAAATAAATGAACAAAAACAATTTTTAAAGTTTGGGCTCATAAACATTAGATCACTCACACCCAAAGCAGTTATTGTAAATGAAATGATCACAGATAATAGTTTTTGATGTACTCTGCTTGACTGAAACCTGGCTCAAACCAAATGATCATATTGGTCTAAATGAGTCTACTCCACCAAACTACTGTTATAAACATGAGCCCCGTCAGACTGGTCGTGGGGGAGGTGTTGCAACAATATATAGTGATATTCTCAGTGTTACCCAGAAAACAGGATACAGGTTTTAAATCATTTGAAATACTTATGCTTAATGTTACACTGTCAGATATGCAAAAGAAATCTATTGTATCTCTTTCTCTGGCTACTGTGTATAGACCACCAGGGCCATATACAGAATTCCTAAAAGAATTTGGAGAATTCCTCTCAGACCTGTTGGTTACCGCTGATAAAGTGCTAATTTTCAGAGATTTTAACATTCATATTGATAATACAAATGATGCATTAGGACTTGCGTTTACAAACTTATTAAACTGTTTTGGAGTAAAGCAAAATGTCACCGGGCCCACTCATCGTTTTAATCATTAGATTAAATTAGACTTTAGATTTAATTATATCGCATGGAATCGATTCTACTGATATAGATATCGTTCCTCAAAGTGATGATGTTACTGACCATTTCCTTGTATCGTGCATTTTGCGTATTGATGATAATAACTATATAGCTTCGCGTTATCGTCCGGGCAGAACTATTGTTCCAGCCACCAAAGACAGATTCGCAAATAACCTGCCTGATTTATCTCAACTGCTCTGTGTACCCATAAATACGCATGAACTAGACAAAATGACTGGCAACATGGGCACTATCTTCTCTAACACATTAGAAGCTGTTGCCCCCATCAAATTGAAAAAAGGTTAGCGAAAAACGTACTGTGCCATGGTACAACAGTAATACCCACGCTCTCAAGAAAGAAACTCGTAGTCTTGAGCGCAAATGGAGAAAAACTAACTTGGAAGTTTTTAGAATTGCATGGAAAAACAGTATGTCCAGCTATAGACAGGCTCTAAAAACTGCCAGGGCCGAGCATATCCACAAACTCATAGAAAACAACCAAAACAATCCAAGGTTTTTATTTAGCACAGTGGCTAGATTAACAAATAACCAGACGCCACCCGATCTAAATATTCCCTCACAGTTAAATAGTAATGACTTTATGAATTTCTTCACTGATAAAATAGATAACATCAGAAATACAATAACAAATGTAGATTCCACAGCATCTAATATTTTAGTTTTTATCCATCGCACCCAAAGATAAACTGCAGTGCTTTACAACTATAGGACAGGAAGAGCTAAATAAACTTATCACTGCATCTAAAAAAACAACATGTTTATTAGATCCTGTACCCACTAAATTACTGAAAGAGTTGTTACCTGTAGCAGAAAAACCGCTTCTCAATATTATTAACTCGTCGTTAACTTTAGGTCACGTCCCAAAACCATTCAAGCTGGCGGTTCTTAAGCCTCTTATTAAGAAACCACAACTAGATCCTAGTGAACTGGCAAATTACAGACCCATTTCAAATCTTCCCTTTATGTCTAAAATTTTTGAAAAAGTTGTGTCTGCTCAATTGTGCTCCTACCTGCAAAAAAATGATCTCTATGAAGAATTTCAGTCGGGTTTCAGGCCCCATCATAGCACAGAAACTGCACTTGTTAAAATTACAAATGACTTGCTTCTTGCTTCAGATCAAGGCTGCATCTCATTGCTAGTTTTACTTGATCTTAGTGCTGCGTTCGACACCATAGATCACAACATACTCATAGATAGATTACAAAACTATACAGGTATCCAAGGGCAGGCTTTAAGATGGTTTGGATCCTACCTGTCCGATCGCTACCATTTTGTTTATCTAAATGGGGAGTCATCTCATTTATCACCAGTAAAATATGGAGTGCCACGAGGATCTGTCCTAGGTCCTCTGCTATTTTCAGTATACATGTTGCCACTTGGTAATATCATTAGAAAATATGGGATTAGTTTCCACTGTTATGCTGATGATACTCAACTATATATCTCAACAAGACTAGGTGAAACTTTAAAACTATCTAAGCTAACGGAGTGTGTTAAAAATGTAAAAGATTGGATGACCAATAATTTTCTCCTTTTAAATTCAGATAAGACAGAGATATTACTTATTGGACCAGAAAACATCACACAGAATCTCGTAGACTACAATTTGCAATTAGACGGATGTACTGTTACTTCCTCTACTGTCAAAAATCTGGGTGTTATATTAGACAGTAACTTGTCTTTTGAAAATCATATTTCCCATGTTACAAAAACAGCATTCTTCCATCTTAGAAACATTGCCAAGCTATGAAACATGTTACCTGTTTCCTGATGCAGAAAAGCTAGTTCATGCATTCATGACCTCTAGACTGGACTATTGTAATGCACTTCTAGGTGGTTGTCCTGCATCCTCAATAAACAAGCTACAGGTAGTCCAAAATGCAGCGGCTAGAGTCCTTACCAGTTCAAGAAAATATGATCGTATTACCCCAATTTTACAGTCTCTGCACTGGCTACCTATTAATTTTCCGTATCAGTTACAAAATATTATTACTTAATTTATAAGGCCCTTAATGGCTTAGCTCCTGCGTACCTAACTAGTCTTCTACGACGCTACAGTCCATCATGCTCCCTAAGGTCACAAAACGCTGGACTTTTGATAGTACCTAGGATAGCAAAGTCCACTAAAGGAGGTAGAGCTTTTTCGCATTTGGCTCCCAAACTCTGGAATAGCCTTCCTGATAATGTTCGGGGTTCAGACACACTTCCTCTGTTTAAATCAAGATTAAAAAACACACCTCTTTGGCCAAGCATTCAAATAATGCATCTCATAATTTTGGACTGCAGTTATATCTGATCAAATGCGCATTATTATTCTTTAACTTGGGTTAAACTAATTAATTTTACTTGGCTGGAACAGCAGCTACGCTAATTATGTCTCTATTTGTTTCTCTGTTTTGCCACGGGATTTACATCCCGTGGTAACTTGGATTTACACAAGCTCCAGTCTGGATCCAGAACACCTGAGAAGAGATGATGCCAACCCCTCAGAGGACCTCAGATGATGCTAACCCAGAGACAACATACAGAACTACCACATTTTGCTATAAGTTTGATTGCATAATTGCTGTTAATAGTGTTAATCGTCTGTTTGTTTACGTCTTTTATTGATTTTTCTGAACATTTCTGCCGTATACACATAAACTGACAGTCACCACTTATAAGCTACTACTAAATATTGTAGAAACTTAATTTTCTGTAAAGTTGCTTTGCAATGATCTGTATCGTAAAAAGCGCTATACAAATAAACTTGAATTGAATTGAATTGAATACTAGCTATTTTTCCCATTGCAAAATTGTAATTTAGAAACTAATTATTCTATGTAGGTTACAGTTCCCTTCCTGTAAACCACCCAGCTGTTTCTAAAGGGTAAGGAGGAGAGGCCTGCTTTGGTTAAAGCAAACAGATGTTGCACATTTGGAAACACGTGCTGCATTAACACATTCTCTAAATTGATGGGCTCCATGTTCTCTCCTTTTTCCTTTCTCTCTCCCTGTATCCCCGTAAAAGTACAATTAGATCTACTGGAGCAGGAGGCAAAAGCAAAACGTCAACCTCATTAAACACACAAGCAATTAGACCCAGTATATCTCCCACTTGGAGAGGATTTACTCAGAGGCAAGCTTTAAGGGTAAAATCCAAACATATTCAAGTCTTTCATTTGAACAAGCCAGATAACAACATAAATGTGCAGAGCTGAGTAATAAATTGCAGTAATACAATTCAGGCTAGATACTGTAAAAGCCATGCTGTCTTATCATAGAGACTGAGTTTTGCGATACCCATACAAAACCTGAAGGCATCTCAGAAACATAATGTTACCATTGAGTCAAAGTAATCCCACACGTAATCAAAGGCCTATAAAATTAATAAGTAGAATCATACATGCATTACTCATCAACATACTTCATATTAATGCCTTTTGCTATAATGCAAGCTTTGACTTACATTAGCATTTAAATGACCTGCAGTCGATCATTATTATTAATATCATCAGCATTAAACAACTAAAACAAACAAATAATGCCATTTATGACATCCTAATACCATAGTGAAGTCATGGTGAGGTTGTACTAACTGTTTGACAATACAATTATAATAGCTTGTTAGCACTGTCCTCTCAGCCTGATTGTGTTCTCTGAAAGGGCTCATAAATAGCTGCCAGTTGGTGGCTTTCCAAAGCAATCTACAGGCAGCAGCAAGTTTATGTGTTGAATAACTGCTTTATAGAATGATACCAAATGACACAGTCCATCAATTCTTCTTGGTGGCTTGTTAATTTGTCTGGCACTGTCCATGCACTAGTTTGAACCGCAGCCATTCAAAGTCTTAACAAACACTGTGCAACCTTTGCCACAGGTTGCGATGGCTTGTCTTTCCAATAAAAAACACATTTAAGCACATTCTTGTGAATAAATTTGATACATTCTGTAAAAAAACTAAAATAAACACCATGGACCAAAAAATGAAGGACCATATAAAAATGAATGTCATTCCAAATCTATATGATTTGCTTTCTCATGATATTTTAAACCTTTTAAACTTTTTTTGTCCATATAATAAAAGTCAACAACACTGGGTCCCCATTGATAGAAAAACACTGAGACATTCTTCCAAATATATTTTTCTGTGTGTGTGTTTCACAAAAGAATGTAAGTCATATGGGTTTTGGAATGACGTGAGGGTGAAAATGACAGATTTTTCATATTTCATATTTTTTTTTTCTATTTTTTTTTTTATTAATGTAATTAATATAATGCACGGGAAAACCAATATACACAAATATATTATTTATTTTTTATTATTAAAAAATTAATAATAAGTAAATATGACTATAATTTGCAAAAACAAAAAAAATAAAAAAAATAAATAAATCCCAAACCAGTTTAGAAAATCATGCTCAGCATAGGCTAAGGTTAGGGTGAGGGGATAGTGTTTGGTGTAGGCATTCAGAGCTGTGATTGACATGACCAATGAAATCTTTAGAATCAGCTGCGGGGAGGAGTTTTCGCTTAACTGGTTTGGGGTTTTTTGGAGGGCAGCGCCAGAGCCTTTAAAGACGATGCTGCACTGGGAGACAGATAGCTTGTGAGCGTCTGTTCAACCCGAGGCATCTTCTTATAACCGCGCTCACTCATCCCAGCTAGCTTGGGTGAACTATCCCTTTAACATAAAAAAATCCATAGCCATTGCACATTAACTGAATAAAAAAAAAAGTATCTTGATTGTAATGCAAGACACCTTGGATTTAACCATCTGCCAAATGCATAAACGTAGACAGTTGAAGTTTTAGCAAACCAACAGAAGGCATCCTCACAGAGAGCTTCTCACATGCAGCTTAAATGCCAGTGTATGATTATGAAAGATATGGATTGTGGCTGGTGTGATTGTGCTATCACTTTCTCCAGGTTATTTGAGACAATTAAAATGCATAATGTCACAGTGGCAAAAGCAGGACTCTTTGATGGAAGTGCTCAATGCAGATTGTCTTTTTTCCCATGAACCCTGTGGCAAAATGACTTCAGGGGAAATGGAATAGCAGAGAGGGAGATGTTATGGAATGAGACATTTTCAATTTTTTAGCACTGGTATTTCCATTACCTGACACAAAGACTGTGTAGAGCCATAGGGCTTCATATCACATGGGCAAGCTGCTGAATAAACTGTCAGCAATGAGCAAATGAAATAATGATCAGATGGAAGAATAAATTATTTTTTGAAGATTTTTTTTTCTCTGCTTTTGAAATTGCACCTGGTCTGCCCAGGTCTTCTGTGGCCTTTTCTTGCAAATCCCTAATTGTATATACCATACAGAGGGTGAAGGGCATTCACTTGACAGCTTTCACTTTACTTTACTTAAAACAGTTTTGGATGGAGTTTAGCATAGGTCACACCCCAGGACATGTTGACCTCCCCACAGTATTTCATGCCTACTATCCGTAAGCAAAGGCAGAATGAAGACAGAGCCTTTAAAGAGCCTCTAATATCACACTGGGGTTGTGCAAGCTTGATAACAGAACACTGTGCACAGTTAATGAATGTGCCCAAATGCATCCAGCCATTGGTGGGTCATAAAGCTGCCACATTACGATTGGTTTTCCAGTCAAGAAGGGAAGGGGTTCAGGCACCACAGACGTAGGGTTTAGGTGACTTGATATACATTACCTGCATCTCGACTGGCCTCTTTAAGAAGCACAAAACAAAACAGTAAGATATACAGTAAGATATATAGCTCTGGTCAGTTTTAGAGAATAGTAGATAATATGAATATGTAGCCCATGTGGAAAACTTTTACAGGGTTATATTTAAATTTAAATAAGTTTGTGTTGAAAATTGTATAAAATTAGGCGAGTTACTATAAAAAAATGTGCTCAGAGATAACCTTAACTCTTTGGGCCTGTCCAGTTTTTTTTTTTTTTCTTTGTAATGTAATTGGGTGCTTTGTACAGGATAACCAATCCGGTATCAGGAGACGAGAGAGGGGCAGAGGACAGAACGCATGTGAAAGAGCAAGAGAAGGCAAGTATGAGACGGTATCTTAAACACAGGAACCTGCTTTCAATATTTGTTTGTGGCTCAAGTGAGTCTGTCCATCTGTTTTTGGCTCCTACAAACACGAGCAGTGACACAGGCCTGCGATAGGAACTAAGGCATATTTCGCAGTATTTGCTGGTTTGAGTTTTTTATTCTATTAATTTGTGACCGTTCTTTATTTCTTTCATATTGCTGACTGTTTGATCTTACATGTAAAGCTCATTTTGACAGTAAGGGTTTACCCACTTGTGTTTTGATAGCAACTTTATTGAAAGAATACAACTGTATCACAAAATAATTATATTCTTAAATTTGTTTTTACAGATTCATTTAAAATAAGTACATTATAATTTAGGTTAACTTTTTTGGCTTTGTGGTGAGTTGTATTTAATTTTTTCCTGATATATATATATATTTTTTAGATAAAGGCGTGGAATAGGTAGCAGTACAAATTTAAACAAATTGAACCAATCATATAGAAGAACCCGTGCATCACCCATAAAATTACCAGGGACAGGAAGTGGCGTTACAAATATGACAGTTGCTATTAAAATGCATGTCAACAGATAAGTAATAGGTGCATTTTTCATGTACACATCCAGCAGAGGTCTCTATTACATTAAAAAATTATAATAAAAATGTCCTCTGCTGGTTATTTGTTAGATTAGCAGATTTGTACACAAATATTAAAAGGAGCTGCATCAATGAAGTGTTGTTTTTCAATAAAAAGATGAGGCATTTGCCACATTATCTGAAGCTGTCAAATCATCTGAACTTAAATGAAAGGAAAATTGAATTATTTTCTGATAAGTGACCTTGACTTTAAGACACACAGACACGCATCACTATCAGTATCAGTATCAGTACACTAACATGATTCTTAGTTTATTATCTATGTTCTCCACATGAGGATAAATATTTGCATTTCCACAAGCAGATGTATATATACTGCACTCAGTCAGTGAGGTCCAGAAGTCTGAGATCACTGGTGAAAATGGAGCATTTTTCTAACTGAATAATAAAAAGTATGCATTACAAAACTATACTGAATACAGAATGATTTGAGAGAAAAGTGTAATAAAAAATTACACACATTTTAGTATTCTTGTTATTTTGTATTTCAAGATGACTTTAAATCGTAGAGTTTCCATATGGACTTTATTCGTAGTGATGCAATGATATTAATTGCACTTAATGGCTGATACTGTAACCGACCATAAATAATAATAATAATAATAATAATAATAAAACTAAAATCAATTTAGGAATCAACATCATAATGTACAGAATGAAAACTGGATATTAATTTTGAGATTCCCTAAAGAGATTTAAAAGATTAAGTGTTGTTGAGCATTTTACTGTTTTTTTTTTTTTTTTTTTTAAATAACTTCCAGTGAGATTTAAGGCCTGTTCACACCAAGAATGATAACTATAAAGATACTTTAAGGCCTGTTCACACCAAGAATGATAACTATAAAGATAACCACTGCAAAACGATAACTATATTAACATCCACACAAACATTTTAAATGCCCAAGCACTTTGTAGTTTTTTTCCAGCTGATGAACAATAAAAAATTGACAGCCAATCAGAATCCTTTTTTCCAGCTAATGAACAATAAAAAATAAGCGGCTGACGAGCGTGCGCTTAGAATAAACAGACGATATCTTTCACTATTGTGGATGCTAATGTGGTTATCTTTATAGTTATCGTTCTTGGTGTGAACAGGGCTTTAGGCTATAGCAAAGAAAATCTAATTAAAATATAAAAATAGTGGAAAAAATAGCACACACATTGAATATTGACCTTAAATCGATAAATGAAAAAAAAAAAGTAATACTGATAACTAATATGGTACAGATAAAGACACTCTCTTTCTCATAAAATACAGTTTTTGAGATCTAAGTTCTAACCATGCCATGGTACTTTCACGTTATAAAAAACGCCCCCAAAAAAAAAACCTGAGAACAGTAAAAACAATCATGACCATAATCAAACAAGCTTTTTCTTACCACAGCTGAAGTGAATGATCCTTTCCGTTGAATCCCCCTCTCCGAACCTTGTTATCGGTGTGAGGCGGACCTGGTAGGCCTCCGGGTTTAATGAGTTCCGTGAGGTTGTAGGTGAGTAGTTCTCCTTTCTGGATGTTGTCTTCTATTGGGATTTCTTGCTCCCACCATCTCTGATGCCCCGTCTGAGGAAAAGAGCATAATTACAAGTTCTTTATTTCAACAATTTATGATTAAGCATCAAGCCAGCACTCATGGGGAAGTCGTGGCCTAATGGTTAGAGAGTTTGACTCCTAACCCTAAGGTTGTGGGTTCGAGTCTTGGGAAAGGAACTGATGAGGGGGCGACGCAGCATAAATGGCTGCCCACTGCTCCGGGTGTGTATTCACGGTGTGTGTGTGTTCACTGCTGTGTGTGTGCACTTTGGATGAGTTAAATGCAGAGTACGAATTCCGAGTATGAGTCAGCATACTTGGCTGTATGTATGTCACGTCACAAGTAATGATCCCCAAAGGCCCTTTTAATAACAGTCCCTAGGAAACTAGGGAACAAAAACATACGTATCATACATCATGAGACGATGTCTCAGTCTGTACTATTAATTAAATACATAATTTAAAAATACTAATATTATAATGTAACACATACTGAGCATAATATTGAATAGAGCTGACCAGCTCTCTTTCTGTAGCCATTTTAATGTCTCACAGCGCTATTATGATATAAAGTCTCTTTCTCTCTTAGTATTTTTCTCTGTCTGTATTTTTTAAGTTAAGAAGAGTCTTCTTTTTTTTAAATTTAACTTTTCGGATTACAGTGGCATTATTCAAAATGCACTGGCGTTCCTGAGATGGTCCCACTTGTCTGATGCAAATCAGTACAAATTCTCTAAACAAACACCTACACACAGCAGAGGTGACATTTTTAAACAACAATGCTTTTCACAGAGGAAAGAAAGCACATTAGGTGACAATCCCAAAAAGTTCCCGAACGGGCAAAAAATAAACATTATTGAATTTTTAGTGAGATATGTGAGCTGGCTAATTGATTTTGACAAGGCATTTTAGCTCCCTGACCCTCTCAATTAACTTTTTACAGCAAGTTGAATTACTATGCAATATTAAAAGAAGTCAATTCCTTCCTTCTGCGCAGGCTTGAAGGAAAGCATAAATGGATTTCAGCTGATGCCTCTTGTCATTATTGTGGTGGTAAAAGAGAGGACATGTCTAATTAAAATCCAGCACCTATATGAAATCTTCCTGGATCTCCTGAAGTAAACTGCCGGGCAGTAAACAGACCAGAATGAGTGTCCTAATCACTAACAGAGAATCTGAAAGTTGTGAAAGTGTTTGTGAATACCCTGAGCTTTTATTTGTCTATAGTCCCATGTCAACTCAGCAACTCAAAGACCTCATACATCATTCATTACAAACATTTAGGATTAAAAGTTTTCATTTCTTGAGAGGGTAAACACAAAAGATGTTTTGTAGGAAAGTACACAAATTGTGAGCATGAAGTCAATATGAAAAGATGTTTAAAACCAATTTTTCAGTGTAATTTGACATACACTATATATATTTTTTTGTTGTTGTAAGAAATAAATATTTTGAGCAAGGATGCATTAAATTGACAAAATATTTATTTGTAAAAAACATTTTGTAATTTCAAATTCTGTCCTTTTGAACTTTATATTTATTAAAGAATCCTGAAAAAAATGTATCACTGTTTCCACAAAAAAATATTAAGCAGCACAACTGTTTTCAACATTGACAATAATGGTAAATGTTTCTTGAGCACCAAATCAGCATATTAGAATGATTTCTGAAGGATCATGTTACACTGAAGACTGTAGTAACCACTGCTGGAAATTCTGTTTTGCCATAACAGAAATACATTTAAATTATATTAAAATAGAAAACAATAAAAATCGCAATACTATTTCACAATATTACTATATTTACTGTATTTTTGGATCAAACAAATGCAGCATTAATGTGCATAAGAGGCATCTTTCAGAAACATAAAAAAATTTACAGACCTCAAACTTTTGTATGGCAATAAAGTGAATATATTCCTAAAATGAAAAAAATATTCCTTTAAAAAATATGTGCATCAATAACTGATGAAACAATAGGACCTTAAACATTAATAAAAGTTTTTAAACATCAATTTTACATCATATTGGCTTCAGTGCAGCACCAAATGGATTTGCAATCTGTTTTAAAATGTCCAACCAAGGACAGACGGGTCATTACTAGCATTATCATTACTATGGGTCAGCCATTATTTTCATGGATTGTTGAGATCTTTGGCCATCAGATTAATTGTGAACATTTGCAAACTTGAACTTTTGCCATGTGACAACAATTAGATACACAACGATGGAAGTGGTGGCTGTTGATCTTGGCCTCATGAATACTGTCTCAGAGCTTTGCTGACTGATAGCCGTACACAGACTCCTCCGACAGTCAGCCTCGTCACCATGGGTCTCGCTGGATTCAAATACAAGATTATTGGTTAAATCAGTGGGGCGAGAGAGAGGAGGGGAGGTGGCAGCAATAGCCCAGAGAGTTGCCAGTGTTCCCATCAGGGTCTCTCTCTCCTGGTAACGAGATTTCCATCACCAAATCCAATTACTGTTTATTGCTTCTGTGAGATTTCTAATTCCATGCCTGGAGATCTTGTAGAGGGGAAAAGCATTGGTGCGGGCACATATAAGAAAAGATAGACTGTTCTTCCCCCAAAGCACCTTCCTGCTGCAATGCATCATACAACAACAGCTTATTTTAAAGTCTCTCCTCTTTAAAAAGTGAGAGAAAAAAAATCAATACATTCATAAGTGGTATTATCACAGACCGCTTTCAGCAGCATTTGATCTTATCTATCTAAACCCAAAACTCAATTAAACCCCACTGAAGAGAATCACAGAAGATCTTTTTTGCATGCCAAAAAAACTGACTCTTAACCACCAAACAAAACAAGAAAAACCCAACATCAAGGTGTTTTTTTTTTTTTTACACTAGAGCTAATCACTTGACATGGAGTATCCTTGGGTCATTAAAGAACTGAAATGCATCTGCTTTTTTCATGTGGTTCAGTGTGCACAGCTCCGGGGACCTTCTGTTTCTTCCAAAACAGCCCTCAAATCTTAATACATCCTTGAGCAAAACACTCTAAACCTTGTTGTGGATGTGAGGGGCTAATATTGGAGCATACAGCCCTCACACTGAAGGAGAGTGTGAAGAGCACAGGGCAAAGAGAGCACAGGTGGGCTGACAAAACAACCATGAAGAACCAACCAGCTCTGACAAAATACTTCAACTTTGGTGCCACCAATACAATACCTAACTTAAATCTGAGCAATTTGAAAAATAATCTGTTGTGATCCAAAAAAGTGACCTTGGCTGACTGCATACATGAGAAAAAAGATACTTCCCGCTGCAGAATGTCAATACTTGCGTCCATGTGCACATAACTGAAAATAAGCTCAGCTTTATACTTACTAACTTTTATAAGGCATCACTAAAGGAACAGTTCATCACAATGTTTTTCATACTTTCTTTCATTATTTACTCATTTCTCATATTGTTCCAAACCTGTATGATTTTCTGACTTCTGTAGGACTCAAAAAGGGAATGTTAGGCACAATGTTCAAGCTGCTCTTTTTCCATTTAACAAAAGTGAATAGTGACCAAGAGTCCAGAAAATAAAAGGTCAACACATACACTATGTTAATAAGATTAATATTACATATATTCAAATATACTACATACAGTAATATTTAATATTACATACATCCAAATATAGTACATTAAATCTCCTTCTGAGTACTAGAAGTAAATGACATGGAGGTGAGTAAATAATGACAGAATTGTATTTTTTTATCCCTTTAAACTTACAGCTACAGTACTGGCAAAACAGCACAGCATATGATACTTCTCTTCATGCCAGTAATCTATTCTGTGAGGACACACATTGTGACAGGGTCATCTCACAACGCTACTCTGAGACACATGTGGCAAAGCTGCCAACTGCAGAAGGAAAACACAAAGTTTCACAATCAGTGGAGGCTCGATGCCAAAGGCTTTCTCTGGGGTCACTCGCGAGAGAAGCATTATTATATTTTAATAAAGTAATTTTCATCTTCTACTCATTATCATAGCTTAAGAATTCTGAATACATTGCTTGAGTTTCCCTCCTGGTTTTTCTGTAAACCATCTGTGCTCTGAACCGCATATATTTTCCCCTTTCATACATTTTGGGTCTGTTGCAGTTTGGCAACATATTCTGATTACGAATCAAACCGAGCACAAATTACGCCACTTGCATTTGAGCACACAGCATAATTTAAGGCATTTTTGGCTATTCTGCATTACATACAAACCTGACATTTCCCTACCTCTGAACATGACCTTTATTCAAATACCATCATCAGAGAGAGGAATACAGGCCTCTTTTTTTGGTCAGAGAAACAGAGAAACATTATCCTCAAAACGCGAGGTTAATTAAAAAACCCCACACACATCTGTGTTAACCTTTCAAGAGGAACTGCCCCAGTAATCCAGTGGTGAACACAGCAAAAACAAAAACTCCACTTACAATATCAGCACTGAAATTCATAGTCAGACTGAATGGAAATCTACATGATCTTCTGCAGCACTGCTACATCAGCACTCACCATCGCTGTGCTTATGAATAAAAGGAAAGGTCAAATAATCTCTCTAGGTGGCACTGGAACTTGCTGGTTACACAAGGTGTGTGCTAAACTCGCTAAATAACAGCTGTCTTTGCGATTCAAATATAACACAAAGTAAAAACATCCCAATTCACCTGCTCTCATCGAAAGTACTTTTGCCTCATTTGTTCTACCTTTTTTTGTTCTGCATTGTAATATATGTTGCCATTCAGAGGTAAAATGGCTTGTTGCTATGGCAACTGGGCTCACTACTCATTCATGACATCGTTCAGCAAATCTTGTTGTATAAAGACGAGCATAGAAAGAGTTGGGGATGACGGGAGGATGGGGGGGTTGATATGAAGAGAACAAGACATTCTGCGCTTATGCAAATTCTAACCTGAACACCTTTTTGTGCACTGAGATACATCAACTCCACATGGGAGAAAGTAAAATTATGTTTTGTGTAAATAAGAACCTCGTTAGTATTTGATCGAAGATATCTAAGGGGAAAAAAGGCTGATTTGCAATTCAAAACATGGCAATTAAAGCAAATTATGATGGTTTTGTTCTCAGTGCATACTTGGGGGGCAACCTAAGGAAAACTAATAAATTAAATCTTTGCAAGTGTTAATATACTAAGTTTATGAAATCAAATTATTTTGATAGCCAGCTTAATTATGAACAATGTCAAAGGTGAAGATGTGCTGATCTCAAACATTAAGTTTCATGAATTAAACCAAAACTTTCCTCACAGCAGGTTCATCTGGACAAGTTCAAAAGGTGAAGCTGTGCTGATCTATGAACATCTAAAAAACTCTCCTTAATGCATATTTTAAGTACTTCCAGCCTGCAGCACTACATGCATCTATGCATGAGTTACGTGTACAGCAAATGCTAAACATAGAAACGTCATCTATTCTATATCTCCAGTGGGAAACATGCTATGGCACGCTAAAGCATTGCCAACTCTCTTTATTGTGAGTTATGAGTCAACACAGGATCACTAAATATAGGCTAAACCTTTTAAGTGTTGCAAACTGGCATTTCATTGGTGCTCCCCATGTGCATTTGAAGGAATAGTTCACCCAAAAATTAAGATTTGCTGAAAATATACTTGCCCTCAGGTCATTCAAGTTTGTTTCTTCATCTGACCAGATTTGGAAAATGTAGCATTACATTATTTGCTCACCAGTGGACCCTCTGCAGTGAATGGGTGCCGTCAGAATGAGAGTCCAAACAGCTGAGAAAAACATCCCAATAATCCACATGACTCTAGTCCATCTATTAATATCTTGTGAAGTGAAACATCATTAAGGTGTTTTAACTTTTAACAGTTGTTTCTGGTACTTCAGTGAAAAAGTCCATCCCTTGTTGTCTGCTGTTCTCTCACATCAAAATCCACCAGCATATTTGGTTAGAACTGTTTTGTAAAGTTTTTTTTTTTTTTTTGCTTGTAAACAGTGCTTGATCACTGAATTTTACTCACCTGATTCAGACAAGATGACTTTTTCACTGGAGAAAGCAATACTATGTATAGAGGATTCACATTTTAGCTAGAAGCAACGGTTTGAAGCTTAAAACATTTTAATGATGAATTTGTTTCTTACAAAGATGCAGCTTTTTGCTTCACAAGATGTTAATCAGCTAATCACTGCAGAGGAACCATTGGTAAGAAAGTTTTATGCTAAATTTCTCCAAATCTGTTCAGATGAAGAAACTAACTCATCTACATCTTGGATGGCCTGAGGGTAAATATTCAGCAAATTTTCATTGTTGGGTGAACTAATCCTTTAATGTCAGTTTGTGTCCATGGCATTTCTAATGCAGTTTTAAACCATGATATTACAAATCCCATGTTGAAATTTGCTTAAGTTTCTTTCTTTTTTTAACAGCAGAGACTGAAAAAACAGACATTTACTTGAGTTCGAACTCAAAAAAAAAAGAAAAAAAAAAAAGAGCGAGATATTGAAAGCTGCAATAACAAAATATATGCACATACACGCATACCTGCGCACTCAAAATATGAATCGCTTTCATCAGTGTAACCGCTCCAGCGTGCCCCCGGGTAATAAGACTTCACACAAGACTTATTTTGTCATAATGAACACTAATGGCAATGAGCTTAGTTTGTAAATAAGTTTTTATGCTAACGTTAGCCCATGCATAGGCCCAAGGACATTATACCCTTAGATGCTTCATCCGGTGTAATGTAAATTGCATATTTCCAGAGAATGGCCACGCGTTGATGTCGTGTAAGTCTTTGAATCAGCCCACAGGCCAGTTTGATGACTGCCGAGTGCTGTTTGCCACAGTATCGACACAAATACTTTGCTGCAATGGAGATTAATATATTCTTGTTATGGTACTGTAAATGTGAAGCTGTATCCTAGCACACTGTCCCTCTGCACAAACAATTTATAGAGTGAAAAGGTGGCCTACTGATATTTACATCACCGACTGAAAGAGAAACATGTCAGCAGTGTGCGCGTCTCAGTGTGGAACTGTGTGCATGAAAGTTTAGGATGGAAGTGTGTTCTTGAATCTTTACTGTGTGTGGAGGCCTTGATGTTGTATTAGCATGCAAAGGGTGTATGTGTGCATTTGTGTATCTGTATGAATTGTGTTTTTTCCATGGATGCCAAACATAGCAAATATAACCAAAATATAACAAATATTACAAAATATGTGACTGAATAATGCAGAAACTATTCATTGCTTGGAAGTAACACAGTGCAAAAGTGGGCAAGGTTTTTAGAAGGCAGCAATGTCTCTTTTTGCCTTCCCTGAGATCCCACCGAGATCCCAAAGCATGTGAGGTGGGAATGGTGAGACACAAGCGAAAAGCTACTTGAGAGCTGCTACTGGCTGATTACTCTGTTAACATGATAATGCCTACCTATCATATCCACAAATCAACAAAACTGGAGGGAATAGATGAATAAATTACTAGTAAACAACTCACCCACTCAAAAATACTACCCATTATAAATGCCAATGCTGAATTTATTTGATTAATAATACAGTGCAACCAAAAATAATGTGAAATATATTAGCAATTTTTAAAATTACTCTTTTATTTGAATAGATTTAAAAATGTAATTTCTTCCTGCGATGGCAAAGATGATTTTTCAGCAGCCGTTACTCCAGTCTTCCATGTCAATTAGTTTTTTTTTATTGATCAATCTTCACTGTATTATCAATACTGAAAACAATTGTGCTGCTTCATATTTTTGTGGAAACTGTGATGCATTTTTTCCTGGATTTTTTCATCAATGGAAAGTTGAAAAAAAAAAAGCTTTGTTAAAAATATCTAACATTATAAATATCTGTCGCTTTTTATCAACTTAATGCATCCTTGTTGAATAAAAGTAAATAAAAAAATGCTTAAATGGTAATGTATGTAAATTCTATAAACTAGTATGTTCATATAAACATAAAATGACATTATAGTATTATTTCCTTATTGATATTGTAACTTACAGTAAAAGGTGTAAAAAGGTGTAAAAAAAATTCAGAAGGCAAGTGCCTGCTACTGATCTGTATATGTATGAGAATGAATGAGACAGAACGTTAAGTTATTAGAGAGGGAATTTACGAGGGTGAACAGTATGGGATTTGAGACTAGAGGGGAAAAGAGGAAGTCATGTGGGGGAAGAGATCTGATAAGTGCGCCCTGCTGAGTTCACTACTGAAGCAGCACTGAGATTTCAGACTCTGTCTGAATAGAGAACAGAATAGACTCATTATTTGTCATCACACGACCAGGGTCAGTGGAATTTATTTCTATAACTTATATGTCTTCAGTGGAACACAAAAGAAGATATAATGAAAAAAGTTTTGTCCATACAAGGATCCCAATAACGTGTTTCTTTTTTCCCCGGAACGCGATTTTTACCGGAAGACCCCCCTCAAAACGTGGTTAGTTTGGGCTAGTTTTGGGCTAGTTTTTAAGTAGCAAATTGTGCGGGTTTTTTTGTTGTGAAAACCTGGCAACCCTTTCCGTCAAGCAGGTAACGTTGTATTGATATTGCTAACATAGCGGACTCATTGAAAAATACATTAGCATCATCTGTATTAAAGAGGAAATAATCACTTCATCCTATGTTAAATGAATAAAATAGCCTTGACAGCCTTCCACTATAGTTCCACTATTGACTTTGTTCTCTCTCACCGGACTTGTGTAGGTGATGTAAAAGAGGAAAGCAGGCATTTGGACCAAGGCAAGGGAGGGGGAGACTCAAAATGTTTCTAAAATTAAAATGCATCATTTGCCCCGTTTGCATTTGTTTTACTACTTACACAATTATTTAAAGTATAAAACATTGTTATTACAATACAAAGCATGATTTTTAATCATATATTTAGGGGGGAAAACCCTCAGCTATTGAGGGGTCCTTTCTCCCCTGACCCCCCCGGGATTTCCGCCTGTGTGCTCCAGTACACAAGACAGAATTGTTTTCAAATGGACTGATTAAAATCCTTGTATGCCCTTGTATAAAATCAGCCAATCAGAATACTGCTTGCCAAAATGATAAAATGGTTTTTTCAGGTTTTGTTGGCAAAATGCATCAACCACTAGTCGACTGGATGAATTTATAAAAGTATGAACATAAAGCAGTTAATTCCCCACTTTTTATAAGCAGTTCATCCCCAAACGTCTTTGATCAAACTAGAACTGTACATATTAAACTGCTCACATAAAAAGTAATGTTTCAAAAACATTTACACTTTTTAAGGAGCCATCCTTTAGGACAGGGATTAAATAAAAGAAAATGTTTACAATAATAAAATATTTACTTAAAGTCACCCCTGTGATTTTACAATTTAAACATTTTCATGTGTACTTTTTTTGTCATTTTAACTCCCTGCAGTTCCCACATGAATCCCAGTTTGGGAAACCACATTAAAATAGTCTAGAAGTACACACTTTACCAACCAAAAAACAGCATATTTCACCTTTATACTTGTTTGTACTTAGTTTATTTAAAAATGAAAGTAGTGCAAGCATATTCAAGTTAGAGTGAGCAAGTAAACTTGGAACAAAATCCCAGAAGCAGCCCGAGGTAAAAGGTTTCATCTCAGCACTTCATGGAAAGTATGATCAATAGAGAGATTCTTACAATGCTGTTGAAACATTGCAGAAATATGATGACACACTTACAGCATGAATGCAATTCAAACACGCTACAACAAGTTCTTGGGGGTAAAACGGGGGCCGAGGGTCAACTGTCATCCCACAGGTGCTTTGTGGCTCCATTTTACATTGGGCACCAATTGAAAATTACGATATTCATTTACTTGTGATAAGAAAACAGCTGTAATTTCAAGGAAATGAACTCTGTGAAACCTTGACTATGAAGTGGAATATTTGCTGAACTGAATTTTAGGGCCACAGGAGCAAAAAAACAATAACAGGGGCTTTGGAAATGAGAAACAATATGAGTATTTTCCACACCAAACATCTTGTATACTTCACACTTTTAGGAGCCAAATTTGGTTTATGTCTTCTATCTGGAATTGAGAGGAATTAGATTTCTATAATGTGGATTTGGAAGCTTTATGTGTAAATGTCTTTACCACGGCTGGAGAACTAAACAATGTTGGACTGTAGCAGTAAAAGAGGATTCTATTTCTCCTCTTGCCTGGGAGCTAAAGATAGTGCTACAAACAATATCTTTAAAGACACTTAATTCCCATTAAAGTAAACTCTAAAATCCATTTAATTAAAGATGAATTGCTATACGTTTCTACAAAGTGATGTATAACTTCCTCTAAACATGAAGCTGAAGCAACTTGCAGCACTGCAGAGGTGTAACCTTGTATGTCATCTAAGTTAGGATGACTTTTACAACAGCGTGTTAAGTGCCATAAGCACAGAAAAAATGTTAAGAGGGCTCGTTAAACTTGAAGTACCTAGGCTGTATAGTGAAAAATGAGGTCATAGAAACATTAGGGTTGTTCATGCTTGCATTTATTGCTGCTGTGAGAACGGTGCTCTAGTGGCTTTAATAATCTTTGAGGACATGGCCACATATCAGAGCAAAAGACAATTTTTAAACAGAAACTGTGAATATGCAGAAATCTTCATGGGGTTGTATATCTTTCCCAGCTACGCTGCAACCAATAATTACAAAAAGGACTAACTAAAGTAACTACTGAAACCTATATCCCTTGTTTTACACATGCTACTGTAATAATATCAGGTTCGATTAGGAAAGCACCACTATTAAAATTATGGCTGCTTTCATTTCATTGCAGAGAATCAGCTTATAATAATAAATGTATATTATTTATTATTATATTTTTGTAATGTACAGCATGAATGTACAGTTTGCTAATGATAACATTTAACAGTGTTACATTATTTGTCTTTTTAAAGTTTTACTTTAAATGCGCAATAGATGACACTGAACATAATCCAAATGTAAAAAATAGAGAAAATAAAGAAATACTCCATATTGGCCAATACTAATAAAAATAAAAAAAATAAAAATAAAAAAAAAAATAAAAAAAAACTATTATCAGCTGATTTAAGCAGACTGTTAAATACATGTGGGTATAATGTCCCATAACATAAAAGGGCCACTTACTTACCTGTCAATCAGTCACAAAGGTTTAAACATTGACAGCTACAAAAGGCTTTAAAACTAAACCAAGTTGAAAAATACATATACATGCACACGACTTTTGGTTTGCTTGATATCAACATGCAGTGACCAAAATAGCAAGCCTTCCACTAAATGTTAGTGAGAAGATTCCATTTTATTTTGAAAACTATATTTTGAAGCAGTAATGTAAATTTTTTGTGCTTTATCAGGATGCAATAACACTTCTAACACTTCGAAAATAAATCTTCTCCTTGAAATTAGATCAAAAGTGACCACAGAAGATCTTTATACCAGGTTTAACCAGTGCCAATGCTCGGCTTCTTTTTAAATTTCTTCATTTGGCATATTCTTTGACACTATAATTTTGAACAGAATGAAAGGAAATAACAAGCAATCAGTCTGAAAGCCTGTTATCCACCAAACCTTGCATTAAACAACACACATTTAAGAATCCCAGTCGCAGGTTACACTGTTTAATATTTTTTACTAGAAATGACATAAAAAGAAAATATATATATATTCAAACTCATCATTTTTATTACTTTGTCCATGTTCACAGCCCCAGAGAGTGTTAATATAAGTATATGAAGGCTATAAAAAGCAAGGGTAAGCAATCTCATTCCTAGGGGATCCATAAACACGCCAGACCCCCGCAGTGAAATTACCCGTCCCAGGGTTAGGCACTGAAGCGCTGCCTAATATGCTTGGCTGGCAGTGTCTCCGTTAGCTTGCATGCACTCCAAACCCTCTCATTTAGGATTGTCGGGCTAAGACTTCCCATGCCTGTCGCGTCCTGGAAATGTCACTAGCCAAAGCGGCGATGAGCCCACAGACTATTGCGCGGCGCTCGTGTCGACAGGTGACCAGGCGAGACAAACATGATGGATGAACATGTAGAGGAAAAGCGGCATGTTAAACAGAACACATAAACTGCAGAACAACAGTTGGCGAACAAAAAAGGATGTGCAGAGGACCGTGTAGAGAGAGAATATAAGGAGTTTGCGAAGAGGCCAGACTCCTCCATCATGATCAGAACAGATGAGTCAATCACCACCCACTGCATGCACAAAACACAGCTCCACACCCACACGTGTACACAGACACAGGAAAGCACAAACCGGACGCCCCCGCAATCGCTTCACATAGCTAACCTCTGTTCGCTAGGGTCCCATCCTTGATTTCTCCTGTAAAGCTTATCTTATTACAGCAGCTTCGTCCCACCGGACACAGCTGTTAATTAGTTTTCTGCCCCTTCTCTTGTTTTTGACTCTCTCTCTCACTCTTTCTCTTTGCAGTGCCAGGTGTGCTTTCAGTTGGGAAGTCATCAAGGATAGTACAAGGCGTCCTCTCTATAGTGCAAATGACATGCATGCTGTTATTTCTCTTTTAGAGTTAATTAATTAAATGCTTTCTGCTGATAAAGGTAAATATGAAATGTGACAGATGCTGGAAAAATAATGATCATCTGAAATCAAATGGATAGAGCCTTTTTCTTTTAAGCCTGTGCATCTTTTGAAAAAAGCCAGCTTTTTGCTAAATGCATCTTATTATTTATTAGCAAAACTAATGGACATCTACAGCTACGTTACATAGACATTAGGGGAGGCATGAATTTTATTATTTTTTGATTCTTCAGGTCCATCAACTAGATCATTACACTCCAGAGGACACATGCAGATGGGTAGTTGGCATGCTGCAGTATGACACACTATTTTCCATCTACAACCACTTTAAACACCATTTTGCTGATTCTTTTATAATTATTATAGATGTTTCCTTAATGACCCAATATAAATAGAAAGAATACATGAAATATTTTTAGTTTTAAAAATAAATTATAAAAAGGGCCCTTTAAAATGAGCTAGTGAAGACAAAAGTGAAAAAATAATAATGAAGTAAATAGTGACCAGTTACAGAACCTAAGATACACTACCATTCAAAAGTTTGGGGCCAGTAAGATTTTTTTAAGGAAAGCAACACTTTTATTCGGAATTAAGGATGGATTAAATAGATCAGTTAAGACATTTACAAAAAAATCCTAAAAAAATGCATCACGACTTCTACAAAAATATTAAGCAGCAGCACAACTGTTTTCAACATTGACAATACTAATAAATGTTCATTTATACATTTATGATACATTTTAGTCTCGTCAACGATATTGCATGTTGATATAGTCACAGTTATCATTTATTGACCTTATTGTCATCTCGTCATCGTCTCGTCTTAGTCATGGGAAAAGTCATACTTTTCATTAACAAAATTTAACACTAATTACCAGCAACATTAGGGTAAGTAAATAATGACCCAAAGGTTTTGGATAAACTATCCCTTTAACCTAAAATGATGTCATTAAAAAACAGGTTCATGCATCAACTGCCTAGAAAACCAATATTGCTCATGTGCAAACTCAAAATTCATCTCAGCTCAACAGTCCCTTGAGCATTAAAAGGAGAGTGCTCAGACTAGTAAACAGCACTAATAATGCAATTCCAGACACACATGCAATGCAAAGACCTTGATGGAAAATGGCAAAAAGCCTGAGAGAATGAGAGGGCGAGAGAAACAAAACAGAAGCAAAGGATACAGTGAAAGCCACAACAACAACAACAGTAGTATGGCATGGCAAAACGTGCTACCTGTATTTTGCATTGACTTTGAGCACCAGTAGGCAGCTACTAGCAAAGGCGAATCTGACAAAGAATAAATCACCCCACATGATGTCATTATAAATGGCTGTGGATGCTGCCATTTCAGCTGAGCAGAGGGAGTGTGAAGGAGAGGGTGACAGAACAGTGTGATGATGACAACCGCACTGCTCTGCGTGACCACACGCGCCGAGGCAGGGAACAGTACAGCGCATCGGAGAGCGCTTAAGCTCTTGGTCAAATATTAGCCCGACTCAATAAACAGAACAGATCTGTTTCACTGACATGAACTACGTCAACAGTAACCATAAATGTCTCTCATGAATACTAATAACGTTCTTTGACTTATCCTATATTTGTAGGATGTTGACAGATGAACTTGTGTATAAATCAATATTAATTTAGCACTGCCTTCATAAGCAATTGTGCACACCATTTTGCACACAGGCCAAATGTACCATTAGCATGGAGGGCTACACAAAAACAATAGAGATGTGAACAGTCTATAAACTATTACATATTGCCATGAGCACAGCCCCTCTCCCAAAGTCTTTTTTTTCACAGATGAGAAGGTGCATTTAATTTGCATTGATTGTGGCTGTTAAAAATATAACTTCTGGGTAAGAGAACATTCAGCACTTTTATTTAAAAAAAAAAACTATCCTGAAAATTCAGTTATGAAGGATTTGGTCCTATTTATGGGCCAGTGAAATTATATATATTTTTTTCACCTATCTAGTCAATATAATTAATGAATACAAATAAATACTTTAAAATTGCAATTCATATATTTACGTGTGTCCTAGCATGCTTGTATTTTACAGTGTAATTTAATTCAATTTACTTTTTTTCATTTTAATATATTATTTTTAATTAATTACAATTCATAGGCAAATCAAAACTATATGGTGTGACAAACATGCAGAAAAAGACATACTGCTGACAACAGGAAATGATGTCATAGAGATAATTATCAGATAATTTGAACCAAAAACTTCAAATTTTTAGTCGTTAATTTTTTTTTAAATTGTATACTATATGAAATCACCATGAATACAAAGAGAATTTGGCACTATTTAAATTTAATTTAAATTAGTTTATTTATTTTTTTTCACAGATCAATGACATCATACATCTGGCACACGCCACTGATAAAACAAAAAGTAGAGAAGAAACTTCTTTCTAGGGTAACTACTTGACATCACCTTTAAGTAAACGTACAGACTCACTCACCTGCTTGATACCGAGTCGATAAGCCATGACACGGTCGACCCGCATTGGGATTCATTTGAGTCCAACTGGAGTTTAAAGCCGTAGACGCGAGGTTTGTTCTGCCACAGAGCGCTGTAGGTGTCATAGTAGAACTCAGGCGCATAAGCTTTCCCTGAAACAAAACAAATACACAGTTCAGTCACATTCAATCTCATAATATTAAACAAACAATTCAGACAGATGTCCAGATGTGAAGAATTCTGTAGTTTGTTTCAGATGAAAGTTGCAGTTTTTTGTTTTATAAGGTAATCATGTCTAAATCAAGCTAAATAACAAATAAACTTGATAATTCCGTTCAAATTATGGAAAAGTGTTGGACTGCTATTACGCTGTATATATTTAAAGATCATTAAAAACACAAAAGTCTGCTGTTTAGACCAGCAGGTCAAATGTCTTGTACACTGAAGTGATGCTAGAGAATATTGTGGATGCATTTACAAACCACTGCTGGAGGAAAAACAGGTTTAAAAACGTGAAAACGCTCTCCATCAGAGGTTCAAAGGAGACAGACACAAAGCAAAACCATTAGGAGAGCTCTTCTCTCTATCTGCTAAAAGCTGAAAAGCCCATGAAAAAATATAGGAAGCTGAAAAACACTTGCAGTATGAAATTAAAAAAGAACAACTACATTATTTGCAGAGAACTCATGCTTTGACATAAGCTCATGAAATTAAAATAAACTCTATTTTTATGACTAAAATAGCTGTTTTTTTCAGTACATTTCAAAGGCAGCACAATACATCTAAATAAAGCTAAAAAAATGATAATAATAATACTAAACAATGTGGTTAAGTGATTGAAAGGTTATGTGTCCGAATTCTGGAGCATATTATTCATGAAGATAATTTTGTTATTTCTAAAATAAAATATTTGACTTTGACCACTTTTAGAAGGCAGAATAAAGCCATAAAGAATTCAGTTTTTTCTTTTTAAAATGGTTTTTTTTTTTTTTTTTTTTTCTAAAAATGTTCCCAGTTCTACAGATTCTTCTTTCTGTCAGACAGGCCACTCCGTCCAGAAGCTCACCTCTCGACAGAAACATTTGAAATGTCCAAGTCTGTAGAAACATCTTGGGGGTTATATTGAGAAAAGCGAGGAAAGGTGGTATGTAGGTAGGTAAAAAATTTGCTGATGTCTGCAGGTCAGGGATAAGGGCTGTCACCAGCACTTATTTTATCCCCAGCTTATTAAGAGGGAAAAAGCTAGAGCCAATGCTAATGGGTCCATCGAGTTTACTCTGCTTAAGGCTTAGGGATAAATTTGACTCCTCTGGGAATGAATGCTTGATTGAAGGTGGAAAGAAAAAGCAGGAGCATCATAAACACATGGCTCTTAAATCAGCCTGAGATGGAGAAAGACGTGCAGTACTGCAGCTGTCACTTAGCAGAGAGGCCAAAGAAACCCAGAGGCTCGTGCAGCCAAGATTTCTGAGAGTGAGTCCACTATGCTCTATAATGGAAATGTACACATGCTTTAAAGTGCAAACCTTTGATTCATTAGATTTAGGGTTGGATCAATACTAAAATTCAGCACTAAACTAGTATCAAGGTACTTCAGTATCTAAATAGATACTAAACTTATAACTCATGCAACTAATAAACAGCCTCGGACAACTGAAGAAATGAAAATTTATCTCAGAATGAATTTAATCTGACGTCAATAACTCAACAATTCAGCCTGTTAATAATCTGATTGTTTAAAGTTAACATATTCACACATTCACTTTCTTATTAAGAAAGAACAACAAAATAGGTAATGGTGTTAGGGCTAATTGTTGGGTGAGACAATTGATTTGGATAACGCAAACATTTTCGGCACTGGCATACAATGTATACCCTCAATGCTCCTTAAAACTTACACTAACCGCCACTAATCCTTGATATACATGTGTTTATTTGTGTATATAGACACTACTGTGTAGATTCGAGCTTCAAAGACCATGCAAGAGATTAAAGCTGGTTTCCTGGTGTATGTCAAACACATAACAGCACTGTCACGACAAAGAACCTGTGCTCAAACTAAATCTCAGCACATGAATCCTTTATATTTGCCTCTCAACCAGTGGGGAGTTCTTAGTCCTAACCCATCAACCACTGGACCACCATCCCCACATCTCAACCAACTCTTCCAAAAAATATATAAAAATACTGTATATATTATTTTTGTCTTTGACAAAAAATGTTGAACCTTTTAGAAAACATTTGCATTAAACTAACACATTCGACTTTACTCTTCATTTACACTTTCCCCAGGGGAACACTAAAGTAGTTATTAAAAATGTCAAAGCTGCTCTTTTACATACAATAAAATACAAAAAAATAAATAAATACAAAAGAGGTTAAGTCCATGATCACTTTTTGTTTGGTTTATTAATGAAATTAAGGCCCTTTTACACCAAATGTTTTGTGAAAAAGCTTAATGAATAATCTGCAAATGTTCTATTCTATTTTATTCACACAGAGAGTAAAATAAATACACATCAGGCAAAGCAAATTCACCCAGTGAGGATAAATCCATAAATTGTATTCATTTTAATATATGAATACAAATAATTGATCAAATCATTTTGAGGTATTTATATTCTGTGTAGAAAGTTTAAAGAGTGCAAGAGTGCAGAATCGGACTATTTTAGATGTTTTCATATATAATTATTTTGTTCTATATGTAAAATCAAAGCTTATGTTGAACCTGGTCTTGTACACTTTTTTTCTTATCTTACAAAAGTTACATGTGTTAACACATTTACTCAGATAAAAATGTTAAATTAATCAATGATTAATAAGGTTATGTGAATCTCTTGACAGCCCTTGTTTTTATTGAATAAAAAGATACACTACTATTCAAAAGAATTAATATATATATATATAAAACAAATATTTTCAGTATTGATAAAAATCTAAAAATGTTTCATGTGCACCAAATTAGCATATCAGAGAGATTTCTGAAAGATCATGTGACATTAAAGACTGGAGTAATGGCTTCTGAAAATTCAGCTTTGCTATCACATCATATTTTGATCAAATAAATACAGCCTTGGTGCGCATAACTTT
Source organism: Cyprinus carpio (assembly GCF_018340385.1). Taxonomy (NCBI): domain Eukaryota; kingdom Metazoa; phylum Chordata; class Actinopteri; order Cypriniformes; family Cyprinidae; genus Cyprinus; species Cyprinus carpio. The sequence goes on along the minus strand of NC_056588.1, from coordinate 13,161,110 downwards.
TTTTCAAAAGCACATTAAAAAAATCTTACGGAACCCAACTTTTTTTTGAACGGTAGTGTATTTGACGCAATGATGTATAGATGTTGCAAACAAATGTTGATGGAGCAAATCCATATGGAAGAATGCGCAGAAAAAGAGACAATAGAATACCACACAGCAATACACTGCATTTCTGCCTGTGGTTTCAAAAAGTTCATTAACCTTAAATCATTTACATTTGGAGTGAAACGGGCCTTTAGGTCAGGATTGAACCCTAATAAGCTCATGTGCAAAACAAAAACTGCCCCACTACAGTATCACACTTCATCCGTACACTGAAAACTTCGTAGTTGCTTTTCCTTGGCTGTCTTTGTTTTGCCTAAGGCACAAGTGAGCCAGGACAACACTGGTGCCCCTTCAGAAAATAGGTGCATGATGCTCCTGCAGGGCCTTCTCTCAACTTCTAGAACTTTCTGCTGTATTAATTGGTAACCCCTATTGGGTTTGCATTGCCTAGTGCTGCGTACATCTGAGGTGAATGCTGAGACTAAGAAAATGCAAGCTTTATCTTCGAACAGTTGTGCACATTGCTCTGACAAAGTGAAATGTCAACTTGATGTATTGGCCATTTGTTCAATCGTCACGCAAAACCCCATGGCCATGTGACATTCGGTGGCTTCTCCTTCGTTTGCTTGAATCTGCCAGGTTTCCTTCACGATACAACATTAGGGGAGCTTAACCTCCAATAAAACAGGACTCAATGTGGGATTTTCTAGCTTGCGCTCTTTTAACGCCCAGACATTAAAAACCAATATGATGACAACGATAAATGAAAGCTTCAAGCTCGTGCAGCATGTTCCTGCATCACACGCGAGCAGAGGCTCATCATAGATGCATGGTTTGTGCAAAAATAATGGCCTTCAGCATGTCCTACAGAAGTGCACATGGGAGGAGAGAGAGCGACTGGAGAGAGAGAGAGAGATGGCGGATACAAGGAGAGTGGATATGAGTGATATAATCCTCTTTTATGGCATGCTGAACAGAGCAGGAAATTGTCAATGCAAATTAAATGATTAGGGGTGAACATCTCCAAGAATAACCTATGAAATCAGAAAGCAGGTAGCTCATCTCTCTCTCTCTCCCACATCCTCCTCTGGTCCAGGATGCCTCATCAACGCAGTTGGGATTTCAGCCATGATATTTCAACAGCAGGGAGGGCAAAAAACACAAGCTACCAGTTCGCCCATTTCTAAACACGGGTGTCTGGTGCTGTAGCAGGCATGAGATCAGGCTACTTTTGTGGGTGGCATGAAAATCAAAGAGAAAATGCTCACCCGTGTGAACCAAATGTTTCAGGTGACATGGTAGACTGAATTTATCTGTGCCCAAAACTTGATGGAGACGCAAGTGTGGCTTTTGAATCACTAGTGAAGTGCTCTAATGCTAGTAATGTATCCACACGGTTTATTTTATTCCACTGTTAAGCGCTTGTTAAGTGATGAGATTAGCATTATGTGTCATTAATGTGAAATATGCATATAAATAAGAAAATATTTGCAGGACAAAATCAACATCGCTTAATGGACAGTTAAAAATAAAAAACAGGGTGCTTTAGTAATGTTTCTACATCATTAAATGTGATTGTAGAACAAAAATCTGTCATGAGTTTCTACTTGCCTATGATGAACAATTTGAATCAGGAACCAAACATACTATAAAATGGTGATTCTCAACCGGTTTTGTTTCAGGACATTGCACATCAAATGGCGACCCAACATAGAACCAAAATGTTTTAATGTACAATTAAGCATCGAGCACATGGGGGGAAAATGCTCTTGCTCTGAATATCTCAGCAATGATAATATCCAGCCCATTACTCAATGTGACATTCCATTTAGACATCATTTCAAAAAACAAGAGATGCGTCCCAATACTTATACTTTTGTACTACAGAATTCTGCACCATTTTATGTGATAAAAATATGATTAGCTTGTCAAAACTAAAAAATGTAAAAAAGAAGTACTTCTAAAAGACCCTGATAATATAAATCTAACTACATTTAACCAGAAAAACAAAGTATAGAATACACTTCAGCGGATGGGCTATTAGAACTCTGATGGTAGATGACAAAAATAATCTTCTAAAATTCCTTCACTAGACCAGGGCCACTATGCTGCAGAGTTTAGCTCCAACCCTAAGCAAACACACACCTGCCTGTAGCTTTATAGTGATTTTGAAGACATTTGATTTGCTTGTTCAGGTATGTTTGATTAGGGTTAGAGCTAAAACTCTGCAGGACAGTGGCCCTCCAGGACCGAAGTTGCCCAGTCCTGCACTAGACGTAGTAGAGTACATAGTGCAAAATGCACAGTGCATATTTGGGACTCAACTAAAAAGTTAACAGGGCAATTTAAATTGCAGATGCAATATTACCAATTATTTTGTCCAGTTTTGCCCCAATGAAAAAAAAAAAAACATTCCCAAACAAAGCCAAAGCAGAACCATTTCAAGTCTCTGAGCAACGTAGTACTGCCGTTTTTCTCCCTGAATGAATCATTGGCTTTGAACAAATCATTTGAGAGAATGGATTCAATGATTCAATGACAGTTAACTTGTTTTGTTTCTGAAATGAACCACAGTTTTTTGAACAAATCATATAATCATATATATTCATTTAAATTGCACATGTAGTTTAATTGTCTTACCTGTGACAAGGAAAGTACAACGGCCAGCTCCTGCTTCGTTTTTGATGTCACAAGTGTATGCGCCGTAGCCCTCGCGATTGAGGGCCCTTATGTGGTATTCCGTCTCATCCCGAGTGTCCAACTGGCCCACTGTCAGCAGTCTGGTGCCCAGCTTCCATTCATAATCCAGTACTTTTGAGGGGTGGGCACGTAAGACCCTGCAGCTCAGTGAGAATGGGCCGGCCCAGACCCTGCCTGATCTCTGTATACACTGGCTCCACCGCGGGAGGATCTGAAAAAGGGAGCACATTCTCATCAGACACAAATCACGTATTTACACCAGTGTCTACCCAAGTCAATAAATCCAATACAATTGAGAAACCTGGTAATTTGGAGATATGAGAAATATAAAACAGTGTTTAAAATAAAGATTCAATCTCAAAATCAACACTTTTTTATGGTATAAAAGTGTGACAGGAACCACAAAAGTTGCTTCTCAAAGACTTCTCAAAAAGCAGTCATTTACAGTAGGTTGTGTTTTTGTGCTACTGTTGTACAGACATCACAGATGAATTTGAAAGTTTTACACTCATTGCGAAGCAGCAAAACAGCAGCAAAAAAGAAAAAAATGCTGAATCAATCTGCTCATAAGACGGTGACCTGTCATGAATCAGTGATTCATGGTGTCGGGATCCAACACGCGCACATACACCATGATGCACACCATCAGAGAGCACAGCCTCGGGAGGAGCATCATCAATATGTAACATGATTGTCCTTAGAAGGGAGCTGGCATCTGCACAGCGTTTGCACTTTTTCTGTCTGATTTGGAGGAATCTTCCCATTACTGTAGTGCACGCACTTCTATTAATGTCCGCTGAGGAGTCATGCACTCTTACAGAAAGAGTTTGATGCACAGAATTCACACAACACATTCATCTTTAACTTCTCCATCACATACATACTGCACCACTTCTGTGTAAGCTGCAATACGCATTTATAATTTGGACATTTTCAGTGGCCCCAAAAGGTAAATTTCAAACAAATTAAAACGGCAACAAATGACGCTATACTACAATAACATCTTGAATTTGACCATTTTTCTTGAAATTTTATCATCTGTATGGTTAGCTAGGATGTCTTCAGTAGATGAATGAATGGGACAGTATAGGCAATACAGAGATGCGGTCCAGTAATTCAGACTATTCACACTTCACTGTGTGCTGACACACAAGTACCCTTCCATCTCAAGCCCACAGTGGCTAATCATTTGCAGCAGTACTCATCTCAGTCCAATTTCCCATACTCACATAGAACAGCACATATTTTTCACTGTCTAAAAGTGATGGAAATCAAAAAGGAAAGCAACTTACTGTACCAGACTATAGACTACCAGACAAAGATTGAATCTATGCTTATTATTGTAATTTTGAATTTAGTGGAATGAGTTTAGTAGTGTAATTTAGAAAAAGATTGAATCTATGCTTCTTATAAATGAGGACAGTGAATCGGAGAGTGAAGGAAAGGGCATGTGGGCAGGCTGTTGGAAGGTAGTCTAGATTATTCCAGCTCATGAAGTTGGTAGAGAAAATGACATCTGATCTGAACATAGTTTGCTGAATTGATGTGCAGAATATAGTAGTAACAATGAATAAGCATGTCCAAACTGGTATTGTATATAAAAATGATGCATGCACTGTAAATGGATTTTTATACACTTATTACATTACTGCATGCTATACACACTATAAAAAAAAAAACAAAAAAAAAATTTGCTGAGTCAACTTAAAAAACTTTGTTACCCCGTTGCCTTAATTTTTTTGTTATCTTCATTTTTTTTTCAACTTTCAGATTAGTTGCGGGCCAATAAACTTAAATGTTCTTGTTGTCTGGACAATTTATAAAAAATTAGTTATGTCTACAAAAAAAAAAAAAAAACACACTGAAACACCACTAATGAAACACAAGCTTTAGTTGTGCTTTACATGCAATGGAAGCTTACTAAATTGTTCAGTTAATCGTTTTATACAAGCTAACACATAAAAAATTTAATAAATAAAAAATGCTTTCGTTCCGAAATATTGTTTGGGGGGGGGCTCATAAATAATGCATCTAATGTCACGTTTTCAAAATAGCATTAAGAGTCACTTCAATTTCAACAATTCTCAAATGATTTAGTTCAAAGCAGCTCTTGAGATTCAGTCACTCTACAAACCTTCTTTCCATGAGCTTACTCTGCTTGATTGGTCAGATGGCCCAGTCTTTGTGATTGGTCTACCATGTAGAACGCATGTCAGAAACGATATGCCCATTGCCATAGTTCCGTATTTTGAATGATCAATAGAAAACATAAAAATCTGTTATTTATCATACTTATATATTGTGATTCAGTGGAGCCAGCTGGTCCAAATAAACTGGTTACTGAGCCATCTTTCAAGAACAAGTGAGATTAGAGAAACAATCTTCAGTAAAATGATGGGAACACAAAAAAAGATTGGGATTGTATGCTGGTAACAGTGGTACAGTGGCTTTAACCCTCAACTTTCGGAAGTGAAAATACATTTTTTTTTTTTTTTTCACAGCTTAGGACACAGCATCTTCTTGACATAATGTTAACCACACAAACAAGCTACACTGTAGCAGTGGAGAGTGTGGGTTAAGTTGTTTGTGGCCGATTTGCAGATTGTTTACATTCGCATACAGCTACATTACACACAAAAGTAATAGTCTAAATGGCCTAATAATAGGGGGACTTTAAATAAATAATAATAAAAGAGCAAAATTATGAGCGTTTTCTCTAGTGTTCACACAGTAAAAAAAAAAAAAAAAAATTATTTCTGAGTTGAAATAAACATCATTTTGTTAGGGAATGAGAGAAGGAAAAAGAAAGAGAATAAGTGGACTGAATCATGTATTAATGAAATAACAAGAACAAGCTTAGCAATCATGACATTAGAGCAAGTCTTTCTAAAAACAGTGGTTTGTTCACTTTGTTTCCCCTCTCAAAATGGCAAAACATTCTGTGCAATATAATATCTTCTTTACAGCTGAGGTCAACAGTTCAATATCTAGAACGACTTTATTCAGGCAATGATGCGAGCCCGGACCCACCGCATTTTGTCATTCTGAATTTCACGGCCTGAGTTTCCCAAACTGAACCAATTCCTGTCTGAACATGTTGCCAATGGATGAGGCTTTGATTAGACTAGTCATGGCGGTTATCGCGCTGTCAGACAGGTGACGGCGAGCAACAGTGTGTATTTGCAAATCGATTTTCAGCAATATGGGGAGAACAGGAAAAGACATTTGCTGAAATGGGATCAATTGTGTATGCAAGTGGAAAGAAAAAAAAAAACTGATAAATGACTTGTTGAAACATTGCAACAAGAGGTGAAGAACAGTGCCAAATTGCTAATAAATGTACTGTACATTGCACAATATGGTAGCAAACTGAATTGTGTGTACACATTTTAATAACAGCTGTGTATCATATTGACTCACTGCATGGCCAACAAGCTGTTATTGAGTAAAAGCTTTTATGTGTTTTTCAGCAATATATATAGCTGCAGCATGTCTGAAGTCTAACATGAACTGAATTTGCAAGCCATTTACATTTAATCTAGTGAATTTTATGTTCAATGAAGTTTTATTTTATTTATGGACAAGTTATCCATTATAAATGGGCTGGATCATGAAAAGTGTGTGTGACAGTACATTCCAGAATGAAGGCCAAATTTTTAATAATGAATATTATTATAATGGTTATAATTATAACTAATCAACATATAGGGTACAAAAATATGACCCAATCAATATGGCAAAAAAAAAAAAAACCAACAACAACAAAAAACATTTAAACATAATTTAAACTATGGCCAAAAAAACCTTTCAAATATTTCAAAATAGATATTAATATATATATAAAAAGCAATTAAAAATACATATTTGCCGTACATATATTTCAGTCCAAGAAAATACCAGTTATGTCACATTTAAAGGAGATTTTATTTGTTGTCTGAGCAAGTCCATTAAATTTTTAATTAAAGATTAATCAAAATACTCTTTTGTTCAGAATACCATTCTGAGTGATGAATCATTTACAGCAAGACAAGGACTGTGTATTAAGAAAGAAAATAGGGTCAATTTGGATTCATGTTCAAACAAAAACATGATTTTAACCATGGATTCTTAATTTATATGAATGTCAAATAGGAAGAGAACCCAGGGTGGCAGAACAGGTGGCAATTAGAAGAGGTGATTCTTTCACCTGATTTTTCCCTGAACTAAAAACCAAAAACAAAATCAAGTCAAACCAAGTACAAACCAGATTTCAAAAAAGTTGGGACACTGTACAGATTGTGAGTATGGAATAATTTAAAAATCTCATAAACTTATATTTTTGTGATGGAGAGACTTTGAAAATATCTACCATCACGAGTTTAACTGGTAATGTTAGTGCAAATGTGTTGGTTTATTCGTTCTCTTTTTAATTGTATTTATTTACTTAAACTTGTCTCTAAATCATGCATATAATAAGAGTCAAAAGACAAGAGATTTTTATTTAAATGGTATGTTCCAATTTGGGAAGAGCGGGAAAAAAGGTGTATTTAAGATGGCCGCCACTAGAAGTTGGGGGTGAACAGATAGAGAGCTTGGACATGATTGTGGTGCTGTTGTAGCAAGGGAAACTTCCAGCCTCGATGTTGTAGAGGGGGAGTTGGTACTGTTTTTTAGTACTTTTGCAGTTCTAGTTTTAGACTGCTTTATTACAATCTTTGCTTTAATCTCTTATAAAATATTTTATTTGCCTATTTGGCACACCTGCTTAAATAAATCACCCTTTGGACCCCAGCTTCGCTAGTGCTCCTCCTTGTGACTGCTTGGGTCGTTATCACAATTTTATTCACAATAGAATATAGATAACATATCAAATGTTTGAAAGTGAGACATTTTGAAATGTCATGCCAAATATTGGCTCATTTTGGATTTCATGAGAGCTACACATGCCAAAAAAGTTGGGACAGGTAGCAATAAGAGGCCCGGAAAAACGTTAATGTACATATAAGGAACAGCAGCTGAAGGACCAGTTTACAACTTATTAGGTCAATTTGGCAACATGAGTTGGGTATAAAAAGAGCCTCTCAGAGTGGCAGTGTCTCTCAGAAGTCAAGATGGGCAGAGGATCACCAATTCCCCCAATGCTGCAGCGAAAAATAGTGGAGCCATATCAGAAAGGAGTTTCTCAGAGAAAAATTGCAAAGAGTTTGAAGTTATCATCATCTACAGTTATCATCTATAATATCATCCAAAGATTCAGAGAATCTGGAACAATCTCTGTGCATAAGGGTCAAAGCCGGAAAACCATACTGGATGCCCGTGATCTTCGGGCCCTTAGACGGCACTGCATCACATACAGGAATGCTACTGTAATGGAAAATCACAACAGGGGCTCGGGAATACTTCCAGAAAAACATTGTCGGTGAACACATCCACCGTGCCATTCGCTGTTGCCGGCTAAAACTCTAGAGGTCAAAAAAGAAAGAGAAGCATATCTAAACATGATCCAGAAGCGCAGGCGTTTCTCTGGGCCAAGGCTCATTTAAAATGGACTGTGGCAAAGTGGAAAACTGTTCTGTCGGGTCAGACGAATCAAAATTTTGAAGTTGCTTTTTGGAAAACTGGGACGCACCCATGTCATCCGGAATAAAAAAGGACAAGGACAACCCAAGTTGTTATCAGCGCTCAATTCAGAAGCCTGCATCTCTGATGTTGTGGGGTTAGCCTGCATCTCTGATGCTATGGGGTTTGCATGAGTGTGTTGTGGCATGGGCAGCTTACACATCTGAAAAAGGCATCATCAATGCAAAGGTATATCCAAGTTCTAGAACAACATATGCTCCCATCCAGACGCCATCTCTTTCAGGGAAGACCTTGCATTTTCCAACATGACAATGCCAGACACATACTGCATCAATTACAACACCATGGCTGCGTAGAAGAAGGATCCGGGTACTGAATTGGCCAGCCTGCAGTCCAGATCTTTCACCCATAGAAAACATTTGGCGCATCATAAAGAGGAAGATGCGACAAAGAAGACCTAAGACAGTTGAGCAACTAGAAGCTTGTATTAGACAAGAATGGACAACATTCCTATTCCTAAACTTGAGCAACTTGTCTCCCTCAGTCCCCAGACATTTGCAGACTGTTATAAAAAAGAGGGGATGCCACACAGGGGTAAACATGGCCTTGTCCCAACTTTTTTGAGATGTGTTGATGCCATGAAATTTAAAATCAACTTATTTTTCCCTTAAAATGATAAATTTTTTCATTTTAATTATTCTATATCAGTTACATTGTCATTCTGAATAAAATATAGAAATTTGAAAACTTCCACATCATTTGCATTCTGTTTTTTATTCACAATTTGTGTACAGTGTCCCAACTTTTTGGAATCGGGTTTGTAAGTTAGAACTACTGTCTGGCACAGTCACCTTAAAAGACTTCTGAATAATTTGTATCAGTTTCTGCATTGTTATTAAGGCTCTTAATTGCTCATATATGACTGTTTAGCAGCACAAAAAACATTTGTTTCTGATCTGTGTGAGAAATTGTCATGTAACACTATGTCTTACAGCCATATCACCCCACTGAAGCTAAGCAGGGTTGAGCCTGGTTAGTACCTGGATGAGAGACCTCATAGGAAAAACTAGGTTGCTGTTGGAAGAGGTGTTAGTGAGGCCAGCAGGGGTTGCTCACCCTGTGGTCTGCGTGGGTCCTAACGCCCCAGTATAGTGACGGGAACACTATATGTCAAAAAACACAGTCTATCGGATGAGACTTTAAAACCGAGGCCCTGACTCTCTGTGGTCATTAAAAATCCCATGGCACTTCTCGTAAAGAGTAGAGGTGTAACCCCGGTGTCCTGGCCAAATTGCCCCCAGGCATTTGTCAATCATGGCCTCCAAATAATCCCCGAACCACTTGATTGGCTATGTGACTCTCTCTCCTATCCACCAGTAGCTGGTGTGTGGTGAGCGCACTGGCGCCATTATCCTGTGGCTGCCATCCCATCATCCAAGTGGATGCTGCACACTGGTGGTGGTTGAGGAGATACCCCTCCCACATGATTGTAAAGTGCTTTGGGTGTACAAACTATACACAATAAAGCACTATATAAATGCATCATTCATTCATTCATTCACATTATGACAAAAGGCTTATGTATAGATGAGAGTGATAAAACCCATTAATAACAAGTCCCTACAGGCCCCTCTTATAAATCTGTGTCCAGTATTAACTAAAGCAATAATGTAGTTTTTGTTCTATTTTGGTAAATTTCTAGGGACTAAAAGCTGGGCTTGATGCCATGAATTGTGATAGTACTTTGAATTGCATTCAGGAACTTTTGCCAGAGCATACTCTCTTTTTCATAAATGAATACTATTGGGAATAAATTAGTTCTCTGCTAATTAGGCTGGCAGCCAGTTTCGAATGCCATGCTACGCGAAAACATCGAGTATGGAAACATTGGTATTGTGTCATCCGAGGAGACGGAATATTCTTCTATTCTCCAGCGCTTATCCTAGTTCCACACCACTAATCAGGATGCCAATTTCCATCCCTTCATAATGAGGACCAACACTGCTTCTTATATTCCACATCAGAATCCCTATTTGCATATGAGCTGTCCCAGTGTTTGTCACTTTGAATAAGTATCCATCGACCATAAAAAAAACTCTTGTAGCAGCTTCTCAAAGGCTATACATCAGTTCTACTTAGACCTCGTCCAAGTTGCAATTACTTATCGCTGTACCCAGATGGAATCTGTTGGCATTTCTTGGATTGTTCTGCACTTGTTTTAGTAAAAATTATCTAAATGGATTTAAACATGGTGGAAAATGTTGAGAATACTATACTTATTGTAGCATAAAATGTCATCAAATTAGTCAAAACTTTTTTAATAAATAAACATGCAGAGTTGGGCAAGACACTCAAAAAAAATTGCAGTACATTATATATTACAAGTTAACGGAAAAAGGTAGCTTGCTACATTAAAGATAAATAAAGTATACACATGTAGGCCTATACATAGTGTTCAAAAGTTTGGGATCAGACATTTTTATTTATTTAGAAAGAATGAAAGAAATTAATACATTTATTCAGCAAAAAAAATAAATTAAATTTATCAAAAGTGACAGTAAAAGACATTTATATGTTACAAAAGATTTCAAATAAATGCTATTTTTCAATAAATGCTCTACCATTAATCAAGATTCTTGAAAAAAAAAATCACAGTTTCAGAGTGTATCGTGTTGTGCTAAAGCGGAAGGAGTATTATCCCAAAAATAGTCTTTTAATTATAAATCCACAAGGAATACAGACAGTAAATCGCAGCAGCAAACGTAGCGCGCGCACACACATTGGGAACCCAAATAACCGGCCACAACTGAACAGAACAGGAAGTATAAATAAGGAGACTAATGAATGAGTGACAGCTGCAAATCATAAGTAACCATAGAAACAAATCAGGACTAATAGGAAACTAGGGCAACAGAATTAAACAGGGCAGGTGAACAGGAAGAAAGAGAAACAACAAAAAGTTCATAGACCCAGGTGGAGCAGAACAGATGGAAAGTCAGGGTGACACCAGAGGTCCAGAGGCCAAGGTGGAGCTGGCGGCTCATGCGAGCGAGGTGGAGACGGGGACCCGGAAAGACAGCGGTGGAGCCGGAGCGACTTCTGAGCAGAACGGTAGAGCTGGAGGAAATGAGGAGGCAGACAGAGCCAGAGGGATGGAGGGATGAGGCGAAGCTGGAGAAGTGGATTCCTGTAGCAAAGGAAGGTCGACAACTGACTAAGGCGGAGCCAGAGGGATGAGGGAGCCCAGTGGAGCCAGTAGGATGATGGGCCATAGTGGAGACATGAGAGCAAGGAGCCAAGGCACCAAGGACCGAGGTGGAGTCCGGACTCGAAGGCTAATGGCAGAGACAGGGGATCCTCACGCCTAGGAAGAGCTAGAGACTGGAAGGCACGAGGCGAATCAAAGCACCCCGATAGCGCTGACTGAGGATGAGCTGAGTGACTGACAGGAACGCGCGGAGACAGGACTGAGGAACTGGCTGGTTTTTGGAGAAGAGGGGGCGAGAGGGAATCTGGGTGGAACCAGTGGAGACCCTGGAGATTCAGGGCTGGGCAAAACCAATGGAGACTCAGGAGACATAGGAAACTCAGGAGATTTGGGTATTCCCTCCCCAAACTAGTCAATTAAATCTACATCAAAGATGTCCATAAGTTCCTCTAAATAGTTTCCAGAGGCCAGTTGCAGCTCACCCTCAGTAGCGGGAATCGATCTCCAGTAATACTTACTCTGCGATGCTTGTTGTTGCCGGCTCGAGCACTTGGTAAATTGTTGCGACAGTCAAATCTATGAAAAAACAAACAACCAAACAAAAAAAACCCAGCAGCAAACCTATTCACTTTAATGGCCGGTTATAAATAAATACATAAATGAACTGATAATGTGACTTCAGTGATTCCAGCTGGTTCAACTGATTCATTGAAAAGAACCACTCAAAGAAGAGTCATACATTTTTGAATCTATGATTGCTTGTTCTTATTTTAAACATCCATCATAGAATACTGTACACACAAGTTCTTATTACTGAAATATTCTAAATAATGTTGCAGCAACACAACTCGCTACTTATAAAATAGAACTGTTTCACTACTGAAAACTACATGATTAAGAATATAGCGTCACTTCCACCTTACTAGCAGATTGACTAATTTCAGTGACACTACTGCTGATCACTGTGGTGGAGGATGTGTGGAACTTTGTGAATGACACTCATTCTGATTCAGTGAGGAAAAAACTGCTGTGAACGAGAATCTTCTCGAGGAGTTTCTTCTTTTACCCTGCAGCTTTGAGAATGTGAAGAGGAGAAGGTGGGTTGTTACTGTCAGGGTTTAACTGCAATTATCCCTTCATTAAAATATATTAGATCATTAATAATCAGTCAGCCTTGCCACATTTAGATGCAATTAAATCTTACTTCAGTCCAAGGTGTTGGGAGTCCAAGGTGCACAGCAGTCATATTCATCATGTCTGCTTAACTAACATGACGATATAAGAATCCATCATCAAAATCTAATCTCATGGCAGAATTAACAGTCCCACCTCCTCTCTGATAAAAAAAAGAACCCCCCCACCCACAATTCTACAAATAGAAGCTCCTGTAACTGCAAGCCAGGCTTTTTCCACTGTGAGACCGAGAAGACTTGTAGTGTTAAAAAAAAGTCACATCCTAATGAGAAAGACTAGAACACCGCTCCTGAGGAAATGACAATATAAGCTCACTTGATGCCCTCTCTATTTCTCCCCCTCTTTTTGTTATTGTTTCCCTCCTTTTTTTGGTCTAGTCCCCCATCAAACACATGTGAGCAACGACGAGAGTGCCAATTGACCTTTACAGCTGGCAGCTGTTTGCCTCCTGCAAAAATCGTATGTTATAAGGTTACAATTCTGTCACAGTCATTGGATTTTTTATGGCAATCATTGTCCATCTTGCATGAATCAGTGTGCGCTTAATTATGGATGGGTAGTTTTTGCTGGTACATGATCTGAAAATGAATTCAATTAACCCCCTGACTGGTGAACGTTGGCCATGTTGTGTGGTAGGTGGGGCCCCCGTGTCAACACTTGACAAGTGACAGGAGATAATTGGGTTCAAGTGCATTAAAAATACTCCAGTTGTACTTGCATTTGGTCTGGACACTAGATATTTGAAAAGTCAGACCTCTGCTTCCAGTTATTTTTTGTGCCCATTATAAAAATGCAGTTATTTCTGGACCGAACACTGAATTGCACATAATTGCATCAGACATGCAGAGATTGTATAAAGGGACAGCCATATTACAGCAGACCTTGACACAGTGACAGTGGACAGAGGAAGTTCTCATAGTGGCCCTGGCATGGCCAATGTTTTTTTTATTGAAACGGACAGTAGAGATGAGGGAAGAAGAAATATTGGGAGTTTCCACTACGCATTGATTTGAGGGAAAGTTGGGTGTAATTGATTATACATGATTTTTTTTTCACTAAATATTGTGACTTACTTTCAACTTTTGTTTCTCGCAACAGCCACTTTATATTTTCAACGCTTGACTTTATTTTTCATAATTGCAACTATTTCTCACATATTGTGACTTATCTTTTTTGACTATTTCTCCATGTGTGATTTTTTTGATCTCCCAGTGTTACTTTATATTTCCCAGTATGACTTAATATCTCGCAATTGGGAATATGTCTCAGTGTGCTGAGAAATAAATTGTGACTTAATTTCTCTTCATTTTATATATCACCTTTATATATCACAGTGTGACCAAATTTCTTAGTTTAAACTTAATTTCTATTTATTACATTTTTCTCTGAGATTTGCTTCAGCACTGAGCCAGAGTGTTTACACTTTTAGGAGAAATTAATCTACAAATGATTACTAATATCTATTTCTGCAAACAAGCTGTGAGAAAGTATTTGAATATCAAAGAAATTACACACTTCACCTTTAAACCAGAGTCAACAATAGTCCAGATGATGAGCAAGGAAGATTTAATCTCAAATCTTGGACACAGAATCATCATGCAAATTATGGTCTGTTGCTCTTCAGTCATGCCCTCAGGCGGTTCATTTTCAACCTAGCATTTCATCAGAGCAGGAGTTCAAGGTCAGGGGCAGTCAGCTTGTGCGCTGGAGCAAGTTGTGATTTTTGAGGAGCAGTTAAACCAAATGCTAACAGAAGGCTGAGATGTATGTGGAAAGGATGACGCTGGGGTTGTCTTGTTAACATCAGAGCCATGAACAGAGACATCTATAGAGATCAAACTCATCCTTCATGATAAAAAGATAAAGCAAATGTATATATTGCAGCTTTTGACAGGTTGAATGGCTGTCACTAAACTAAGGAAATGTAATCATGGAGACACATTCATACAGCAGTCACATGACATATAGAGCTGTTAAGCTATTCACAAGCACTTCATTTCACACTGAATAGTCCCATTTTAATAGGTCAATGTCTAAGTACAAGTAAAATAGTCATGAATGACCCCAAATCGCACATTAGGTAAAGCCAGTCCCCCCCCTCCAAAAAAAATAAATATAGCAGAGGAAAAAAAAAACATGGGTTGTGAAAATTAGACATGATTTAAGACCTATACAGAGTACAACTGATTGAACAACTGTACGTATGTCTTTCACAGTCAATCTATAAAAATAATTAATAAATATTTGCATTGCTTTTAAATATGGTATTTATAGTCCATAGAGCAGCTCTGGGTAACAGATCAATAGATAGATAGATAGATAGACAGACAGACAGATAGACAGACAGACAGACAGACAGACAGATAGATCAAACCAAAGTAATAGTCTAGATGGATGCATATACTGTTCAGAAATGAGCTTCAACTGTTCAGCTTTTAAATTTTTTCAGAAATTATATTATCCTGATTAAATGCTGATGTAAAAAGGCGAAAATCCAAGGGGTAAGTTAGCAGATGGCCTTCAGGCATTAACCTCTGCACTAGTTGTTCTGTGACGCAAGGGCAGTTTCATTTTATTACCAATATAACAAAGTAATGCAGATTTGAAGCGCTCTGACAGAGTGAAATCCAGGGCAATCTCTCTGATGGACAACAAAACCCCTCCTCGCTTACTCTCACAAACATGCTCACTCTGTACACTCGCCATACTTTCTCTTGCCCTGTCATCATTCCGCCTTTCCATCTTTTCCTCCCTCACTCTTTCAGCATCTGTCTTCATCCCATCTTTCTTCTCTCTCTCTCTTTCTCTCTCCGTCTCTCTCTCTCTCTGTCTGTCTCCACCCCCGCAGTTCTAGTGTTTGCTGCAGAACCCATTCAGCTGTCACAGACATAAGCAGACATTATCCACTGCCATATATTTGTGCCTTGGACTTCTGCAAGTAATGACTGCAGCATTAGGATTACCTCTGGACCCCCCCTCGACTATTTAACTGCAATCATTCTGTCTGTGACGGAGGGGGAGGAAGCGGCCTTTATCACACAGGGAGAGATGACATAAGTTAGAGTAGTGGAGAATGAGTCATCAAATACAGTTACTCTTTCTGAGTGGCTAATGTTTAAGCTAGCTGGGCTAACATTCAGGAAATGATGGCTTTGCTAAAGAGCTTGTATCTGTCATTAGACTACTACTAACGGGGAGACATTTAACATATATGGCTGCTTCAAATGGAGATTTGGAAAATGTGATTAAAGGGACAGTTCTCACAAAATTGAAAATTCTGTTCGCTTAATCACTCTCATGTCATTTGACTTTGTTTTGTTTGTGGTATTTAAAAAGTGAAATGAGAATTTTTTTTTCAATGTACTTGGGGAGCTTTCAAGTTTCAAAAAAGAGGAGAATGAACCACAAAAGTGGTCCACACAACCTTGCTTTATTCCAGATCTTCTGAATCATACAATGGTTTTGAGAGAGAAACAGACTCCAGTGAGCTGTTGACATAAGAAACCGCTGTGACTGGATCAGTGAATCATTCAATTTGGTTTGGTGAACTGAATCAGTTGATTCAATGAAAAGATCTTACTCAGAAGTATGTTTCATTCACAAATAAGACATCACTACTCCTCTCATAAACACATTGAAGGGAGCTAGGGTGAGATGTTTAATGAATAATAACTTCAATGAATAATAACCTCACTTAAAGTCCTTGTATATCCAAACTGCTACAATACGTACAACAACCAAGGTAATAACACTTTACCAAATTCGTGTTTATCTGTTTCGGATAAAACTGACGACATTTTGTAGCACCACTCGCTGGATATTTCACATTAAAAAGTGTGAAACATTCAAAAATCAATGTAATATAATTTCACAGAAATTCTGCAATAGAGCACATTTTTTCCTATGAGTCTAAGTTGCTTTTATAATACTTTTCCAGCACTTTTGTGTCCTTTTTGAAGCTTAATAAGTCTCCATTTATTATAATTGCTTTCAAAAAATGACTAGTATATTCTTCCAAATATCTCTGTTTGTGTTCCTCAGAAGAGATTAAGTGAAAAATGAAACACATGAAAATTCTCATGTTTGGGTAAAGTATATGCAAATTTCTAAAGGACAAAAGTGCTGCTGTCTGCATAAAAACAAAAATCAAACTGCCAAGACTGTGATCTGTACTTCACTGAAGAGTAGAGTTTTGAATTATATTCTGATGGCCCCAAAAGCAGGTGACAATTGACATGCATTTGCCTCACCAAGAAAATGATTCGATTTCAAACAAGATTTCATTTTATGTAGAGATAATAATAATAATAATCCTAGAGCAAAGTATGAAGGGTTTAAGCAAATTTCATGAGACGGTCTACAGCACTTACAAGATCTTGTGTTCATTAGTTTTCACTAAGCCAGTGCAATATGCAAAGGTCAGGATTATTTGATTCACCTAAATAGGACATAATGATCACACATGCTGAATTCATAGTAAGGTGTAACAAAAAACAAAGCTCAGGGAGACCGGGCAATTACAGAGAAACAAAATAAAAGCAGTGAATCGTGACTAACAAACAAAATCACTGACTCAGAGCACAACAGGAAACACACAAAGGCTATTTCAGACCAATCTGGCCCTCTAGACAAAAAGAGATTCTGAAGGCATTAGAGATGTAAAATGCTGACACAAGATTGTATTGTGAAGTGTTATTTAAAATTCAAGAATGATTTTTTTGTGGATCCATACAGTTTTAGCAATTATATCTTGAAGTGCTGAGCGCTTTTCAGACGATGCTACATTGTGTGCCTCCAAGCATACGTTTTCAATGAAATCTGTCTTCTAGCAGAACGCACTGTTAATTAAGGCATACACAGAGGTCATTTAAACTATTTATTTATTTTTTTCAATGGAAAAGTACAAAATGTGTTTAAGTGCGTGAATTGCCCTGAAATGCATTTCTTTTACAAAGCAGACCTTTCATGCCATACAGTACATGTAAGAGCAGTGGTTAAGAAAAATACTATCGACAAAGCCAATTGGATAAAGGACTACATACAATCTGTCTTGGGAAGGACTTCACATGTCCATTAGCGTGCAAGTTATTAACAAGATGAAGGGAGCATTACGGAAAATAACAGATCTTTCTGACATCTATAAAATGCCAGATACTTAATTAAAATCTCTTCAGATACTTTAAAGGTGCCATGTGTAAAAATTGAGGTAAAAATATCCAAAAAATGACCTACACGCATCAAAAGAATGAGAAGAAATAAGGGCGATGATGTTATTAAAAAAATGTCAAGTTTATAGTGCTGCAGAGATATCAACCTTAATTAGCATTAGCATTACTAGCCACGGCCCGACAGGTGTCGTAATACCAGTTTCGGCCATGGGAGGCAGTATGCGGGCAATATACCCACCAGCCAACCTGCAATACACGAATAACTCGCACGGCTTTTGGGGGTACTTGAACCTGATGTCAAGCAACCGCGCTCGGAATCACAAATCAAATCCGATAAGAAAAGGAGCCGAAACAGAGTAAACATCGGCACTGCTTTCCATCGCTGGAGACAACTGATGGACTTGAAAGAAATGAGCTTCGACTCCGAACTTGCAACATTTCTTTTGGATTGGTAAGTTAGATGCTGTTAGTATTTCGCTAGAAGTTTGTTTTATATGTTTGCGTATTTTTTTCGGGAAGTTATAACATAGAAATGTATCAAAGGCTGTTCGATGGCTAACAGTAGCTGCGTTTGATAGTTAGCTAGCTATAACTTACCCACAGATCCGATCCGGTTTTCACCTGTTATCTACCAAAGCCCGTCTCTACCAAGCTGATGCTAAAATGTAACATTACCTAAGAAGCTTGAAATGTCTTCGATGATAATGAACCCGAGAGAGAGAGAGAGCGCCCCGGCCGCGCTCGCACTCACTCACTATATTCAGAGCGGTCAAGTTTTTGAAAGCGTGTGAAAAGAGTCAATTGCGTGTGTCTCACGGTGAATGCTTGAGAGTTGGCAGCTCTGGTTACGTTGGTTGGCGCTAGCTTGGTCAACATCAGCTGTCTGATGTTGACCAATGATGTTGACAGAATGCTGTCTGTCAAATTAATTTAATTCAAATAATGTGTATATACAATTAAAAATGTAATATGAACAAAACGAATATGAACATATTCACTGGTGAAGGTGAAGGGGAGTAGCTTGAAGATGTCATGTTTCAAAATCACTTGACATCACCCAACGTTCCTCTGAAGGCAAAACGTCCTTTAGGCTTCGGCTATGGCTCTAGGGTTGTTGTGAAGGTAGGGGCGGAGCATAGAGACTATGCCGTTTCTCGTTTGTTACTCTAGAGTAGACCAGTTCACTTTATTGAGGCATATTGCCCCCATCTGGTATGGAATGTGGAGTATGACTTGATTTTTTTTGCCAGACATTACACATGGCTCCTTTAAGTGAAGTGTACGCAATGCATCTCATTTGTATTATGACTATAATTTGATATTCTATGAAATCATGAACTGTAGGGGAGAGTAAGGAATGTATCCATAGCCAGAAGATGTTTTTTCACTTTCTGCATAAATGAAATGATCATTGTCACTTACATCTGACCCTCTCACGTGCCTGTATTTTTTCGAGTCAAATTGAGTCAAAGTCCTCTTCAGTAATTCATTCATTCTATGCTATGATAATATGGAATGCATTACATTGCATTAACCTCCACACCAGTGCTAATTGAATCTGTGAGTCTTAATGAAACACGCAGAAAAGATCAGCATTGTGCATCGCTCACCAAGGTTGTCTGTAATTACAATTACTGATGCTTTTTTCATTTATTTCTACAGAAAATTAATGGTTTGCCAATCAACCACGAGAGAAATGTATGTTCTAGCCTAAATGTAATTAGGTCCAGCTAAAGTGCATGAGCAACAAACACGTCCATTACTTACACAGCACTATGAGCTCCACAATGGCCTCTCGGGGTTTGACGTTGAAGCCATTGTACTGGCTGGTTTGGCAGCGGTACGTGCCGGCCATCTCGCGGGAGACATTGACGATGCGCAGAACTCCATCATAACTTTCTGTTTGCATGTTTCCATCCGGCATGGGTGCTTCTTTATCAGCATGGGACCAGAGGATGATGGGTTTGGGTTTGCCAGAGACCAGGCACTGCAGCTCTACTGTGTCGCCCTCCTGAGTGACTAAAGGGGACTTTTCTCGTGGGACGGTCAGGTTGGGTGGAACTAGAAGAGAGCAGATGATGATCACAATGATCATATCATATGAGCTAAATATCACAGTGCATCATTTTACTGTACAAAACATGTTATGTAAAAAACACAAGGCCTTAAAGAAATGGTCCGGGTCCAATACAAGTCAATGATGAATACAAATAATGATGATTACAAGAAGAAAAATACATACACACTACAAATGTTTGTATACTACACTACTCAAAAAAATTGGGATCGGGAAGATTTTTGTTTAGTGTCTTATTATCGCCAAGGCTGCACCAACAATGTATTCTGAAATATTTGAAGAGTTTGGTTCCAAAATGCTATAAATCCATTTTGATTAATTTGAGTAAAAATGTGTTTTCTTTACCAAGAAAGTGGCAGGATGAAAACATCGCATAGCATCTTTAGGTTATAATAACATTTAATTTCAGATCCAAGTCCAGATTAAGATTTTCAGAGATTTATTATAAAATTGTATTATTTATTTCCCAAAATACAATAAATCTATGATAGTTTTTTATTTTTTTCAAAATGCAATAAATCCACTGAATAAATATGAAAGTTATTTTTCATATTGAAACTGTTGAAAATACACAACATAGTAAGTTGATCCACATATGACAGCCTCTGAACTTGGTCAATACTAATCTTATATACAGGCACTGGACTAAAAATACATTCAATCAGTCATCGCTCCCAAAATGAATTCAACGGGTCATCTTGTTTGCTATAAATTAATTACAACAATAAAAGCAAATTTCATCATGAACAAGAACATCAACAACATTACGTTAGACTACAGAAATTCCAAAATGACATTTCCCTTACATTCAACTTCCAAAAGAACATTCATCTTTGCCTTGTGACATTCATTTAGTGCTACAGTATGTGCTGTATTAACAAAAACATAAATGGCATTAATAAAAACACTAACACTGACAAGCTACGCAATGCGATTCATCTAATGAACGGGATATTGCGTAGCTTGTCGGTGATCTAAGGCTCTGTGTATTAAATGCAGCTCCATCTGAAAGCAAGTGATGGAGATTTACTGCTAACGTTACTATTACAGAATCGGTTTTACTGATGAGATGCGCATGAAAATTACATGTAATATATCATGCAGTACTTGTTTGTTGATCCCAAAGTAGATGAGGAAAACTATGATGTCGGGTGTATACAAAGCGCCGCCTTTACTGTCTAGACTGCGTGGAATGGTGTGCTGTGATTGGTTGTTACTGTTAACAGTGCGTGGAATGGTGCGCTGTGATTGGTTGAGTGGATATATCGCATTCTGCAGCGAAAGGAGACTGGCGTTTGTCGTGGTTTAGAAAGAAATGGAGAAAACATGACCTAATAACTCGGTGAGTATCGCATTTTGCGTAAAATTAAAAATGGACTTTTCAATACAGACCAGATAAAATACTGATTTTGGCAGAAGCTCAACTATTTTTTTAAATTGCCGTTTATCGCGTTTTGGAACCAAACTCTTAATTTTTACAATTTGAAATAAATATATAAATCACGATATTTGCAGTGGGACTACTGTTCAAGGTGAATAAACGTCTAGTTATTTGTCACAGATATAATATCTATATAAGTTTTGCCAGTACATCAACAAAGACATCCTGTCAGCCACCAGGTGTCAGGTAACAACGTTTCTGGCTGGTTTTCACCGTCAGACATCATAAACATATTTAGACAACAGGAAGAAGACAAGGTTTATGTTCTTCTACTGATTCCAGACAATAATCTGGAAAACTACCAGCTCAGCTCCATGCAAACAAGGGTGTTGTCACCTTCCTTCTTGGTATCCTAGCACAGACATTGTGCGAAGTTTACCAGGTTTACAGGCTTTATCTCTGTTGCATTGTCATGACAACAAAAGACTGAATTTCAATTTACACCAGACTTGCATTGTCATGGTTATAAGAGGTTTGTTTTTTATTTTTTATTGCTTTTTTTTTATTATTATGTAAGAGTTTTTTTCTTTAACTAAGAGACAAAACAAACTAATTTTCTGTTGTAATGGAGAAATGCTATTGACGGACCTTGTATTCAACCCGTACCATTCCTTCAAATTTTGACAGGCACTTAGGACGTCTAGGTACAAGGGAATGTGAGTTTTCCACATCAAATCCCCAAATGACTGAACAATTTGACCAAAACACTTTCCATTAACTACTGTATTTTGATTGAGTCCAGACCTCAGAAACCGCAGGGTCAGGTTGATGTGATGACATGCTCTGTGAGACAGGACAACTGAAGACATCAACATCTTCAACAATGCCACAGAAACACCAGTTCCTCTGAAATTAGCCACTGGGGTGCCACACAGGCCTTTCCATTAAACATGAAACTTACTTCACTGTACATAAAGCATAAGGACATGAAGTGTCCAAGTCTCCATGGCCCACTTCACAAGCTCAACACTATTAATAAAAGAGCTGCATGAAAACAAGGGCCCTAGTTGGATAGTGAGGATGAGTGGATTATTTTGGGGTAGTCTTAAAAAGGAGCAAAAGACTTAATACAAGAAACGGACTGTCATAATGAAACCTATCATGCACATATGAGATGTGGGATATGAAAGATGATGACAAAGACAGATAAATACTGTACAGTGAGAAAAAAAGACATTTTTTCTCCATTGGAGATAAAAGACAAATCTATTTTCTCTCCTACATAAGGTGAGGGGGAAAGACAGATTTATATGAAGGGATGGTAATGAGTAAAGGACAAAAAAAAAGAAAAGAGGAGAACAATGCTGAATGTATTTCCGATTGCAACTGCAGGGAGCCTGGTGGGAGAGAGATCTTGCATCTGCAGGTTGATTAAGCATGACTTCTTTAGCAGACCCAGGGCAAACAAACAAACAAACAAACAAACAAACAAACAAACAAACAAACAGAGAATATTTTGCATAATGAAATGAATCAGAAAATAAATCACATTACCCATTTTGGCTACATTAAAAGGCCTAAAACAACATTATCTATGTTTTTTGATGGAAAAAAAAACTTTCAGATCGACATTTGTGTCATTAAAATGTAATCAATGGGGGAGGCTAAGACTATTTTGTTTTATAATGTGCTGAAACAGTCTGTAAAAAATAATAAATGTAATCACTGTAAAAACTGATCTCAATAATAAATAATTTTGAAGTTGTACCAAAGAACCTGACATCCTATCATTAACCCCCTTTTCATAGCAATTTTTTTTTTCATTTAATCAGTAATACATGCATGATTTCTAATTAATCTCTTTTCATAATTAATAAATCCATGTTATTGTAAGTGCCAAGCTTGTTTAAACACAGAAATTCAAAGACTGATGTTCTTAGCAAATCTTTTTGAATCCTCATGGCAGTGATATGTAACGGCTCCAGGTATATGAACTCATGTATGCCCTGGTTACAGTATTGCTATTGTTGACTAAAACGAAAATTTTAATAATAATTGAAACAAAGCAGAACTAAAATACAATACAAATACTAGAAGAAAAACTTAAAGTTAAACGAACTAACTGAAATAAATAATTTGAAGCTGAAATACTACAATTAAATACTACACTGATTAGACTTGGAAAAATGAATTAAAGCTAAATATATTTTAAAAAAGTACAGAAGCACATGGCACAATTACTGAAACTTACAATTTTAGTATAATAGTATATAAATAATACTAAAATAAAACTGCTTGGATATTTCATCATGAGCTTCAACATTATTATGATATTTTATTATTTAATATTAATATTTTAATTTGAAAAAGAAAGAAAGGAAGAAAGAAAGAATTAATGGGGGGGGGGGGTACATAAATGCATGAGGGTTAATGGTGTTATGGATTCCATCCTGGGGTGGCTATTCGAATATGAAGGGTGGGCAAATAAAGTCAACACTAAGTAGATAAAAGTAAATAAAGTTTAAATAAAATGTAGCCAGAAAAAAAGGATTTTGGCATAGTAAATGTAGAAAATTGATGCAATGCAAAATGATTTACTATGCCATCTCATAGAGATGATAAAATTGTTAAAATTGTCCCAAAAGAGGAAAATCAGCTATTACCTGTAAAGGAGAAGAATAACTCACCAGTGGTGGAGGAGATGTTGACGTCTATGCTGATCTCTGGTATCCCTCCATTCTTTAGTGAGGCCACACAGGTGTAAGTGCCAAAGTCAGTAAACTTGAGGTCGATGATGTCCAGGTTTGTGATTCCCGGGGCAACGTCTGGGTCGGTCTGGGTAATGACCATGCGCTCTGAGCTACGCAGCGGACGGCCGTTCTTCAGCCAGCTGAACATCAGCTCCTCAGGCGGCGTGGCCTCCACCTGACAGGATATCTTCACCTCTCTGCCGATCTGGATGTTGTCATCATTATGATAGGGGTCGGGTGTGATCCAGAACCGGCCCTTCTTCAGAGCTGTGTGGACAGAATGAAATGCGATTGATTTAACATCCATGAAACATTCAGCTCATGAGGATATTTCTTCAGCTTTGGCCAATTTTGTCCCTTTCAGCTTTTTGAAAATAAGTCTTAAGACATACTTTCACTAGATTATTTTACCATTGAACACGCATGCTTCACAGGAGAATTTGGTCACATCTCAAGTAATATTATTCGTTTTTAGCATTCAGTGGTGGAAATGACATTGATGGAAAGGAAGGATAATTTCATTGCTAACATTTTATGTATGCTAAATAAACACAAATGATGCTTTTAGCATAATTTTACAAAATTCAGCTTGGTTTAAATTACTTTATGTTAATATTTAAACGTTTAAAATATACTTAAATCATTAAAAATATGATAAAATAAAAATATTCTGCTCACTACCTTGATTTACTGCGCACAAATGTCTCGCTTCATCTTAAGTATGGTTTTCTTTTTATAAATTGATTTTTTCAAATAAAAGTACATTTAAAAGTAGCAAATATAGAAGTACAGTAAAATATTCAGTTGTTTCATATTACATATGTATTTGTATATTTTATATTAAATATTAAGTTCATATAGTTTCATTATGACATTTATACTGTATAACAAAAATGAGAGCAAACTGCGTTTTAATCAATTCCTGGTAAATTAAAGCCTGGCGTTGAAGAAACACCCATTTATGACGGCACTTTCCTCTTATAAAATATCAGTTTGCTCAAGAGGCAGTAACACACTGGACATTTCTCATCATAAAGTCTCTTAATCTCTTCATTCAAGATTTGTACTGCACGGCTAATGATGCATTAAATGCAGTGTGTCAGTTTACATAGCTAAAAGGTCTTTGCTTAATGTAATTTCAAAACAGTTTAATGTACAACGTTTTGCAACAATTCATCCACACCACTGCTTTTCAAGCTATTATCATTGTGACAAGCCAATGACATAAAAATGACAAAACAAAAAATGTTAACAAAATACCCATGGGCTATATTCAAGGGATGAAGGTGAATGACTACCATCTTAGCCTGTGAATACAGCACAAATAAAGCTGGATCTTAAAATACACCATCCCACTATCACCCCGCAATAAGGTGAGAAATAAACAAAGGGCCCCTCCAGACACAAAACACGTGCTATTATTTAGATGAGGGATTGTCAGGCAGTCATTCACTTTCTTCAGAGAACCGAAGATTCCTTTCACAGAACCTCAATGCTTTGACAATGACATTGAGAAGAACTCTGACTCATCATACTGACCTATACAACGCTGGAAGTGATGTAAGAATGGCGTGACATGACACACACATTCCTCACTCTTGCACACCACTCCACACATGATAATGAGTGAATCTTTGCAAGGTTGGATTGAGAGATCTTGCACAGTGTGTCTCACATTCAGAAATAACACTCAAACTAAAAGTTACACTAGACTGAACAGCAGTTTATTTTAGGATATTTATGGGTTAACAACACAGTGAATAAATCAAAACAGCATCTTGCTTTTCTGAGGAAAAATGTGTAAGTCAACATGAAATCAAAACTGACTGTAACTACTTATTACTAATAAACATTCCTGGTGGTATTTTATTATTAAATGATTTACTTTCAAATTCTCTTTTTTTATGTACATTCAGATTTTTTTTTGATAAATTAAAATAATCATTGAATAATACAATCAATTTTGATGTTTTATGTTTTAATTTGATATATACACATTTAAAACTAAAACATCAATATTGCAATTTTTTTTGTTATAAATGTGTAATTTTTTTTTCTTAACCCCTCTTCATTTGAGAGGCAAGGAGGCAAGGCAATTTTATTTATATAGCACATTTCATACACAATGGTAATTCAAAGTGCTTTACATAAAATAAAATAATAATAATAAAACAATAATAACAACAATAAAACAAGGAATTTAAAAACTTTGAAAATGATTAAAACATTTATTTAAGAGGTTTTAAACAGTTAAAAACAGTTGAAAAAGTTCAGAGTTTAAAACAGTTAAGAATAGAAAATGATTATACATAAAATATAATGCAGACCAATTTTCACAATTTGATCAGTTCCTGATGAATCAAATCAAGTCCTGCCCTACATTTTTACTTGTTCCATTGGGAAATGTCACATTCCACAAGTAAAAATGGCAGGGTTGTGAATGCCATTTTTCTAAAGTTATGTCACATTGACTTCAATAAAAGAAACAAGAAATCTCATAAATTTGAAGTATTGTTTCAGTCTTCATTAGCACTCACTGCTCTCTTCTCAACAGGAGTAAAGGGGTCAGAGACACACAGACAAATGTCTAGGTCTCTTGTGGGATCACAATCTCAAGTTAGCCATGAGCCAAAAGCAAAACACCACAATCTCATTTCCAAGTCATTTTTGAAAATGCTGTGCATCTGGCCCTAATTATTAATCAGTCGCTGAATTATTTAAAAACAGCTTTTATGAGATCTTATTAACCAATTTATTTACCTTCATGCTGCACATTTTACAAGCTTTTACAATCTGGACTCTTAAGAAAGGATGTTTCAAGGTGGACCTATGATGCTGATACTGTGAGAGACTGTGAATATTATGAGATAGATGATAAAGCAGAGCTGCAACTTCGCAGGGTTGCTTTATACAAGGTTCAGCTCGGCAGGCCTTGCCTTACTGGGTAAATTTGCGACTTGATCAATAGCATAATATTGTGGTGAGATAGCTGTGTGCTCTTTGGTGACCCCATAAAACTTGCAGGGGGTTAATGCTTTCGAGTCCATTTTCTTTCCCATGAGTTCTGTCATTATCAAAAAGCACTGCAGGTAAGCAATTACCAAGAGACAAGCTGCGTAATCTTTCCAGAACATTTAAAGTCAGGTTGCTACATGTTGAGCGTTTGAGGATGATTTCTTACAGTAATCCGCTGTAATAACATCTCTTGAAATTTCAAAAACGCTTAAAATGGAAATCCAACTTTTTGCTTCAACTTTTAATGAGCTTTCCAACAGAAGAATATATCAAGGCGCTCCTAAGAGACAACATAATGGTTTCTCTCCACCATTTGCACCTGTGTTTTGTAACTGTTTGTTTTATGAAATGTCTGGGGAAGAATTAAGACTTCACCTTGAATTACTGCAATGCTCATGTGCACTGGCATGCACACAATAATAATGCATTTGCAATGCTCAAAGATGATTTCTTTCTGGTGTCAAAAGATTTGCAAAGGATATTGAGGAATGCATTTCAAACGATTTATGTTTTGGATACATCTTTTCTTTGTTTCCTCAGCTCAGCAACCAGCACAGATCATTGTTAACATGCTCTTGTAGCATTATATAAGAATCAATAATCCTTTTGACTAGCTCTGTAGTCGTGCATTCAGAGTGAATGGTCAGGAAAAGTCTTTTACTGAAGAATATGTGGTGCCACACAAGCACCTTTTTATTATAAAATCTTACATAATTATAGGAATATAAATTTTTTTTCTTCATGGTCACATTTTCACTAGTCAAATGCTCCTTTTTAGAAAGCAAAACTGGAGTTTCAGATGATGCTGAATATTTCAAAAAGGGTTTGTTGTTTGGAAACAGAACACTGTTATTTCACACATAATATTCATAGAATTAAATTAATGTCTTTCATAATAAAAAATAAACCGATTATCATTGCCTGTGATGGAATAAACAATAACCAGCCAATTCAATTCAAACAATGGTTTTATATTAGATATGAAGTACAATGCCCTGGGTTTCATTCACTAATTGAGCAAAACCCGCGTGAAAACATTTTTGCACAGAAATCATGAATGATCAGAAAGTTTGCACTTATATTGTATGACATTATTTACAATTTATATTTATATTACAAATTAAAACAATATATTATATATGATATAATTTTATAAACAGTATTATACAATTATTTATATAATTTAATGCTAAATAATATAATATAAAATAACATGAGAATGAGGGTCACATGCATCTGTTCTGGAGGGAATTTTGCATGAAAATCTTTTCTGTGCATGCAAAATATAAAATATAATATATATATATGTATATATATGAAATATAAATATATTAAATAATACTAATAATATATATAAACATCAGTGAATGAAACCCACCATCTCACGTTCCCCAGGCTGTATTAAAATCAACATAAAGCCCTACCAACAAGATGTGAGTCTTCCCATTACAGGGGAAGAAATGCTTGAATACAAATCAGTTTTTAGCTGTAGTAAATCACCACTGTAGCAGTCTGCTTATATTACCGCCTCATCAAAAGCAACTGAATTCTCTATTATCCATTTTGTTATTTAGTGGAGGAATAAGTCAAGTAGTGCAACGCAAGAGAGGATCATCGCAGGCCCCGCTAATTTGAAAACAGCTTTACAGGCCAAGTTGCATCCTGTCATTATATCCTGTGGAATCTCACCAATGTGCCCTCGCATTCACAATACTGATGCATTGCTGTGCTGCAGACAACAGCAAGTGTGCACAGCAATTCTGCTGAGAAAATAGATAATGTGAACGACCATCAAAGCGATTCAGGTAGAACGCAATTTACATATCAGAAATAAGACTAATTTCAGCGGCCATGAGTAGGGGGATGGTAGGACCGATCTTTGCATGCATGTTTTGATTGCTTGGTGGAACATGGCCCAAACGGGAGATAATATCTCCTCTGTAAATAAATAAAAATATGAATTTCTATGGCAGTGTGCAGGCTCAGCAATACCCTTCCTTCCATCAACGCCCCCATCCAGCTAATAAATATCTTATAAAGAACGAGTCAGATATTTCCCAGTTATCTGCAGAGCAGAACCTGCAACGTTTGGCATAATCTGCTGAAGAGGCTCTGTGCTGGTACTGACAAGGCTCAATATTTGAGTGATAACTTGGGGAAGGGTGGGGTGGGTTTTATTGATGATGCTGCCAGTGGGTGGTGGAACAGAGCTGTCAGAAAAGGCCTTACTCAGGGATGGCTATCTGGTCACTCCCACCTGGGTGCTGCTGAATGACGTCCCACCACGAGTCTTATCAGACCAATCTGCTCCCAAGTAATCACTGCCCTGTGTTTGCTCTGTGTAGGAGCTAAGCAAGATTATTGAAGACATTTCTTATATTTAAGGAAGCATTGTACCACAAATGAAAATTCTGTCATCACTTACTACATCATTTTCCTGTGTGGAATGCATAAAATTTTCATGCAATTACAATCAAGCTTCAAAAGCACCATAAACAGGGATAGGAGTCATGAGAAATTTAATGATTTAATGAATCCTTAATAGTTCCATTAGAAATTCTCTTGAATTTGAGGAAGAAGTATTTGGAAAATAGAAATACAATTCTCTATCCAAATGCAGAGTTCATTTTAATAATACATTTAAAATGCCTATGAACAAAAATGAGGTATCATATTTTATGAATTCCCTTTATTTTATTAAAATACCACAAATATAAAAACTGGCTCATAGAGTCATTCACCCAGGAATCCAACTTCACTGGCCATGCTGTATGTTCCCTTTCAAGGGAACTCGCACTGCGTCCTCTAGCATTCCCTATAATCACTGCTAGAGAACGGAGTGTCTCGTTCCCTCTCAGGGAACCACGTTACATGCATAATCTGAGATGTTTCTTGCTATTTAATGTAATGCTAGGAATGCTGTCAGACTATTCTAGTATGATGTTCTGTCTGCATTGGCAGAAGATTAAATATGCAAGAATTGTTAATGGAACCCAACATAATGCAAACAGTTTGTTTATTATTATTTGAATCTATTTGATTTTACTTAAATGATCATATATTCAAAATGTTTTTATTCTACTTCCAAAGAACCAAGTCTGTTAAAAACAATTATAAAAACAACTATATTTAATCAGTTAAAAAGTATGAACATGGGTTAAATTTGGATAGCAGTGGAACAAGAAAGGGTGTAGTTAAAATGGTATTGGCTAACCAATAATAATTTGAATTAATTTTAATATACATATGTTTTTATTGAATATAATGATGTTAATATATAAACTTATTATTTTATACTTGCAACACATTCAGTTTACTATTATTACATAAATCTAATTCTTATAGCATTTATGTATGACTGATAAATATGCATCAAATAAAGTTTATTAGTTTATGTTAAAACTGTGTAATTCAAATGAATGGAAATTTTTTATATGCAATTAAAATCTTAAATCATAAATCTTATTCTACCTTCATCAATTTTCAAGCGTGCAGCTTCCTGCCTAATCAGTGACTGGGCAAACAGCTCTACCCCTTCACCTCAAATGCTGCCCCATCTGGCTACACATGCTCTTTTTCCCATTGCAGGAGAAAAGGTCATTTTTCAAATGACCAGTACAGCTGCTATCATAAAGCTTTGTACAAGTAGCCAGCAGAGTGTGTTGGGATTACCCAACTTCCAAACTCTACCATGTAATATCGTTTTCTCTCCAATCCCTTGCTTATTTTGCCCGACAAATGAGATTCCGCCATCTGTGCAGCAAAGAAGCTACAGTACGCAGCTCTTGCTTGTAACATCCCCTCTGACAATCTTATGTTATAAAACCGTGCTCTTTCTATCGAGCTAGAGAATGGCCCTATCATTGCTATTTTCTGGCCAATAGTGTTGTTTCCATCCATAAGAAAAGCTTATACTACGGGGCCGTTGAATGATTAAATCTGATCGGCTGACAAACGTTCTGAGGTGTGCATTTATTTTCAAGGAAAAGCATGGCGAATATAGTTCAAGGCTGCTTTCTTGACCGCATTACAGTTCCATATCACTTCGCATAGTTAACTGTAATAATGGAAATTAGCATACAGTACCTACACAGCACACAGGACTAACAAAAACAACAACATGACAGACGATTTTCCGAAAGTAAATATATATGACATTTCTCACTAGCGAGGTAATGACAGCACTGTTTAGAGAAGCTGCTGCAGAACACTGTTGAGGGACGCACAGAGGTAGCCTAATTCACACTAGCTCTGTCTTGCTTTCTCTTTCTGTGTGTCTCTGTCTCTCTCGCTCTCTTTCTAATAACTTCATTAATAACTGCATTAGAATGCTATCAATAGCTCAAGCCTCCATTTTCAGATTTAAACTGACGTTTTGGAACTAGCAAAAGAGGCGTTGGATGAGATGTGGAAGAAATAATACTCACAATAGCGATACAAGTACAAAAAACGGACGAATCCCTTTAAATATATCATCTGATCGATGTCTTGAGGTGTGGTAACCATAGTATAAGCGGAATAATTGACTCCGGGCCGTTGAATTATTAGAAAAATAATGCACACACAAGGTGGTGATGCGGCCACGACGCGAAGTGGAGCAAAGCTAGATTTTTCTAATAATTCAGTGCCTGTCGTCAATTATTCCTTACATATAAAACCTAAATGGCCACCACGACTAGGATGAAAATGCAGTGTTGGCCACAAGTGAGCCATAAAGTTGTGGCAATAAAATTGTGACATTCATGTTGTCCATGTAATGTAGTAGAAAATGAGCAGAAGGTGGCTAATACATCAAAAAAAGAAGAAAAGTAAGGTGAACGGCATTGTGGGAGGTTAATTTTGTTTGTCATAAGAGTAAATTAATACATTGAAAATACCCTGATAGTGTTATAAGGGTTTTGGATCATTAGGTTTGAGAGAAAAAAAAGCAGTCAGACAAAATAATTGCATGTCTAATGCTCCAAAAAAAGTGGCTCTTTAGTGGCTTGGGATTGTCTGTTTCTGCAACAGCAATTATAAAAAAAGCTATCAGGACCAAAAACAGAGCCACCAGAGAATCAGTATGTGTGAGAAAGCAAAATCTTATTATGGAAATGAATGTTAAAATAATATCATTTTAATATTACAATGAATGAATAATGCAAAAAGTGTCTTGGAATGTAATGTTAAGCAATAAACAACTGCATTCTAACGTGGAATAATGTACTGCAACGCAGCACAATTGCACAACAATTGTGATATTGTTTTTATTACAATAATTTAATGAACAATGTTAATATTGAGTAATTTACATTTTATACACAAATTTAGTAGTAAATCTGTTTTTGCTTTGCCAACACTGCAGCATAATTTTTTTGTGATCAACTTTTTTTTTCTGTTTTTTTTTTTTTTTTGATTCAACAAAACAACATCCATTCAAACAAACAAAACAGGGAAGGGGGAGCAGCAGACATATCAATATTTTTACAAGAAAAAAAAAAAAACTTTTTAGGGTCATTCCTTTATATAATCCAAAATTTTGAAAGAAAAACATCGCCATGCATCGATGGTACTGGGTTTAACCTTGTTCATTCGTGCTATTGTATATTCACAAGTCACTATTTTAAGGAGGCTGTGAATCCAAAATGTTTTTGCACACATGTTCGGAGTAAACCAGTTTTGATTTATTGTCTTCTTTGCAGCTGTAAAATCCAGCAAACAAACATCTCTTCTTCTTTAATGAACTTATACAGGAGTTAGAATCGTCATTGAGAAGACATAAACATGGATTAGACATGTAATCAAGTTGTAGTAAAAAGGATAAAACAGAATTCATATGTGTCCATAGGCTGACAACAACTGGACATTCCCAAAAGATATGGAGAAAAGTACCTGATGATACAATGTTACAGATATGACAGTTATACTGTAGGTTGATTGCAGTTTCATTTTAAACCTCTTATAAGGAGTTAAGTATGCTCTATGGATGACTTTGAAATGTACAAGACGATGTGCCAAGTTAAGATTAGATTAGACCACACCCTCTCCCAGTCGACCGATAAGTCAAAATCTGTTAATTCACGATTCCATATAGACTTAATAGAAAGAGGCTTTGCAGTGTGATCATTAAGTTTACTATATATATTAAAGAAACAGATGGCCGACCAAAGGATGGTGTGATCCAATGCCACATAGGATGATAGGAAATGGGGGATGTCCAGGGAACTCCATAGGCCTTGAGAGAAGAACATAACTGAAAAAAGACAAAATATGTCCTTGGTTATCATATAAGTCACTGCAAGTGTTTATGCCCAATGTAGACCAAGAGGGCTGGACAAATGGCTGATTTCCACATAAAAAAATTTAAGTTGTGGTATAAGAATGTGTTGTTACAAAATTTGAAATGTCCTCCCATCAGACGTTCCCTTTTCCAGATCCTAATAGAATTGGCCACAACCGGGCCAAATTTATATTTATCATTTTTATTTCCTGTGCCAGCAAATAAAATATCTTGGAGCCTATGTGGTTTAACCTTTTCAGCTTCGACTACTCTCCATGAGGCTTTAGACTGAGGATTAAAACCCAAAAATGAAGAGCCTTAAATTGTAAGGACAAATAATATAATTCAAAATGTGGTACAGCCAATCCTCCTGTAAGTATAGGATGCTGCAACGTTGCAAGTTTTATTCTGGGTCGTTTACCATTCCAGATGAGGATGATAAACTGGGAAAGTAAGGAATTGATCTCCTTAAAGTAACCTGGAGGAGGGGAAAGCAGCAACAGAAAAAAGAAAATTAAGCCGAGGTAACAAATTCATTTTGATGGTGGAGATTTTGCCTTGAAGAGAGACTTTAAGATTATTCCATCTTTGAGTATCACTTCTGATTTTGACTAACATATTATTAAAATTGTTTCTGCCAATTTTATGAATGTCTTTATGTATGGTAATACCCAAATAAATGAAATAATCTTTAATAGGAATGAATGAAGGGATAGGAGAGTTAACATTGTTAATTGGCATTAAAGCAGATTTGGACCAGTTTATCTTGTACCCCGATAAACTACTAAAGTGGTCAAATTCCTTAATTAAACTGGTTATTGACATATCAAAATTATCCAAATATAAGATAATGTAATCAGCGTACAATGAAATAATATGATTATGGTCATGAATCTTAATTTGGCATAATTGTTGCATACCTCCAATTTCTTGAATGGATCAGTGTTTTTGAATGAATCAGTTGAATTAATGAATGATTCAATGCCTTATTCATAGCAAGAGTCTCTTGTTTCATACCTGAATCGATCAGTGTGTGTGTGTGTTTGTGATTGACCAGTTATTCATTATGAATTAATTATTATTCAGTTAATCATTCATGAAGACAGCTACTTGTTTTATTGGCTTAATGAATCAACATTTTTGAATGAATCGGTTGACCAAATGACCACTTCAATTAGTCGATGAACACCACCTACTGGTATAATAATGTACAGGTGCATCTCAATAAATTAGAATGTCGTGGAAAAGTTCATTTATTTCAGTAATTCAACTCAAATTGTGAAAGTTGTGTATAAAATAAATTCAGGTGCAACACAGATTGAAGTAGTTTAAGTCTTTTGGTTCTTTTGATTGTGATGATTTTGGCTCACATTTAACAAAAACCCACCAATTCACTATCTCAAAAAATGAGAATATGGTGACATGCCAATCAGCTAATCAACTCAAAACAGCTGCAAAGGTTTCCTGAGCCTTCAAAATGGTCTCTCAGTTTGGTTCACTAGGCTACACAATCATGGGGAAGACTGCTGATCTGAACAGTTGTCCAGAACGACAATCACTGACCCCCTTCACAAGGAGGGTAAGCCACAAACATTCATTGCCAAAGAAGCGGACTGTTCACAGAGTGCTGTATCCAAGCATGTTAACAGCAAGTTGAGTGGAAGGAACAAAAAAAGGGTGGAAGAAAAAGATGTACAACCAACTGAGAGGAGAACCGCAGCCTTATGAGGATTGTCAAGCAAAATCGATTCAAGAAATTTGAGTGAACTTCACAAGGAATGGACTGAGGCTGGGGTCAAGGCATCAAGAGCCACCACACACAGACATGTCAAGGAATTTGGCAACAGCTGTCGTATTCCTCTTGTTAAGCCACTCCTGATGGGTCTTACCTGGGCTAAAGAGAAGAAGAACTGGACTGTTGCCCAGTGGTCCAAAGTCCTCTTTTCAGATGAGAGCAAGTTCTGTATTTTCATTTGGAAACCAAGGTCCTAGAGTCTGGAGGAAAGGTGGAAAAGCTCATAGCCCAAGTTGCTTGAAGTCCAGTGTTAAGTTTCCACAGTCTGTGATGATTTGGGGTTGTGCAATGTCATCTGCTGGTGTTGGTCCATTGATAATTTGAAAAACCAAAGTCACTGCACCCGTTTTACCAAGAAATTTTGGAGCAAGCACTTCATGCTTCCTTCTGCGACCAGCTTTTTTGAAGATGCTGATTTCATTTTCCAGCAGGATTTGGCACCTGCCCACACTGCCAAAAGCACCAAAAAGTTGGTTTAATGACCATGGTGTTGGTGTGCTTTGACTGGCCAGCAAACTCACAAGACCCTGAACCCCAGAGAGAATCTATGGAGTATTGTCAAGAGGAAAATGAGAAACAAGAGAGACCAAAAAATGCAGATGAGCTGAAGGCCACTGTCAACGAAACCTGGGCTTCCATACCACCTCAGCAGTGCCACAAACTGATCACCCCCATGCCACGCCGAATTGAGGCAGTGATTAAAGCAAAAGGAGCCCCTACCAAGTACTGAGTACATGTAGAGTAAATGAACATAGTTTGCAGAAGGCCAACAATTCAATAATTTTTTTTTTTTTTTTTATTGGTCTTATGATGTATTCTAATTTGTTGAGATAGTGAATTGGTGGCCAAAATCATCACAATTCAAAGAACCAAAGACTTAAACTACTTCAGTCTGTGTGCACTGAATTTATTTAATACATGAGTTTCACAATTTGAGTTGAATTACTGAAATAAATGAACTTTTCCACAACATTCTAATTTACTGAGATGCACCTGTAATTCACAGAAAATTTTACTAAAAAATCCTCACCACTAATGCAAACACAGAGCACAGTTAAGCAGAGTGATGCAAAAAGTGAAAACTCCCAGTGCTGTTAGACTGTTATATCTGCACTCATGGAACACTGCTCAACCAATCAAATTTGAGGACAAAAACTGTTGTATAATTTACGATAATGTCCAGCTGATAGTATTACTGGTATCTCACTTATTAAATGACCAACTAAATGGAATATGAAAAAATAAATAGAGAATGATTACTGATTTGAGTTTAATAATTTTATTATGTGAGAAGAAAGAGTGCCGAGTCATATAAGAGACATGAAACTGTGAAGAATTCTGTAAGAATCCATTCACCACAACAATTACTCTCTATCAAACCAAACTCATAAATTCAATCAAACTGTAAAAATGATATTTAAAAAGGTTTCTAAAAATTATACTGTCCAAAAAAAAAAAAAAAAAAAAGAAGAAGTAAAAAAGTAACGTCTTGGTTACGTACATAACCTTAATTACCTGTCTGTCAGTCACTACGAGTTATGTTGAACGATATATGTGGTCTAACTTGGGAGGCCAGTCATCTCTGAGTTTAATAGAAAACACCAATCAAAATTGGCTAGTGGATTTTGCATACTGAGCCACTCCCTGTGCCTACGGGTATGTAAGGCGACAGCTTGCATCCACTCATTAAGATTTTTGCTTCGGAGTCGAGTAGCCGATGTTACATATTCGCCACAAAGCCATTCATCTTTGTGTTCGTGAAGAGCTGTTCCTGGTTGGTGTGGACGGCGCAGTACAGCAGTGTCCCTGCAGCAGTGATTCCCCTGGGCGTTTCAGCTGAAGGCCCAGACACTGAAGACAGCGATCGCGGTCATGGACAGAGGACAGGAAACGACAGCATCCATAAGAACACAGACGAAACGACATCTTGAAAAAGACTTGTCCATGATTTTGCTCTTTTATTTTAGAGTGCTCTTTCAGTCGAAGCACCCAGGGGAATCTCTGCTCACAGGGACACCGCTGTAACGCGAGGTAACGCGGGTAACACCACCAGGAACAGCCTTTTGCACACAAAGATGAATGGTTTTGTAGTAAGGTAACACCATGTACTACTCGGCTCTGAAGCAAAAATCTAATGAGTGGATGTGTGCTGTCGCCTTATATACCCATATGCACGAGGAGTGGCTTGGCATGCAAAGTCAACTAGCCAATTTTCGTTGCCGTTTTCTTTTCTATTTAAAATATTAAGTTAAGATATTAAATTGTATTGTAGTAAAGGTAGGGTAGTGAAGTTATGTTTTATGTTATTATTTTACTCAAACTATTGCCCTTTGTTGTGAGAAGAACTTGGGGAATTACACATGGCAGATTTCTTTCTCTGGTATGATCCTTTCCCCTCTGCTGTTTATCTCACCAAGATGATCCTCCTCACTAGCAAGACATCTGACTTCTATCATATTATACTGTCCAGTTTCAAGAAGAAAGGCTGGTTATTCTAATTGTTGTTCTCAGAAGCGGGGTGAGTTGACAGACAGTAAGGGATTCACATAAAAACCTGGACCTCCAGATGTGTAAACAGCTTTTTGTGCACACCGGGGATCAACCTTGAGAAGGAGTAACTGTGAAGTAAGCTACAACAGCTGCTCCAAGCAGGGATAGCAAAGCTTCATCAGAGAGCATACAGATGCCTGAAAAAGCAAATCCTTTTCTCTATTTCACTCAGTTTTTTTGGCTAGATGTAATACAGTACGTGAAAGTCATGGATATTTATAGCACTAGGTAATGATGATGGCTGGAAAAACACCTATTTATAAGACATTTCAGAGCAATGCTGAGTCTTTCAACTCACTCTTCAAGCAACTTTTAACAAACAGTTTTCTAATAATGCTTAAGCTGTTGCAACATCTTTGTCCTTTCACATTAGCTTCAAACCACAACTTCATTGTTTTCTTGATGCATACTGTCACTCATTATTCATAATTGTATGCTGCATTCATTGTCAAGATATTTATTACCCCCATGTACTGTCATTCTGCCTTCATGATAATCATTAAGTAATTCATTATGCACTGATAAATGGAAATTAGTATAGTGGAAAATGCTGACAGCAAACTTGAGAGCCTTGCAAAACTTATACTATACTGAGTGTAAAGGAAATTATATGCTATTTACACTCCAATGTTAATACTAACATGCACTATTTGCATTTTGTCAAGTAACATCATATGTACACACACACTTCCATTTAAAAGTTACTTATGCTTACAAAGGCTGCATTTATTTAATCAAAAATACAGTAAAATAGTAATACTGTAAAATAAAACCACTACTGAATGCAAATGCTTCCTATTTTAATTGATTTTAAAATGCAATTTATTCATGAGATAGAAAAGCTGAATTTTTAGCAGTCATTACTCTAGTCTTTAGTGTCACAGAATCCTTCATCATTCAAATCATTCTAATATGCTGATTTAATAATGCTCAAGAATCATTTATTTTCATTACCAATGTTGAAAACGGTTGTGCTGCTTAATATTTTTGTGGAAAATGTGAAAAAAAAAAAAATTCAGGGCAATGGGTCTCATTCACCAATAACTACATACAAATTTCATATTTATTTGCGTAGAAAAAGTTTCACAGACATTTTCCATTGGTTTTACAATGTAATTTTGTTCTTACCCTATTTCTAAACAGAATTCTTCAACATGAGGGAGCAATTAAAATTTTTAATACTATTTTACATAAATGAGTTCGCTTGACAAATTTAATGTTTCTTAGGCTTCCAGGACTGTGATGTGGTATGTTTTGGTTCTTAATTTTAGATTGATTTTAACTATAAACTAGGGCTGTCTATTCTTGTTAATTTAATTAATAAGCTATGGAAAATTAACACGATTAAAATGTTTTAAAAAAAAAACGCACCCCGCAGCGCCCTGCTAAAATTCATGATATTGGGGCAAAAAATGCACCTGTATGAGTTTTTGTCTTATATTTATAAGGGCTGGGACAATAAACTGATGCATTGCTTTTCGTGGATTGATTCTGAGATAATTGGAATGCATCTTGATTCTCTTTTGAATCGATTCTGAGCTTAGTTTTTAACAGCAGATGGGGCTCTAGGCTAGTTTTTAACCGCATACTCAGATTTCACAAATAGCGCTTATGCATTTGGCTGAGTAATGTAAGCGGGTAAATGCACTTGCACATGGGATTTATGCTTTATGATGCGAAATTAGTGTAAACAGCCCACTGTGAGATCCTTGTAATTCGCTTCATTTTCTTTTCAAAACGTTATGAATGATTATTTTAGGTTCAAATGGTGCATGTGTAAGGAACTGGAAGCAAAGCAGAAATTGGCTATTTCTAAAGCACGCAGTGGCATCTGCTGTTAAAAACCTAAGCTCAGAATCGATTCAAGAGAGAATCATGATGCCTTCGGAAATCTCCGATGCATTGATTTATTGTCCCAGCCCTAATATTTATATTATAAGTGATATCACACGAGCAGCGAGAGCTATCATGCTGTTTTTGTCTATGATTGGTGATGTTGTTTTTTAATTGATTTAAGTAAATTTTAAAGTTTTTGAGTGCAAATGTGATTTTTTAAAGTTGTTTAGTTAATTTTTTAGTTTTGTTATATTTTAGATAGACCACATTCTTGATTTTAAAGTTCAGTAAATAAGAAATTTCGTTTCTGAATGAATCTGGCGTTGTGAATGAATCGTGTGAAAAAAGAACGAGAAAGTGACCCATTTTGAATGAATCGTGTGAACCAATGATTCAATGGCCCATGATTCAAGTGAGTCTTTAATTTAATTGCTGAATGTATATGCAGGTTTTTGCAAATAGATTGTGTGATTTTTTTTTTTAGGATGTTGAATAATAATATTATGGTTTTTTTTTAACAAAGATACTAATACACATGCACTCCAGGCCACTTCAACATCCAACTCAGATAAAACAATATTTGGTACGTCTATGATACATCTAGCACAAAAAAACTAAACCAGCAAAGCCTCAAGGCCTGGCTTCTCACCTCTGACGACAATGTTGGTGGATTTCTTCGCAGGATTACCCACATTGTTACTGGCTACACAGCTGTAAACACCAGCATCCTCCGTGCTGATGGCAGGTATTGTAAGGGTGTCACTCTTGAGAATGCTCTTCTTTGGAAGCTCTTCGGTGTTCCGAACCCACGTCAGGGTCGGGGTAGGCTCGCCTCCAGAGATGATGCACACCAGGATCACTGTCTGCCCAGGGTTGGCCACAATTGGGGTCTTCCACAAGCAGCTTAATAGTTGGGGAGGCTAGGACAAAAACAGACAGGGTTACTCTTATCATCTTTATGTAGAAGACCTATTTTCTTTTTTAAAAGGATACCTGCATGAGTGTTGCTGGCTGCACTTACATTATTGACATTTATGTGTATTACAGTGGGCTAGAAGTGATGGCTTACAGTTTAAATAGTTTAACATATTAGTATTTTCCTCACACACACCACACACACATCATTTTGCTTTAGAAGACAATGATTCATCAGCTGGGGTTTTATGGATTTACCTCTGTGTTTATGTCAAGTGAACACATGTACGACCAGCTGGCCCAGAAGTGAGGTTTATAGGGTAAAAAAGTTTAGCATATTAGTACTTTTCTCACAAACACCACTTGGGAAGGCACTGATTCAACAACTGGGGATTAGAACTGGATTACAATTCTGTTTGTTTTGCATGGTTTTTAAAGTGTCAACTTTGAGGAATCTGTTCACTTGCATTTTATAGACTCACATAAAAGGATTATTTTTTCTAAAATTCTCAGTCTGCGTTCATCTGAAGTAAGAATGATAGGAAAACTGTAATTTTTGGGTGGCATATCCCTTTAAACCTAGGGGCTTAGGAGCTATCAAAAATGTTTAGGGAAGAAGACAATAAAATAAAACTTATCATCTTGACTCATGAATATTTATTCAGTGCAATTTTCAAGGAACCCAAACCGTTTAAATGCTTGTTTACAACCAATACCAGGTGCAAGACCAGTTTCAAGGGAGTAATTACAGCAAATATACACAAAGTTCACATACCGTCACAGCTTGATCACAGTTATGGTGGTTTACCTTATTACGCTAATGTGTTAATACTTAAAAAAAGTGGGGGTTTACAATTATCAGCCCAAAGGGATTGATTTACTTGGTCCTGTAAATGCAATATGTGACCGTATCGAATCTATATAATCAAGGTCTGTTCCCATGGTCTGTTCTCATGTAAGGGCCTTCAAGTTGGCAAAGCAATCAGTCAATCCTCGGGATTGTGCCATGATCATCATCACCAGCCAATGTGTTGCCAGAAATGTGAAAAAAGAAGTGAGAAAGAAGGATAGTGCAAGAAAAATGAGCAGGCTGGGAGGGGTGGTGGAGTGAGAGAGAAAGATAGAGAGAAACAGAGATGGCCGGAGGGGAAAGGTCTGCCGACTCTGTTCATTCTTTAATGGATTCCGTAAAGGTCAGGTCTTCCGCCGCAGCAGCATGTTGAAGCCCACCGAGACAGATAAGGAGCACAGGGACCCGCAGGGCCATTTCCTTAAGAATATGGTTTTGCCATGGACTGAATTAATGCAAGGCCAGTGCGTTGTGAAAACATCAGCCCGGGGCGGTTTCTTCAGCCATCAACTGACGAAGGAGGAGAAAAAGTAGCAGCAGGCCTATAAATGTAACAGGCGTAACATACTCAATAAACACATGCAGCACTCACCAGCTCACTGATTATCAGACCACACAGCACTTGTGGTGACAAGAGCCTCAGGGCACTTCCTTTTGAAAGTTGCTTCTTTGGTGCTGCTCGCATGTAGTTTCTTACTCGTTGGACGGCTCAAATATAGCAGAAGGGGACTAAAATAGCACACAATGCTGAGCACAAG
The DNA here is from genome assembly GCF_018340385.1 of Cyprinus carpio. Classification (NCBI taxonomy): domain Eukaryota; kingdom Metazoa; phylum Chordata; class Actinopteri; order Cypriniformes; family Cyprinidae; genus Cyprinus; species Cyprinus carpio. Next base: position 13,119,050 of record NC_056588.1, on the reverse strand, counting down.
GAGAAGCCATTGGTATCGCTCTCACCGGTTTTGTTGGTGAGCCGGAATAGCACACTCTTGTCGGGGATGCCACAGACATTGCGGACAGAGGCAGTGCATGTGTAGTTAGCATAGTCCTGAGGACGCAGGTTCTTCAACTTCAGGATCTTGGTCTCCCCCTACAACCCAAGCAGACAACATTGTATAAAGTAGGAACTTAATGGGTTTTGCTTTAGTACACATTTAATATTAATTAATATTAATAATATTAAACTGTTTTGTCAGACAAACTGTCAACTGACAAACTGAAAACTTATCTTTTCCATACACAAAGCAATATTTGGAACACATTCAACAAGGAGAGAGAAAAAAAGTAGCGATATCCAATTAATATGACTTTATCTGAGCTTTAAAAGACTTCTGCTAATTTGCTCATTTTGGTTTTGTATCCCCTTTGGCTGCTGGAGCTTTATAGAGTAATCTTACACAATTTGAAAGTCCTGAGAGTTTCATTTTATTATACAGCATTGATTTTTAATGGGTGGTTAGTGACCCTAAAAAAATCTGATCTATACTGATCATAAACAGCATGGAAAACAATGCTAAATACAAATAATTAAATGCAACTAACCATATAATGATGCATGGTTAGGATGGCAAAATAAATAAGCTTATATTTTGAAGCCAAACCAGTTAAGAACCAGTTGATTATATGCACTCACGGCTTACTTTTATCTAATAAGTAACATATTTTTGTATCATCCTCATATGAGGTCAATTCTACAAAGACAGGCATTTAAAGTCCATCAGTTAAAATAGTGGCACTGCTTAATACCAAAACTCTTCCTGAAGATACTTAGCTTTTGATCTGTTTCTAACCTGAGACATTGACAGAAAGCTGCAGTGCATTAGTTTCATATTCATAGTTTTGAAGAGGCTGAAAGATAAAGAAGGCACTATTGAAAATAACATGCAGAATCTCCTTTAAGTGCACAGACTAATGTTTTGTGATTGATTCTCTGTAGGGAATAAAAAGACCGAAACAGGTCCTGAAATACCCTATATCTTATGACTAATTACCAGGATGGATCCACTCCTTTTTTTTTTTTTTTAACTGTCAGATGATGTGTGTCCTTCTGGACCAGATAACACTCACAATGTCAAACTGATGCTCCCTCTTTTTCTCTCCTGATAGCTGCAGCAACTTTCATGCAAGAGCAATTAAGTTAATAAAATATTTTCAAGCAACTCAAGCTTTTAAGTTAAAGTTCAGTTTGTATGTGTTTTATAATTCAATTTAATTAAATACTTTTTTGTGAATTTAATAAAAAAAATGGATGATGCTTGTGAAGCTGTTGCACTGATGCAATATATTTAATTTAAAAACTTAACTGAAAAAAGTCAGAATTGTGAGATAAAATAGGTAAATGTTATGTAAATGTTATATGTTTAAATTAAATAGCTTTTTCATGCTGTAAAAAATGGTTTGCATTCTGATTCTGACATCTAAAGGCACCACAATAAATTTTTCTTCTTATTTCATGGATTTTACCCATTTCCCTCTGCTTGTTACAAGCATTTTTCTGCCACCACAATGCGCGCACAGCTGCAAGTGACATAACTGTGATGTCTACTCCAAATTACATTACTGCAGTGAATACAGTACATCTGAGCTAATGTCTTACCTGGGGTGAAGAATGGCTCATAGATCTCCACACCCTTGTCCGAACCTTGAGACAGGAACTCCCTTCCCCGTCTCCAGCTGTACCGCACAGGAGGGTTTGAATTGGCAGCACACCGCAGGAACACTGTTCTTTCATAGTAGAACTGCTCCTTTGCCTCTCCTATACTCTGATGGACCGTCACAATGGGGTCATCTAAATCTGAAATGTAAACGGATGGGTCGGTCACACTGATTTAACTTTGCTCAAATTACCCTGAAAAATGGCTTCAGAGACTTCTGTGGAGATGGTGGTACACAGCAATAGCAATCTAGAACCCTAGGTAGGTGTATGTAAAAAAGGCTTTAATATATACAGGCATGTAGGAGAGAAGTATGGAAATGACAGAAAGTAAATAAACAGAAAACTAGGTTACAGGTAAACAAAAACATCCATATTTAGATTTCATGCATCCATATTATTGCCCCAATTCAAAAAAGTCGTAAGCTCAGTTGAAATGCATATGGTGTTGCAAACACCAAGAACAGTTGTGTGGCAACTACTACCATTAGGTTGTTGCTAAAAATACCTCTAAATGTGGAAATAATTCCCAACATTATAGTTTTATATAGCGGATTTTTCCCTGTTTCCTTCCCAAGCTGCTCAGAGATTGAAGAAATAAATTGTCGAATTGCTTAATGAGCCAAAATGTCCTAAATTAAGAAGGAGCCCATAAAAGAATTGAAATTTACTGGAGCGCAATTCATACAGTAGCCTTTTTATTACGGTCCAAGATAGACATAAATTACTTACTACATTTGTATTTAACACCATATTTAACACCAACCTAACTCCAGTTAAACTAAATACCAGTTAAAAAGCATGTTATTGAGATCAAATGCAATCTAATAACACTTTATAATGAGGTTCTTTATGTTAACATTAGTTCATGCAATATGTAACATATTACAAATAACAATGAACAGTACATTATTAACAAACATCAACATATATGCGTATATTAAATTCTATACATATATAATAATTTATTAAATGTCTGAATTAAAAATAGTTAATAATGAACAAACATTAATTATCAATGGTATAATTAAAATAGTATTAGTCATATTAAACAATAGAATAATTTATAAATTAATATTAATCTGCATAAATAAAGTCTGTAAAAATCATTGTTTATTGTTTGTTCTTGCATTAACTATTGTTAAGCAATTTAATCACACTGTAAAGTGTTACCTGAAATCTTGGTTTTTAAAGATTTATATCAGTATTCATCTTTCAATTTTCATTAAGCCTGTGCAACAGGATTGCGATGAAAGCATAACCATGTGATAGTATCAATCAGTCTTTGTTTAGTATTTTAGTTCCGTTTGGAATCTATAAATTTAAGCACTTTGAAAACAGCTGTAAGTGGGTGCAAAAACACACAAGCATTAACAGCGTACATCATGTCTAAAATGATGGACCACTCAGGCGCCTGTATTTTGGCACCTGAATTGTGAGTATTTTTACAACCGTAATTTTTTTCAAGAGCCACAATAATTATCATAGAGTGCTTGAGCCATGTGCTTTTACAGACTGTCCTTAAAGCAGAAACCTTCCTCGACTCTCAGCTATAAATAAACCAAGCCTTTCAAAATCATTCTTTCTCTTCTTTCAAATCATTAATCAATCTGCTCAATAACTATTTGACAGACAGCATTGGTGATATATTCCAGCATGCCAGGTTATAGTTGTAATACTGAACCTTTTTTATGCTTCACATAACAGAAAGTCATATAGATTGGACAAGGGCGTATGTTTGCTTTTAACATTGGTGGGGACATAAACCCAAGTACCCCCAAGTTCCCAGACCCCACCCCCACCCCCCACGCCCACCAAAACACCCAATAATTTAATAGACCTTTGACCACAGTTTCATGTCACCTAAAGTCTTCATTTATAGCTTATGTTTGCTAACATATTCATAACTCCTAAACAGTTTTTTTAATTTATTTTTTTATGTATAACAGACAATAATTACAAAATTTTTATTTTATTAACCAACAACATCAGAGTGCTGGTTGTCTTTATCACGCATCACTTTAAAATATTAATCGAACAGGACCCAGGATAATTCTGAAATAATAATCTGCTGTTGCTGTGGTAAACGAACACAACTTTCACGCGCATCTGATTTAACTGCATGCTCTTATTTCAGTGTTGTTTTTTTTATTTTGATGGATATTTTCAGCTAACAGTTTAATTTGTTGAACAACATCAATTTAAAGTTACAGACTGTCTGTGGTGGCTCAGGATGCTGTTCCAAATCCTGCTGCACTACAGAGTGCCACTTACATTTTATATTTTATAAAATCACATTGTATTTGTCCCAAATTATTGTTAATGTTCATAATGACTTTATCCTAAACTGGAAGATTGTGTATCTTACTGCACAACCTTTTTTCTGTCCGTATACTTTATATAGGGAGCTAATAATAGCCATAGATTGCGATTTCTCTTTCCGTTTGCTCTGTTTTGTCAAACACTGTACATCAAACTCATCGATGCAACCTGTTAATTCCTAAAGTGAACTTCAATATTAACTGTTTTGGACTGCTGTCTTGAATTGGGTAAAATATCTGTTGTTCTAAATGCAGCGCTTTGCTTCTCCTCTGGTGTACGACTACATTCCGCCATGTATTAAATATGCGTCCTTGAAAGCGTGCAGTTTTCTACATAGCCTATTTTTATTTTTATTACTTTAACTTTTTAGGTAAAATCAATGATCAATGGTATGACATTTTCAGATGCATCCGAAATATATATATATATATATATATATATATATAATAGATAATATATATATATATATATATATATGTATATATTATATATAATCTATATATATATATATATATATATATATATATATATAGTATAATTGTTTAATCAAAATTTATTGCTAGGGACAGTTTGGCAGTCGCTGGATATTGGCAGGGACCCATTTTTCATAACCACTTTGCGTAAGCCCCCAGAAGTCTAGGATCGGCACTGTAAATGAGGGTGAGTAAATGATGACATAATTCTCCTATTTTACTGGGGAAAAAAAGGTTATTGATTTATTCACGATTCAAGGTTTAAGTTGACCACTTTGGGACAAGTGATTAATGACAAATGACATAATTTTGGGGTGGAGTATCCCCTGAAACTAAGACTAGTGGAGTGATGCCACACTTAGAGGCAACATTGGCACACTCCAAATCGAAGCACTCGTTGTTCATCGGCAGTGTGTTGGCTGTTTTTTATCACAATGACATGTGTCTAGGCTTGATCACTGCATCAGGAGTAGCATGTCTCTGATCGATAAAAGTGAGTGCCCACCAGCGAATAGTTCCACCGTGGAGCTGGAATAAAAATGACAAGCTGAGGCCTGTTCTCTAATTCAAGGGTAATGACTTGCTCCTCATGTTGTCTCCCTACGGCAATGCTGCCTGCCATCGTCCATCGCTCCTCCTATTCATCTCTCTGTGCTACCATAAATCACTTAACAACATCTATGGCTCCTCCGTGTCTGTAGGAAACAGAGGCAACACACAATCCTTTTTTGACAGGTCGTGATAGCTTTTGATGGTTCTGATAGCAGAGGAGGTAACCTTTGAAACATGGAAAACTTGGGGAGCTAGCTTACTGATGATGTCTCTTTGAAGAAAAAATCCTCATTTTCATTTCACTCTTTCATTAAACCTCTCATTTTTTTTTATGCACTTTTGTCACCTATTCAAAGGCTTGAATTTGATGTGCAGCAAAGTCTATGGTTGTCCCAGAACTTCAATGAGCAAGTACCTTTAAGTCGATAATGAGGGCATGTGGCATCTCGGAGAAAATAAAAGTGTTCATGGGACTTAAAATGATGACGTGTGTGAGTGCACCCCTCTTTGAAAGAGACCTAGATGAGATATGCTCTTATGATGAGTCACACAAAAAAAATCTGGCTGTCTGGCTTTTGATGATCTAGAATGTGCAAGACAAGAACTACACGAAATAACACATGTTCCATTATGTCCCAGATATTGCAAGTCTGACCATATCAGACGTAATTCATTTCAAACATAAAGTGGTAATGAAACATAAGCAGAGTTAATGGTTTCCATAAATCACTAGTATGATGAGACACCTCAATGTATTTTTTGTTATATATATTTTAAATGCTTTTGAAAGAAGTCTCTTATGCTTAAAGGAATTATTTGATGTATTATTTGATAAAAAATACAGTCAAAACTGTTGGACTGTGAAATATTATTTCAATTTATAAGAGCTGTGTTCTATTTGAAATATATTTTAAAATTTAATTTAATTCTGTGATTGACAGAAATTAACTTACAGAAATGCATTTACTTCCCCTTTAATCAATGCATTCAATATCTTCGAAATGTAAAAAGAAATCTGGAAAAGTTTCACTTATACTGCAATGAAAACTTCAGCTATTGTAGACAGCATAACTAGGCAATACTATACAGAAAGTGCCTTGGGGTACAATGTTGATGAATTTAAATTTAATATTTTTGCAAATGGCCTAAAAGTATATTGTTTCCTTCCTAGCACTGCCTTGTGTTATTGCCCAGTCATTAACACATTTTGTTATTTTGCCTGTATCATTAAATGAAACCATAAGTGGATAAAATATTTTCTAAGCAGTTATTTAGCAGATGCTTTTATTCAAAGTGACTTACAGAACTGTACACTTATTCAGGGACATTCATTGCCTGAAGGGCACAAAGGTTATGGCTAATGGCTAGCTCCTTAAGAGGCTGAGATTTAGTCATTATAACATCCCTGTTTTGTTACCGAATATTGTGCTAAAGTAGGCATGTAAAATATGCTTGGAATTTGTGCTACTGTCTCTCTCCATTCTGCATAAAGCAGCTAGTGAGAGATGCATTAATGCTTAGAAAACATTCTGGCCCATTATAAACAATGCTGGAAGGTCATCCAGCCATGATAAATTATTTAGATTACTGTGCCTTTTATAATTTTTGTCAAATAAATAGTTTTGAATAATGGGCACTCGTAATAGCTTAACAAGCAAAGGATTAAAAAAGTATTGTTTTAAACTGCATTTTTATTTTTCATAATCACGAAAAAAGAAAGATAAATGCAATTTAATGTTCTTTCAGCTAGCTTAATAAGCTTTTTTAAAGCTTAATATAAGCTTTAAAAAAATCCTTTCAATTCATAATCTGAATAATCATTACAATGCTCAATTATCATTATTAATGATATAATATATACATTTTATCATAAATACATAATTTTGATATAGTAATAATTTCTATATCAGTAATAATTTGCAATGCTACAATCAGAAGGCTCTTTTTTCTCTTTTTTTTTTTTTTTGTTTTTTTATATTGTTGTTGTTGTATTATAGAAGCAGTGGTCCTAGAAAGTAATACAGCAAACACTTCTGCTTATAAGTGTTTTTCCAACTGATTATCCACCATTCGTAACCCAAGGATTTAAGTGAAGTGCTGAATCAAGGTTGAGTATGCATCTCAAAAGCTAAAAGAGAGATGCAGGCACAGTCAGCAAAGGCTAATACCAAGCTATCGTTGACTTGCAAGAGTGTGTGTCAAGTGTGTGGTTTTTTTGCTGACAGGCGAATGAGCTTGTTAACTCACAGTAGACGTCCACTCGGATGGATTTGATGGCGGGTGTGCCGAGGCCGTTCTCAGCCTTACAGTAATAACGGCCGCCCTGGTGCCTCTGGATGCGGGTTATGCGCAGTGTCTCATTGAATCGCTTACGCTGGAGTCCTGGATTGCGGTCAGTAGTCACTTCCTCCTGGCTGTTGTGTCCATCGGATACTGAGAGAGAGAAACAAAATCACACATCAGCTCAGAAAGAGAAAATCATCAGCTAGTGGCTTATAACAGAGTGCCTACCTTAGGGCAAATGGATTGAGTAAAAAAAAAGATAAAGATAACCAATGAAATCATTGTTGTCACATACACAAATAAGAAATATGACAACAATGGTGGCATAGATTTATGTCATTTTTATTAGCTTTTTTTAAATATTTCAAATTAGCTTTTTTTATTGATTTTTGAAAATTAAACAGTTATTTCAGTTACAGTTTTTCTCAATCAATTTGGTCCATTTCTCCCAAACTCAGGTAACTGCTCTCAAATCATTTAACATAGTGATCTGTTACACTCTGTATTGTCCTAAAAACGATAGTAAATTCTCCTTCATTTCATACAAATCAAAAAGCATCATTTTGTTTCAAAACACTGTGCACCAACATTCCCCTAATGTTCTCACAGCAGTTCTATACAGCCACCCAAAATCTTTAATATATCAGAAAAACATTTGCAGCTTTTTCATTGGTACCTTCACAAATTTCAAAAACACAACAAACCAAAAACTCTTTGAATTGTAAAATAGTCAAGTTGCACACCATATGTCTCAATTACAACAACTCCCCAAATTGATATCTGATCAGTTAGTAATCATCCCCCACTCAAACACAGAACCAGACCATTTCCTAATTGTTCACACAGCTGTCTTAATTACAACATCTACAAAAGGGGAAGAGGAAGGGGAAGAAGATGAATTTAGCGAAAAAGACAATAAAAAGAAGAATGAGAAGTGGAAAAGGCAGAGCTGTTAGAGTGAGAGTTGGTGGCCCGTGGTAGAGGGGAGAAGACGAAGAGGCAAGAGGAGATGGAGGAAAGATCCCAGAAGAGCTGAAGAAGATGTATTGAGCAAGAGAGAGAAGAGCTGAGGATTGTAGTGAGATAAAGAGGAGCTGAGAACTGTAGTAGCAAGAAAGAAGAGCTGCAGGATGTAGGGGCAAGAGGAAAGAAAAGCTGAGGATGTAGGAGAAAGAAGAAAGAGAAAAGAACACTGAGGAGGTATGGGAAAGAAGAGCTGAGAAGGTAAGAGAAAGAAATAGCTGAGGAGGGTTAGGAGAAAGAAGCGTCTGAGGGGTAAGAGAAGAGTTTGAAGGAGCTGAGGATGTAGGAGAAAGACCGAGAAGAGCGAAGCTGAGGCAGAGAAGAGGAGGAAAGATAGAAAGAAGAGCTGAGGAGGGGTGGTGTAAGAGAAAGAGAGAGCTGAGGATGAAGGAGAAAAGAGAAAGAAGAGCTGAGTATGAAGGAGGAAAAGGAAAGACAGAGCTGAGGACGAAGGAGAAAGACTCAAAAGAAAGAAGCTGAGGGACGAAGGAGACAAGGAAATAAGAGCTGAGGAGCTACAGGTGAGAACGTCTAAGATTGTGGGAGGTAGAGAGAAAGAAGAGCTGAGGAGGTAGGAGAAAGATTGATTGATTTTTATGATTTTGAATTTATCAAATCAACAGAGAACACATTTCTTGCATTACTAGAATAAAATGCTGTGTTGTTTATCATTGTGCAGTGAATTAGGTAACTGTTTTTGCCAACATAAGTGTGTTTAGTTTGCTTGCTGGTGATAACTGTTTTGAGAGCTGTTCCTGAGTTTGGAGAAATGTACCAAATTGATTGAGAAAACTGTAGTTGAGACAAAGTGCTTTTATAATTTTCATTTAGGTTTTTCATCCTATATTTAAATTTTTTTAAAGCTTTATTTTAATTAGTTCCCATAAAATATTAAAAAAAAATGTTTGTTTGGTTCAGATAACAATACGGGCATGAAAACACTAAGAATTCTTTTTTACTTTCTTACTTTGATGGCATTTCTGAGAACAACAGAACATGTAACGAGATTTAAAAAAACAAAAAACAGATACTTTGCAATGGCATATTTTCTCTCCAACACTATATGAAATTGCTTTGGGGCAGTAATGTATCTAATACAGATGAATCATCTCCAGTTCATGTCACAATTTTGTCATAGCACTGTGTAATGAGTATGATATTGAAAAGTAGCAACGTAATGTGCTATTGGAAAATGTTTCAGTGACGTTTCTAAATCATGATGCTACTGTTTATATTAACGTGTTTGACTTGGAAATGAGGCAAATACTCTACCCGACCAAATCTGATCTCCAGATCAATAAATTGGGATAAGCCCTCTATTTGGATGGGTAATTATTTCTCAGCAGGATGTCTGTAAAACAAAATCTGCATGTAATGAATTTGGATCGCAATTAATTCACAGCACGACAAAGGTCTTCTGTTATTTGACCGCCTCAAAGCTTTCTCAAAAGGTCTGCACAATTTCACCTCTAAATGCTTTCTAAGTTACTCCACATAATAACATGTATAAAGTACAGGTTTTTTTTTATTAAAATATTTTTTTTATTAATGTCCAACTTTACCAGTTAACATGATTCACCTCTTATAAGATCCATCTAATTTTTCCAACATAATTACATGTATATTATCTACAAGTTTATATACTAAAGCATATTCACAATAATTGCCCATTTTAGGAATAAATTATTTGCCTCTAAACTATTTTTTTTTTTAGTCACTCTACTTAACTATGTATAGGGTTTATTATATCAGAATATATTTATATTAATGGCCCAATTATAGAGTAGTACTACCATTCGCCTCTAACTTAGATTTTTTTTTCTCTGTTACTCCACACATAATGACATCAACATATATTCATAATAATGGTCCAATTTTAAAACAGTTTACAACAATTTGTTTCTAAATGACCCTTTTCTTAGTCCCTGTGTGTGTGGTGGTGGACCTATTTTTTTTTTAATCGGTACACTTTCTCTAATACAAGTCCACAATTTTCAAAATAAGCAAAGCTTTCCACAACAACATAACATGAAATGGGGATGGCTACAGCACCTAGAGGTGGTCGTAAAATGATTGTCTAAAAACAATTTTTTTCTATCGATTTTATTCTTATAAACTGTTCGATTTAAAATGGAATTAAATTTGCACACAATCTGGAGCTCGACTGCAAACAGCATGAAATTCAGTCAAGCAGCCCAGCATTTTTTCCCCCCCCCGAGACGTGGGGAAGAAAGAAACAGCACAAGCTTTGATTTCGAGACAGCAATTAAATCATGACTACCACCTGTAAATATTGGAAATTACATACGTTCCCTGAAGGAATATATTTAACAGGCTGAGTAGGACTATAGACTATTTATCAAAACAGTAAACTATCTTGCCTTAACTTAATTGGGGCATAAAATTTTATAAATGGCAAAACAAAAAAATTTCATGGTATACAAACAAATAATACAAATGATCTCAACAATTATCTCAAATATATTAGTTTTTTTTTTTTTAATAACACACACACACACACACACCCACACACACAAATATATTCCCCTATAACGCAAAAAGGAAGCATGGAGAGATCAGGGAAAAAGACGCTGCACATGAAGCTCAGCCCGGGCATAGAGAGAGGGAGAGATTCTGTAGCGCCCTCTTCTGTGTACGTCGTGTACTGCCTACCAGCCAGACAAGTGGGAGCAAATTGCCCATTCAGGCCTGGCTTGGCCTAACCAAGTCATGAGTGAGACCCTTACTGTGTAGATGACCTACCATTCAACACAAACAGAACCCCCCTTTATCATCCCTGCTGCCAAGAACCTCAGAGGCGGGAGCAAATCAGCTTGAGTCCAGCTCTACAACACAGATCAAAACTCTGCAAACAGCAACTTCCGCCTGCGCCCCACCTAAATTAAACCTGTTGGTGGTGTTTGTTGGGGGGGGTTGTTTTTTGTTTTTTTGGGGGGGGGGTTTGCAAGCAGCAACTTCTTTTTCTCACCCCAACTGGTTTTAAGCCCCTCTCTTACTAATTAACCTATCCATAAGCCCCTCCCCTCGAACACAGATGAGATCGAATGCCAGTTACAAGGGGATCGCAATAAATCGGACATCTTTAGTTTTTTAGCGCCATATAGAGAACATTGGAGAGATCCGAAGGTTGCCACCGGTTTTAATGATGTTTATGCTACAAAAATGGAAAAACTTATGTGCTAGGGGTACTTTGTAACACTAATTCCAGTTATCCTGGAGAGGATAGGCAATGCTATTTTCTTTAATCCATTTCCTAAATCCAACCAAACATGAGCAACATGCCCCAAAGCATTCAACCCCCAATCACAATGAAGACGAAAACTTTTCATTTCTATGGTTGTCATTACTCTCATTAAGTTTCAGTTTTCATCTGCTCAAGCAGAACTTTAATGTCATCTTGTGCTTCAGCAAGGTATCTCTGGCTAAAACTAGCTAACGTTAAAGTTAATGAGTCCATGCTAACATACAAACCTAAATAGCGAACTGTTCTCACGTTATGTACCATACAGTGCAAGTCAAAAAAACATAAAAAAACATAAACGAAGGTCTATATGAGAGTGCCTCTCCATATTAACCTGGTTAAATGTAAATTAATTTAATCTTACTCTGCAGTATATGAACAATGTCGATCCGGGATGTTGTCATTAACGATCGTGACGACTGTAACATAATTCTCCCATTTGGCATTGTGATCTGTATTTTTTACATATTTATTTTAATTATCTTTATATATCCCTCCATGGCATATTTAAGTCCCACTTGAAGGTCCACCTGTGTCCCAAATATATCAGAAACACCTTGAAAGAAGGTTTTCACTGACATCTGTCATTGTAAGACCGTGAGCAGCTCCGTTTGTTTGTCCAAGTGAGCAACAGTAACTAAGGGGGGCGGGGCTTACCGATAGGTCAACTGAAAGCATTTTCAGCTCCACAATTTCAAAAGACCCAGCGCTGCTTTCGACTAGACCTCGGTTTTGCATCCTCTTCTCGCAAAGGTCTATGAAGAAAAAAAAATGACGGTTTGGAGACCAACAGAGTCGTAACCTTTGGAAGTGGCAGCGCAAAATCCATTTCATGCTTTGCTGAGGATGGAGGGTGGGCAGATTTGTTTTTTTTTTTTACAACACGTATTGGATGTTGCTTTAGGAATAACGGTGTATTGGGACTCACAGGGCTTAGATACGCTGGCTTTCTTTGTGAGCTCTCGAACCAAAGAAATAAAAGCAGCTAAAGAAAGTGCTTAGTCCTGTATGTCTGCAGGCATTGAGGTGGGCCATAGCTGGACAGTGCAACAAATAGGAATTCCTACTTTCAGAGGTGCGAGAAAGTGGAACTGAATAATCATTTTGTGCATATGTGACAGCAATTCAGTATAATACGTAAGAAAATATGACCCCATGGACTCGAACCCTTAAGACTTACTGTACTTTAAACTTACCTTCATTTAATGTATGCATTCAAGACTTTGGGACTGTGGTGGAATAAAAAAGTATCACATAATCAAAAACCTCTGTTTTATTATTGTATTTCTGGCGTGGTGGTAGGGATCATGACTCAACAATATGTTGGGGGGTGGAAAGTGAAACACAATTTTGAATGGCAGCCCACTGTCTTCCCAACCAAAGTCGCCTCCCTAAATAGGTCCATAAGAACAGTGTGGAAATTGGCATCACCTCGCATGCCTCAATCCATATTAATACAGGGTTGAAAGGATTGTTTCGAGATAATGAGGGAAGGGAAATTTTCACCATTACAGTACTGAAAAATAAGGCTTTCACTTTAGAAGGGCTCAGTTTACCCCTAAAATAAAAATTCTGCACTCATTTAAATCACTTCTCATGTTGTTACAAAGCTATGTTACTCAAAGCTTACTATCTGGATATATTTCGGTGGAGACAACACTCGAGCATAAGTGTATTTTTAGAATCTGGTTTGTTTTTTTTTCTTTTGCTTGTCTTTCTCTTTTTTCTTTTTTTTCCTCTTGCTTTTGATGTCGTTCTTTTCGTTTATCCATCTTTCTGTCCTTGATTCTCTTTCTCTTCTAGCTTTCTTTCTTTATCTTTCTTTCATTTTATTTTTTTTGATCCTAACAATGAATCAAAATGGGGTCCAACATGTATGTGTTTTGGAAACCCAACTGACTGGTCGCAATATATGTCCCACCCTCCCATTTCCCATCATAATGTAATGTAGGACAAAAGTTACAGATATTTTTGAACATATTTCATCGGTTTTTGGTCCGTGACATTTCAATGGGGTCACACGTTTGTAAAAAGCTGCATGAACATCAAGTTAGGTGTACACGTTAAACAATCCATTACAACTAAAGTGATACAACTTTCTTTGTATATGATACTTAAATTACGCAGTGGATATTCCAGATTAAATCAGAAACCAAATTAAATCACCGCATCAAATGGATTGATTAAATCCCAAAATTAAAATAATGACCACCACGTCAATAACATCAAACCGCGTGCAATGTGATTCTCTATTTACTACCTTTAAGGTCCAATTTGGAGCTTCAATCTGTTGGACCCTGTTGACAAAACCAGCTAAAAATGCACCAAAATATATTTTTTTGTGTTCTGCAAAAGCAAGAACGAAAAACCAGCATGAGAAATGTGTAAATAAGATTTTTCTTATTTTTTTGGGTGTTACCTCTCAACTAAAACTAGTATTCTGTAATTTCATTCTTTAGTTATGTATACAATAAAGGAGAATATGATCGGACTCCCAATAACGGGACTCTTTTCTGCAAGTATGGTACAAAATCTTAGTCTCATCAATAAGTTGTCCCCCCCATCCCCTCCACCCCCCCCCCCCCCCCCCCCCCCCCCCCCCCCCCCCCCCCAAGTCTGAGATTTCTGCCCCTGCCACAGCATTAACGTGGATCAGTGCCTACAAGAAGCTCCTTGAGCCAAAGCCACACTGATGGGAGGTCTCTGTGACGATGGGCGTCAGTGTGTCAAAGGCAGACAGAATGCGCCCAAAAGAGCGCTATAAATAGCCTCCAGGCACCCTCAGTCTTAGCATAAAGCAGCCCTGGGCGTATCTATTCTTCGGCCCACTCACTGGTCCCTGTTGGATCTATGGGACCATTCCAGCAATGGCAGAAGCTGAAACCAAAGATTGGTGAACACCATTGGACTCGGTTTTGTTTTGAAGCGTTCAGCCTAACTTAATAGATTAATATGCCTTTGCTGCCGTGAAGAAATCTATCTAAGAGGACCTGGTGCTAATTTGGACTAAAGACAAAGATTCTGGAATGGGAGCCATATAAATAAAAACTGTGGATAATTAAGGCACATGGTCAAGTGGAAAAGTCCCCAATGATTTCAATAAAAAAGAAAGATCCTCTGTGTTACTATAACCATAGATAAAAAGTAGCTCTTCAGTTAGCAGAAGTTTGCTATCTGGGATAGGATTTCTGAAATGCAAGTCAGCTTTTGAGAAGATGTTTATTGTCCACCAGATGGTGGTAGTTACGGCATGCAAACGAATGGCTAAAGAGTCCCAATGCCTTAACGCAAGTCTTTAGCCACGTAGATATACTATGCTTCTGAACTGGGATTAATTAAAACATGAAGAAATGTGCATCTAGTTCCGTAATCATTACACACATTGGTCTTTGACACTTCTCCATTTCAGAACAACATTTAGATGGTGTTGGTGTTTGTACTGTCCTCAATAGAAACTAATCTATGCTGTCCCCGAGTATTTTTGTATTTTAGATATAGCTCCTGTTTACTTATTCCGGCAACCTACTTCATTATGTATACCCACTGACGTACTAGGTTTTAATATTCATGTTTCAGTTTTCTTTCATAACTTGATCCCAAAAGCAGACGACCTTAAAGCATAAAAGAGTATAATTCATTAAAAATCTTCCCTATTTACACGCCAGTTAACGAGTTCAGCAAAAAGCTGGAGAGAATTCCTAGAGCGGCACAGTTCACTATTCAAAATGCGGCTGCCAGCAAATCTTCCTCAGCTTTTACAATGAAGACTGGGAGGCAAGATGCGCACAGAACATTCAAATGCATTAGGGTCTTCTCAGCCGATGAAAAATAAAAAATAAATGCCCTCTGCATGCACCAACAGAACTCAACTTGCTCGCTTAAACAATTAAAACAAAAAACTGACAAATCAACCCCAAATATAACAGAGTAAATGTGAATATATATATATAAAAGTTTAGATTTCTGTGATTTTTTTTGCATGAAAGATCAAAAGGATAAACATTGCAGATTTATTTATTCTTTGCTCAAAATTTACTATGTGGCGGGTGGGCCATTACCCTGATCACCATCCATCCATCCATCCATCCATCCATCCATCCATCCATCTTCGGTTAATCTGTCTATTGCATATGGTTGGTTTGATTCATGGCTTTATATATCTGTAAACCAAACTAAGTTATTTAAAAATCTCTGTTTGAAGAATTTAAAAAAAAATAAGAAAAATTATAGACTATATATCTATATATCATAATATATATTATAATATATATCCTATATATCCTGCTGGTAGTTTGTTCATAACTACTAACTATTACAGTTTTTCTCAGTACAAAATTTGGTGCATTTCTCAAATCAGAAATGCAAATGTCCTCAAACCACTTGTCACAACCTCCACATCATAGTCATTTATACACACATCATAAAACTAGTATTCTCCATTCTTTTTGAACAAACAATCATCTATAAACCCATTAAGAACGTTTTTTTAACACATACTTTACAGACTTTTGTTAACTCTATAATGAATTGTGCAAGTGACTATGACTAATAAAGAGAAGGTAGAGCACCAAATGATAAATCATCGTTCTCTGAAATAGCTCAGTAGTTCATCTCATGAACCATGTGTTGGAAAGCAAGAAGTACTGAACAGAAAGAGGACAACAAAAGAGTTACAAATTCCTGACAGTGGACTATTTCTTTTATTTTCATCTTTTCATCCTGTTTTCATTTTCCTTTTCGTGATTATCGACAGTGACGAGTTGTAATGGTTTATATTATTTATTTAATTATTTTTGGTCAGACCACCAGTAAAAAGTGCTAGGAATTCTATCCAGTCTCTTTTCAATCAATATCCCACCCTACCAGTAATGGGAAAATTGGACTTTTCAAATGGATATATGGCAGACATAAGCAATATTGCATACTATTCAATACAGTACTGGTCATCCAAAATGTTGCCTATAGTTTACATCTGAACATCCCTCCAGAGTACATTGTTATATCACTGTCTTAAATCCGCACGACAATGACACAAGGACTTGTCATTTCTGAATGGCAATGAGACTGGCTTTTGCAGGTAGTACCATGTTTGTTTTTGCTATTTGTACGAGTTGGTTTGGAGAAATAGCACTTACTGTTTTGCTCAATGTCAGAGGAAGACTCAAGAAATGGTACCAAAGCGACTGAGAAAAAACTGTAATGAGGGCTCCATTCAAAGTAGCCAATGAATCTTGACTTATGTATTTATTGTATTTACAAGCAGCATTACATCATTAACATTTCATTATAAAATACTGTAAGTAGCTCCGTTTATATACCAGTTCACAGTTTTAGTTTTTGGCAGCATTAAATATTTTTCACAGAGTTTATGGCTCAGATTATTGGCTCGATTGGCGAGAACTAAGAACCTGCAAGCAAACAGCAATATAGGCGAATTTTCAAAAAAACAAAATCCATAAACTTCCAGGGGTTCCTATGCATCGATCAGCTGGCATATACATATAAGGGAGGTAACAGAGTGGATTCCTACAGGTATTACAGACCTTCTTTTTCCCCTCCAGTCCGGGGAAAAAAGGGGACACAGCTTCCTCCTCCAAACTTGGCCTTACCCAGTTTCTTATTCCAGCCACTGGCATATGATAGCGGAAACTGCCTGGAGAGTAAAAGTGCTAGAATCTATCCATCACTTTCAATCATATGCCCACATACGGAATGTGAAAATCGCACTATTAAAATGGATATATGGCAACAGAAGCATAATTGCCTACGGATTCAATACAGGACCTGTCTCCAAAGTTGCCATTTTACATCATAACGGCCCGCCCAGAGTACATTGTTATATCTCGTGCTATCCGACACACTGCAGCAAGACTTGTCATTCTGATGGCAATGAGAACTGCTTTGCGTAGTTCCGTTTGTTTGTATTTCTACGATTGCCGTTTTGAGAAATGCACTTACTGTTTTGCAAATGTCCAAGGAAGATCGAGAAATGTACCAAAGCGACTGAGCAAAACGTGTCATGAGGGCCTTCACGTACCCAATGAATTCGGACTTATGTATTTATTGTATTTACAAGCAGCATACATCATTAACATTTCATTATAGGTACTGTAGTAGATGTTTTTACCAGTTCTCAGTTTTGTTTTGCTTGGCGAGCGTGCAAAGTCATCTTTTACAGAGTTTATGGCTCCGAATTATTGGCTCGATTCTGCTAGAACAAGAACCTCCAAGCAAATATGGCAGATTTCAAATCACATACTTCCAGGGAATCCTATGGCATCGATCAGCTGGCATTAACATTAAAGGGAATGTTAACAGATGGATTCCTACAGGTATTACAGACCTTCTTGTTCCCCCTCCAAGTCCGAGGAAAAAGGGGCAGCAGCTTCCTCCACTGGCTTGACATTCCAGCCCTCCATTGTGCATGCAAACTGCCTGAGGAGAGATGCACTTAGCACTAAGCAGCAGCGGTGATGAGGCACCATTACTTTCAGTGTACATCATCACACACTGCCCGCCCTGTTCATCTCTCATGCCTGCTACGGTCAGGAACCTGGCCGCATAGAAGCGCGAACGAAATGGGCGGCACAGCTCAGATTCGAGGAGAAAAAAAATGTCACAGGATCATTAAAAATAATGCGAATTCCTCACAGAAACTGTGTGTGGAATGCAAAATGAAGTGGCTTACCTCAAAACTATGACACCACCACGGCCAGGAGGATTTCTTTGCAAACATTTAGATTTTAGACTGCTTCCTAGCATTCTGAGTCTGGCCAGTGCTCTTTGGGGAATCACTGAGCTCTTCTGCAGTCATGCAGATTCAGTGATTTTCCTAAATGGCGCTGATCTCTTCTCCTGCACTAACTCATTGGGACTGCTCTTCCTCTCCACTGAAAATGAAGCACTGAGACCAAAAGAGAGGCGATAGAGTGCTGCCTATCTAAAACCCGCACACAGGCTATGGGACTGATAAGCCCTCTGCAGTCTGCAAGATACAACGAGGAGTGGGGCGTGGAGAGAATTAAGACCACTTGAGTGAGGGTGAAATGGAGAGTACTGCAGCGAGTCCAGAAGCGTAACAGATGAATGATACATACAGGAGTGCATGAAGCAGAAACACAGAATGTTGTTATCTTCCTCTGATAATCAAAATGTCATATTATTCAGGATTATATGGTGTCCTCTTGAGCTGAGAAGCATAACATTGAATTAGGACTCACAGTAGCGCCATAATTCCTGCCTATTTTGTTACTTGTTCATATCTGAGTAACATATATGCTGGAGGTGAGTAGAAGAGAAGGGTATTATGACAACTAAATACATTTCAGGATGTTGAAGGGTAAGCTGAATCATTTAGATTTATCATGCTCTATCTATCTATCTATCTATCTATCTATCTATCTATCTATCTATCTATCTATCTATCTATCTATCTATCTATCTATCTATCTATCTATCTATCTATCTATCTATCCTCCATCCATCCATCTATCTATCTATCTATCAATCATACAAATCTTACCTGACTCTCTTCATTCTGTGCCAGGCATCATATAATATATAATATTCTATAGATAAATATACTAAATATATTTCATACGATGCCTAGCACTGTTCTCTGACTATCAAATGCTACTATATTGTATTTTTTCAACACCACAGGATATCTTGTAACTCAAATTTATTTTCCATTTCCTACAATTTTCATCTATGTAGCACATTTTATGAATAGTTATTTTTCCTTATTTGGATTTATGAGGTTCTCTTTTCATTCTATTTCCTTGACTCTATTCCTTGAGACAGAATAAGCTAGAATACATGCAATTTGATTCAAAATGTGAAAATTCTTAATGTCATTCAATTTCCAAACATTTTTTTTCTCTAATCTTGTGCAAAAATCCCTATCTCAGCCATTAGTCCTGTAGTGGCACCCAGTTATAAGCAGCCTCAAACTGAAGTCAGTAATACACTGAGAGCCTCACCTGTGGCCGTGGATGCCCAGAGACCAGACAGGTCAGCTCCAAAGTCTCCCCTCCCGGATGGTGTACACCCTTTCTGTGTAGCGCTCCTCCTCAATGTTGAATGCGTGACCAGAGAGTGGATGATCCGAACGTTTGGAGGAGCTGCATTAGGAAAAGAAATGAAAAGTGATATAGTTCAGTTTGCTGGATCATTTTGAGAGTAGCATCATCAACCAGCCACACTGCAAAACGCTGTCATGGAGGGAAATAAAATCCCTGCCACATGAGACTGATGCTTTCAGCCAAATCAAATTCAAGGTGAGGCACTGCAATCATTCAAGTTGCTCCAGCGAATGTAATCTGCACTACACCAGTTGCTCTGTATGTAAAAGAATCTTGGACTTGCATTTCCAAGCAATTTTGCAGACAAAAATACCCCATCTAAGCATTACCTTATAGTACATCTCGAAGACGTGTTGGCAACTTATGAGGCAAAGTACCTGTATTATTGATTTCCCTCTAAAGAGGAGAGATGGAGCTCCAATGCACCTGCAGGGTGCTTGCCTGATGATGTTTCCTCCACTGATCTCCACTTACAAAGCACTTCAAGGTTACATTTTTTTTAACACAAACTCACAATTTTTTTTTTGTGTTTTGTTTTTTATTGTTTATGGTTGCTCATTCATTGTTGCAAATATGATTTGTTCAAGCCTTACAGAAGAAGTACCACAGTATCTCTACCACAAGGCACCATGCATTATTAAACGAATGAGCACCAAAATTAAACGTAGCAACACAAGCAACTTAATTACAATTTTCAGTAGCATGACCGTGAGAAACGAAGTGGGCATGATGTTCATTCAGTATGTCATGTGTGGAGTCAGTTTCAAGCACAAGAAGGGGAGAAATCATGTAAAATTACCCCATGGTAAATAATAAAAATTACATACATTGGTTATTGAAACTCTTAATTTATTTAGCAGTTTATTGTTGTTTTACAGCTTGATATAGATTTGAAGACATGCAATTTTTAATAAAGGATAATAATTTAGTTTTAGTCATGAACAACTTAGTAATACTTAACAAATCAGTTGATTAAATGATTTAATGACTCATAAAACATACAAAAAAAAAAGACACTCACTTTTCCGTCATCAACTCTAATAATTCAGCTAATAGCAGTGCAGATTTTGTGGAAACAAGCTCCGTTTTTTGGGTCTTTAAGATTCAGCAAGTATGCACTGAATTGATCAGTGCCAGTAAAGAAACTTATATTTAAATTAAATACCATTCTTTTGAACTTTCCATTCATTATAGAATCCTAAAATAATAGAGCACAAACACTTTCAACATTAATAATGATAAATGTTTCTTTAGCACCAAAAATGCCTATTAGAATGATTTCTGAAAGATCATGTGACTGGATTAATGAAAAATGCCATCACATGAATTACATTTAAAATATACGCAAAGAGAGAAAACATGTTAAATTTGTAATAATATTTCTCTATTACTGTTTTTACTGTAATTTTGGTCAAATAATGAAGTTTTGGTGGAGCATGCGATACAGGTACTTCTTTCAAAAACATTAATAAATCTCACCAACCCCCTAACTTTTGAACTGCAGTTTATCTGTTCAGGTAAAATAATGTCATATTAACTGCCCATTCACTCACTCATTGCTTTTGAGCAAGAAAAACAGGGCTATCATTAAATTCAAAATCATATCATTGTATAATTATATTTTAAAAAAGATATATTAAAACTTTAAATGGTGAGAAACATAGCATGGAATGAAACAGCTTCAAAGTAGTTCCTCAACACTGGTGAACCTACACAGAAGTAATAGACACTGACACAACCTGGAATGAAGACATCTCAAAGACTACTAGTTGCAAACAGGGCACGCCAGAGGGTTTAGGCAATGACAGGAAACATTGCAAAATTGCTATGTCTATTGCAAGCTCTCGGATGCCAAACAAAACAAAACAAAATACACCAACACACACACACACACAAAAGTATTACCGCCTGTGTGCAAACTGCCCGGCACTGGCACCCTGGCCAGTATTCACACCACTATTTTTAGAAAAATCAGTGTCTTTCTCACAAACCACCATCTGACTGTTGATAATTGTCCTTCCATATGGACGTCAAGATTTAATGAAGCAGGACCTCACTGAAACAGGCCTCACAGGGGCCTTCTGGATTATTTTGAATTTAAAGAAGAGCGGCTTTCTGAGGAAGACGGAGAGTGCTTTATGAAGTCTATATTAACGAAATGTGGATGCTCCCTGCAGACTGGAAACCACTTGTACCGCAGGAGGATTACTTCTTTATACCTCACGAGGTTATGTTAAGCGTCATCAGGGAGTTAGAGGATGTGGGACTTCGATGAGCGTTAACGTAACGCAAACATCTCATCTCAGAAATCAACTGCCCCCGGGATACGTCTTATTACCTGCTATCCTCTTCCAACACAAGTGTCCACAATACCTGCACATCCTATTTTCACAACCACCGACCAATATACTAAAATGTGTTTAATACACTGAAAAAGTGTGTCCACCTTGGCACACCACAGCTTTTTCACATTTACCATTTACATTGTACCATGCTTTGTGCCATTTTGAGAATTAAATAAGTAAAACTGCTCAGCATATTCTCGCTGCTTGTGGAGGCTGTGGTATTTTGCAGACCACACAAAGGCTGACCCCTGATGCTTCTTCATGTGTCTTCCCCTATCAGCGCTAGCCGTGTACGTGTTTATGGTTATTGTCTTATTAGCACACTCAGAAAGAGTCAACAAAATGACCAACGTCTTTCTATAAATAGAGAAGCACATTAAATACATCATTTTGTTTCTGTCTATTTGTTACAGAGTGGATATGTTATGCTATTAATAAATCCTGTCAAGCATGAAAAAAAAACCAACTAATTCTGAATGTTTAGATGAAAATCGGATTGCCAACTTGGCTCCTATCCCTGAAGACCACCAATGATGTCACTCCTCTTCCTTATCTTATTTAACATGACATGACCACACTGAGGTACAGTACAAAATGGTTTTGTAAGGCAACTCAAAACTACACAGATAAAGTTATATATTTGCACCATATAAATTGAATACACTAGTTTTTTATATTTGTCGGTTTCATTCAAATTAAAGTTTGTTATATGAGCCATAGTATAATTGCATTCTCAATATGAATCGACAACAGTTATATACAGGAGTACTGTTATTCACCTTAAATCATTCTAACTATTTTAGTTTTACTTACTTATATAAAAGTATTTAATTATGTGAAATGATTGTATTCATATTTTTAATGTAAGAAAAATAAAAACAAAAAATCTTTTTAATCTAAGTCTTAAGAATAGAATAAGAATTATACAGTATACAATATCAGAAGTACAAGAATATAATGCAAATACAATACAATAAAATATAATGTAATATAACCTTTTCAAAATGAATTTTTTTGTGAAGGCACATCATCAAATGGACCACAAAACGGTGCACCTTTCATTGAAATGATTACCTAACAGAATATTTTTTAGCTCAACACTTCTAGTCATTACATCAGTTGGTAGCGCTTGTTACTTCTGGTCCAGTGGGTTTCCACAGCTGGAAACTGAAAAGCCACATACTAGATCATGTTTCCATAGCAGACCTATACACAACACATCAAACACTCCTTTAATCTCATGTCATCACATTACATGGTCCAGTAAAGATCACCGTCTAGAGAATGTGAGTACAATATTCTACTGAAATAAATAAGGCTGGTGCTCTCAGTTTTAATTTCTGGAGGGCTATAGTATCTCAGAAAGCAGTGTGCTGGGGTTTCTTGCCCAGAATCAATCAAGGCCGGCGGCTGATGTGATTGCCTCATCCACTCCGGAGGGGCGATTCAAGTTTAAGTCTGTATCACAGGCAACCCTGTGTCAGGAAATGAAGTGCTTTTGGATGTCCTTCTAATCATAACAAGCTTTGATTTCAATGGTGACTATCTGCCTGAATTCTGAAAAATGACTTGATTACCTGCAGTCCCTTGAGAGGAACAAAGATTATTTTCAATTAAACATGCCTGATACTACTTAAAAAAATGCTTCAGGTTTGGCTGATTGTGAAGGTGACAATTCATCGTTTAACTTCGGTTTATTTCATACAATAACTACGAGTCAAATTTACATAAAGACCTTAAATGGGTAGCTATCAGTAAAATGAATCTGTAGTCTCCAACAAATAATAGATAGTTAAACATGAAATACACATGGGCAGTTTCAGTGGACTGGGGCAATGAAACATTATGAATTTTCATTATATCATTTTCAAATTATGTTTTTGCATTATTATCGTCAATGCTGCTTTCATCCTCTAAGAGTCAGTGGGGACCAACAACAATTTTGGTTACCTACATTCTTCAAAATAATCTTCTTTTATGTTTCAACGAGAAAAAAAAGAAACTCATACAAGGTTTGGAACAACTTGAGGGGGAGTGATGTAATGATAATAACGTTCTTCTTCATTTTTGTGTGAATGGATCCCGTTAGTTTTAAAAGACATGTTTCATTAGATAATTATCATATTTTTTTTTTTATGTTAATTTCTACAGCAAAAATTCACCTGGCAAGATTGATTCATATCTGAGACTGTAAAACTCTATAGTCTGTTTTAATATATCAATTACAAAACTCAAAATAATAATATATTTGTGCATATAAATAAAGAGATTAAATATTCATTCTGGCGTTCATTTAGTGAAAAAAACTTAGAAAAAACATGCCTTGATTTTAAATAGATTTGTGTTAACCATTTCATATTCCGAACTTTAATGATTATTGGTTGTTGAAATGGAGAAAGGGTCCTTTCAAGCTGTTCAGAGAAAACATTAAATATTGAAAAAAAAATATATCAAATATCATAAAAAGGCAGAAAAAATGTCAGGACTAGCCGTACTGTGTACTATGATGAAAATTTCTAGTTACATTTGCTTACTGATCACGTTACAAAAATGAACATATTATATGGGTATTACAGAAAACACATTTTAATTTAGAGTCATAGTATGGGCAAATAAACACATAATAAACACTGTAATGAACACTGAAGGAAAGCCATTCTCAGTTGCTGCTACCAACAATAATGGGAACCAGACATAGAAGCATAAAGCTGTCTGAGACTTCTTTATTCCTGTGCAGCAGACCAAATTTGTTTATTATAGGTTTCAGAAGTCTGACATTGGATTCTGGATGAAAAAGAACTGAAAACCATATGTGTATGATGACACAGAAGACATTCTTCATCTTTCAGGTAAAGTAAACTATTCTGTCAAAGAAATTACATTTATATAAAGGTTTAAAGAAAGTATGCTTTTATGTACTTTTGAGTATTGTGTATTTTAAAATAAATAATACACTTCACAGAATTTCTTAGCTTACGAATTAATATGACATATTCACACATAATAGGTTTGTTAATAATTAAAATAATTTTTAGTCCTATTTTAAATAGCATTTTATAAAGACCAATATATTTTTGATACATAGATAGATTACATTACAATATTATATACAAATATAATATAATATAATATAATAATAGACATCAGTATCAATGTTAGATTTTGCGAAACTCTAGGTGTTAAACACTAGTGCTCATGACAAAAAATGTCTATTTAAATGTCAAATATGTCCGTGGGGGTGCAGCAATACAGCGGACCCCTCTAGTTTGCAAACATTAATCCTTTTTTATAGTCACAGATCCCTTTTGCTCAATCACTCTAATCAGACACGGGGCAGAGGAGGATAATACCCTACTGGGTGGAGTGAGCTTATCACTTTGAATACACATGCTACGACAACTGCTGCTGCCAGAGCCCCTCTGGTCTCCAGCCGTTGTGTGGATTAACCCCCAGCCAACCTGGCAACCCACTTGTTCATCCAATCTACAGCATTCTACTCCCAATGGGGAGGTGAGACATGGAAGAGGACAAATCCACAATGCATTTGTCTACCTTTCAGTATATAGTTATAATCTGAGTAAAAATTCATTATTGGATTGATCTCTCCAGCACTTTTTTATTTTTTTATTTCACCTATTGGGTTCTTTCTTTCATACAAGGAAGGCAGAATTATAGACAATTAATTAGTCGGGGTGGGGGAAAAATTGACTCACAGAATTTTTTTTTTTTATGATTTTGAAATCTTGGTTAGGGTTTGGTCTAAATGAACAACTTACATTTCGGTTTCAGCGTTTCTATAAAAAATTATTTCAATACATCACTATTACCAGAAACTGCAGAACTAGACATGGCTATATTGCAAACTCAGTCATGCACTGGTACCATAATTGGTAATACTGCTTTTTTTTTTTGTCTTATGGCACTAGCTTCATGAGCAGCGTCAGATTAATATAGCATTTTATTTTACTTTAAAAAGTATCTTGTATTAATTCTATTGTACATTTTAACTACTTGTTTTACATGCAGGGTTTTGAAATGACCATTTAGTAGTAGAGTACTATATGATGCTCCTGAAATAAAACTCAGAAAGAAGTGATGATGTGATTGTATTTTTGCAAACAAGACTTATCTTATATATTATGTATAGTCTGTATGATTAAACTTTTTCCCATGGTCTAGTGTTAAAAAAGCAAACAAAAATCCCAATACATTGCAATATCAAGTTGCAACAACTGTAGAATTGCAATCCTTAAACTCGCAATACAGACCAGCACCCAAGTATCTTTCGGGAAACACGTGTATCGTCCCAGCCCTAACAGTAAGTGCCCAGGTTTTGGGTGTGTCATTTGACGGTGCACTGATTTTGATGACGAGTTTTTGTGATGGGTGGCTGTAATGTGTGGCCACCGGGCCAAGGGCTGATGGAATTTCCTTCCCCTTCATTTGCAGAGGAGCTCGATTTAATAAGCATTGCAAAACAAGTCATTACTTTTAATTAGCCTGGCATTAATTCTGTAAGGCCCATATATGCATTCACATCTAAATTGACAGTGCTATTTCAAATATCTGATTATTTATAATGGTTTAATATTAATCATGCTGGAAACATGGCTAATTGTGGAGGGGCTGGCTCAGAGGCACCACCCAATGCCATGAAGTTCAAACTGACGATGAGTGCCAGCCATTATTATAAAAGGGCAGCTTTTTTGATTGTACTTATATGGTCAAGAGGAAGAACAAGAAGAACTGATATAACTTCTAGCCAAGGATGGATCGTGACAAAGCAAAATGGCTTTGTGCTATCCGTATTTCTTCAGCTTTATCAAATACAAGTACACACACAGATAAATTCACACCGACAGCATACAGTAGCTGCAGTCTTAGAAAAAGTCCCTGCTGGGAGGGTAGTAGTACTTTTTCAAAGTTCCGGAACTTTCGTCCAATTCAACTCACACTGAACTCAACACATGCTTGGTAATTCACTTCAAAATTCATGATGGCTAAACAAATTAGGATGTTTAAAACCCACTGTCACAATACACATTTTTTTAGGGAGTGGATTAATGATTTTTTACTAACAAAATGTTCATAATCATCACAAGAAACCATGCAATATTAACAGACTATACATAGTACAACATAGAACTGGTATTTAAAGAATAATATGAGAGTCAAATAATACAAATCATTTTTTTGTGTTTATTTAATCAATAATTAAAAAAAAAATATCTTTTTATTTTATTAATTTTTTATGTCGTTTTAATTTATTTAATTATCAAATGTTTATAAGAGGTCTTAAACCATTTAATAGTAAGTTATTCAATGATTTAAAAAGACTAGGTACAAACATCTTGATAAATACCAAAGAATGAAAAGCTAAACAATAATAAATTACTTTATATTAACCCAAAAAAATGAGTGCAGTGAAAAGTTTTAAAATGTAATTTATTCCTGTGATGGCAAAGCTGAATTTTCAGCAGCAATTACTTCAGTCTTCAGTGCCACATGATCCTTCAGAAATCATCGTAATATGCATCGTAATCAGCATTGTAATGCTGATTTGGTGACCGTTATTATCAATGTTGAAAACAGCTCCACTGCTTCTTTTTGTGGAAATCAAGAAACATTAGAGCAGCTTGTATTTGAAACAAAAATCTTTTTGTAACACAATTAAAAGTCTTTTGATCAATGTAACAAGTCTTTGCTGAATAAAAAAAAATGCAGACACCAAACTTTTAGTAATGTATATCAAAACATAATTAATTTAAATTATTCAAGTTTCTGTAATTTACATTTTTTCCTATTTTATGAGGCACGAGACAGAGAACATTTCTTGCACATATTTTACTGGGTCACTTGCTTTGCCACATTCTCTTTGCAGGGATATTTTCTTAACCAGCAGGATTTTGATACTACAACATGCACAGTCAAACATTGATGATGTCTATAATGCAAAATCCCTAGCAATGCTCTTTAAAAGGACAGCTTGGGCCATTTTCTGCCCATTAACCACAGCGTCAGCTCTATGTCAACTGCTATGATCATAATAAGTCTTACTTTCTACCTTGCAAGCATCAGAGCTGATGCTTTTTTTTTTTTTTTTTTTTAAATTCTCCTTTGACTTTTTGATTTCTAAGGCCTCATGCTGAATTTGATTAAAATGAACTCCATCACCATGGTCATTACACTTCAAGTTCATTTTAACTTTAATTGAAAAGTTTTTTAGTAACAGGACCAGCTTTGCTGAGTCTGGGGACCAGCTCGCTTCACTTTAGACTGCTTAGTGGCTTTCAGCTAACAATTTTGGTTTGTTTGGCTTTTGAAATAGTAATGAATTGGTTCTAGATTCAAGTCAGCACAGTGGGCGAACTTTCAGGCTAGAATCGGTAATCTCTGTACGCTTTTGCAACTATTCTAACAAAGATTGCATACACTTTTGTGATTCTTCGCATCCTAGTTTGATCTGTTGTTGTCTCGGTCGGAGCAGAGGAGATGTCTTAATGATAAATGCTAGATTTTTATATTATCTGGTTTAAAGCGGTCAAAACTTGTCATGTAGCCCCAGGCTACTGTCCTGAAGTATGCTCTCATCTTTCTGTTCTTTCTAAAGAACAGAACAGTTTCTCTCTCTCTCCCTTCTCCATTATGCAAAAGACATGCATTTGGGTACATCTTTGTGTTTTTAAAGTAGAAGAGAAATAAACTTCTACAACATAACAAAACTTACTAAGCAACTACAAATATTTATGCCGCAATATATCTGACTGCTTTCATCATTCTTTTTTAAGATTGAGTTGTACATTAATTCAAAGTGGATTAAAGCCGGCCTCTAATGGATGCATATTTTGCAGTTCAAAGTCTATTTTACAGCAGTGATTCTGAAGCAAAGCTTGTTGTTGTGATTGTAATTGCATCACTAGTGTACCAGGCAACTATATAAACCTTTTGGGATACACATTCGCGCGCGTTTTAGCAAATTTGTTTTCATCATCTTAAAGTGAACAGCCCAGCCTGTTTAAATACAGTGAATTAAAGGGCCATAACTAATTCTACAAGCAGACGACACACACTGGCTATGAGTTCAGGCAATCTTTATTCTAGTCCAAACTCATATTTTATTACTTAGCCATACTAAAATAATTTAGATCTGTTTAATTAGGACAGGCAATATTTCTGGCCCCTGCTCTTCAAGGTGAAACATGACTCTGTTACCCTAAAAATTCAAAGTACAGAGAAAAAGTGTGTGTGTGAATGACAAAAATGTAAACCCATGACTAATCTACTATGAATTGTGTTTACATGAACAGGTGCCCTTTTCAGTTTGATATGGTGATTTTTAAAGTAGATTTTTGTAAGATTAAGTTTTTTGCAGGTTAATTAATCTATATATAATATATATAATATATATCTATATATATATATATATACTATATATATGTGTGTGTGTGTGTGTGTGTGTGTGTGTGTATGTATGTATAACATATTAACTCAATAAATGTAATATAATACATATTCATATATATCAGTTAAGATTTTTTAATGTTTTAGAAGTCTCTGATTTGATCTATTTATTTGATATATTTATTGATTTATTCATAGGATTTATTTGATCTCTGAAACACAGCAAAACTATTATAAATAATATAACATACTGTAATACTGAGAATTATTTTACAATTTTAAATAAATTCCTGTGATTGAATACATTTTAAAATGTAATTTTATTCCGGGTGTGATGGCAAAACCTGAATTTTTCAGCAGCCATTACTCCAGGATTCAGTCAAACACACCTGTGATCCTTCAGAAAAAGTTTCTAATATGCCTTGATCTGCATGCATGTATGTGGTGTGTGGGTGCGTGTGTGTGTGTTGTGTGTGTGTGTGTATATACCCCACTATACAGGTCTTGTCTATGGTCATAAATTAGAATATCATCTCAAAGAGTTGATTTCACTAATTCCATTCAAAAAGTGAAACTAGTATTTTGTATATTATATACATGTCATTACACACAAAACTGATATATTTCAAATGGTTATTATCTCTTTAATTTTGATGCATTTATAACTAGTACAACTAAGGAAAATCCCAAATTCAGTATCTCAGAAAATTAGATATTGTGGAAAAGGTCGATCGATATTGAAGACACCTGGGTGCAACACACTCTAATCAGCTAATTTACTCAAAACACCTGTAAAGGCCTTTAAATGATCTCTCTCAGTCTAGTTCCGTAGGCTACACTATCATGGGGAAGACTGCTGACTTGACAGTTGTCCAAAAAGAAGACGACCATTGCACAAGGAGGGCAAGACACAACAAGGTCATTGCAAAAGAGGCTGGCTGTTCAACAGAGCTTTGTGTCCAAGCACATTAATAGAGAGGCGAAGGGGAAGGAAAAGATTGCTTTGTGGTAGAAAAAAGTGTACAAGCAATACGGGATAACCGCCACCCTGGAGAGGATTCTGAAATAAAACCCATTCAAAATTATGAGGGGGGAGATTCACAAAGAGTGGACTGCAGCTGAAGTCAGTGCTTCAAGAACCACTATATGCACAGGAGTATGCAAATCACCATGGGTTATTCAGCTGTCGCATCTTTACTTGTGTCAAGCCACTCTTGTACAACAGACAGGCGTCAGAAGAGCGTCTCGCTTCAAAAAGGACTGGGACTTCTGCTGAGTGGTCCAAATGTTATGTTCTCTCTGATGAAAGTAAAATTTTGCATTTCCTTTGGAAATCAGGGGTCTCAGAGTCTGGAGGAAGAGAGGAAGAGGCACACAATCCACGTTGCATTGAGGTCCAGTGTAAAGTTTCCACAGTCAGTGATGGTTGCTTTGGGGGGTGCCATGTCATCTGCTGGTGTTGAGTCCATCTGTGTGTTTTCTGAGGTCCCAAGGTCAACGCAGCCGTATTATACCAGGCAAGTTTTAGAGCACTTCATGCTTCCTGCTGCTGACCAACTTTATGGAGATGCAGATTTCGAGTTTTTTCCAACAGGACTTGGGCAAACTGACCGCCACAGTTGCCAAAGCTACCAGTACCTGAAGGGTTTAAGGTGACCCACATGGTTATCCCTGTTCTTAACCCGCATCGGCCAGCAAACTCACCTGACCTTAACCCCATAGAAACAATCTATGGGCGTATTGTGAAGAGGAAGATGCGATATGCCAGACACTATCAGAATTGAAGATGGAGCTGATCTGAAGGCCACTATCCGAGCAACCTGGGCTCTCATAACACCTGAGCTGTGCCAAAGACTGATCGGCGACCCTGAACTCATGTCTCCACGCCGCATGCTGCAGTAATTCAGGGCAAAGGCCCCACACTAAGTATTGAGTGCGATTACATGCTCATACTTTTCAGTTGGCCAACATTTTTAAAAATCCTTTCTTTGTATTGGTCTTCTTAAGTAAAATTCTAATTTTCTGAGATACTGTAATTTGGGGATTTCCGTAGTTGTCAGTTATAATCATTTGAAATATACTCAGTCTGTGTGTAATGCATGGAACATTAGTGAAATAAATCACTTTGTTGATGATATTCTAATTATATGACCCCGCACCTATATCAATGAATATGTACGGGCTGTCAATGATTAATCACGAGATTACATCCACAATCCAAAATGTTTAAAAAGTTTTGTTTGACATAATTATATGTAATGTGTACAGGGTCCCAATTATGTATTATGTATATATAAATATACACACACATAAATTATTTATTTAGAAATATTTTACATGTCTATATACATTTATATATTTATTTCTATTATCATTTTAGTATTATATATAATAATATTTAATATAGTAAAACATAACATAGTTCTTATTCATTCTACCTATACTGCATGTGTGTGTTTTTTATAGTAACACTAATAAATATACCACCGTATACACACATTATTTATGTAAACAAAACTTTTTATTTGGATGTGATTAATCGTGATTAATCATTTGACAGCCCCTATATAGGACTATTTTTTTTTTTTTTTTTTTTTTTTTTGTTGCAGCCAAGTTTTGTTAAGGGTTTTTTTTATATATTCAGAATAGATCTCGCTTAACATAAATTGTTTAGGCTGCAACAACAAATGAATGGCAGGTGATGTGAGAGTATGTACAGTGCAAAATTATCTGTGATCAGCTCTGGTATGTCTCTCTCAGCCTGAAGCCCGACTTGCACAGAGCGCAACTCATCATATCTGTGAGATCATATTTCAATCATGTCTCAGGGTTCTACGCCTCCAATCGACCAAACGTTCCACTTTACCATATCATGGTACTTCTGGGCAATAGCAAGGTACGCCTCAAATGCTAAACCACCCCCGGACAATTTCTCCCTACTCCAGTGCCAGGAGACAAATGCATTGATTGAGCTCCTCATCACTTGCTATCAACAGCTATGTATCTCAAAACACAGGGAGTCTGGGCCCTGTTTGAAACACAACAACTGATCATGGAGGCGGGGGACAGTAATGAATTTGGGAAAAGCTGCTTACGGCTTACCAGAGAAGCTAATCCGTTGATGCAGCATGCTGTCCACCTGCAAAGTGATGATTAGATTATGGTTTGCAGTCAATGCTGGTGACGAGGGGAAAAAAAAACTGGGCTTGCAAAAAATATGTCATGCCCGAGAATACTGGCTTGATGTAATTATTCCCTTCATGTCGTACACAAACCCCAACCTTCCCACTTCTGGTGGGACACCATATGCTCTTGTCACAGCTATTGCAGTTGGTTTGTTAATGCTTCAGTGGTGGAAAGCTACTACGAAATTGTACCTCACGTAAAAATATTGCTACGTAAGGAATAATTTACTTGTACACGTACAAAGTACTGAAAATGTACTGACAAGTAAGGGTTCCCCAAGTTTTGCTGAAAAATACCGTAGTTACTGGTCCCAGTTTACTTTAGTATCTTTTTCGATATTTTTCCAAACTGAGACCGTATGTTAGCATTATGGAGGCAGGGTTTAACGCGAACTAGCCCTAACGCTCCCTCCGTACCTTCCTGTTGCTGCACAGTGCGACCCATGATAAATCCCTTCTATGGACAAAGGCACAGCTATCATGACCTGAGTCTCATGACGGCCTGTGACTGCGGTTAAAGCGTGTACGTGACGCCCCTGCCGATTTTATGTCCCCCCTATGCCACTACCCAACTAACTGCCATACGCTTGTATCACCCGTAAGTCGCTTCTTATCCCGCCATTTTGTCGAGTGTGCTACCGCCTGAACTAGCCTAACACTCATGCTACTTTAATGTCACTGGCACACCGCAGCTAGGGATCTCTCGTGCTTTGGACACAGTTGCTCAGCTTCATGACAGCTGAATAACATGCAGAGAAGTTTGAAACGCTTTGACTGCTTGCAAACATGGAAGACCTCACACACATGCAATTCGTTATCGTTAGAGGCATTAGCTGTATCACAGTAAAGGCATTTTTGATACGGACTACTGTCTCACCTTGTGATACAGAAGCAAGCTATTGGGGACCACAGAAGCTAAACTGGGCTCGAAGATTGATGTAGTGACATGGAGCAAGGTTGACTATTAGGTTATCATTAATGTCATGTTGATGCTACGTTCACCAGTACTAATTATCCCTGTGCTAGGAGCAAAATGTTCTAATACTAATCAAACGTACATTCAGTAGAAGATTATGTGGATTTTTTCAGAAGGGCAAACAGCAAAGAAGGGTAAAAGTGAAATGTTTAATAGAAAGAAAAGGGAATTGTTTTTTTAAAACAACTGTGAAATTGAAATGTGCCAGATAAAAAAAAAAATAAACGTGTGGTGTCTGGGTTAAGGTGGGCATCGTTTGACTGGTAATTATTGGGTTACTTGTCAATTCCTAATTTTTGATTCCAAAAGATAAAAAATAATTAATTATAAATAATATAATCTAAAGAAAGAGCTGCTATACTTTGATATCATTCACTTTATTCTAACTTCCTTGCTAAATAGTTCCTTGTTAGCTGAATACTGCTGAATAAAATCAACGGCTAAAGAACCTTCACAAGGCATGCTTGGTCTGTAGCAGAGACACACACAGCAACTGTAAAAGACAAAAAAAAAAGTAAAAAAAGCTTTTTTGCCTTGTCCTAATTGACAGGCTTTTGCTTTTTTAGCTTCTTATGTATTTTAATTGGATAAGAAATCAAATACTCTGCGTGGATGATAACCAATAACTTTGTATTCTATCTATCTTTGTTCTGTATTTTCATCAATGACCCATGTTTGTTACGAGGGTTGGTATATACCAGAGGACATAATAAGGCTCAGACTAGTTGCACGCCTGTATTATACATGTTATGTCATTCGCACCTAGATTTCATTCATACATACTTATCACTTTATTACCTCGAAATTACTTGAAAATTACCCCTATTTTTTTAGCTACCGATCTAATAGTGGGATAGCGCCTTTGTCCATATTAGGGATTCCCTGCACTGTTATACGGTATTCACTTCTATGGGTCGTTTTGGACTTTCTGCACACGAGCGCTCGCCCTCCGGCTTTAAGTAATGAATGACACATGTACTGCATGAAGTGTTCCAGTGCTCCGTAATGTCCATATCGTCTTGTTTTTTTTATGATATGAATAGAATCTGTTTGTTCATAGATATTTTTTGTTTTTTATACGATGTTGTGATACAACCAAAGCACGCACACAGAAAAAGTGATTTTTAATGATCATCTGATTGGACAGAGTACAATCATGGTTGATCTATTCAGCCAGCCAGACGCACGTAAAATGCATGCCCTCTTATTTCAATGTTGTTTGTTAATGTTGTAATTGTAATTACTTTCCACCTCCATCATTGCTGTGTATGTGGTATCAACATTATTTTGCACAATACATAAAACAGTTGTTCATGTGCAAATAAAAGTTTAAACTCGAGCACCAAGAAAAATAATACAAATATAATATAAATATAATATATAATGAATGATTATTATACAATAAATATGTGGATATAATACATAATATAATCTATATAATATAATACTAATATAATATAATATAATATAATACTAATATAATATGAATATAATCTCAATTGTTGGCACACCAAATACAACACCGCTGCAGGTTTACAAACTTGAACTGGGTTTTACTGCAAACCCTGTGCAGGAGACAACTTTCCAAAGTCTGCCTAAGGGGTAGGGAATGGTTTTATTGGTGGGGGATAGAGGATTTCAGCTTCCAAGATGAGATGATATGCATGTCTCTTGACTATCTGACTTTGCTTATTTCCACTCGTTGGCCTTGAAGTCAGTCCCTGCCCCAACCACCTGGATCCTCCCTCCTCCAAGCAGTTCTTACATCTGGACTTAAAAGCTCTGGCTGCACAGGCACGATGGTGTGGGTTATAGACCCAAGATTAAAGTCCAGGATGATTTTATTTCCCTGCTCATTTTTTTTCTCTTTTTTTCTCTCCTTTCCACTCTCTCTTTTCTCTCCTCTCTCTATCTCTCTCTCACACAGCACGTATAACACATTTCATCAAGTCTCTGCACAACATTTACTCTTAAAATCAGTGCTTGCATTACTTTGACACTGTTTTTTTTCACCTAAGGTGTAAAATAGGTAAATTGTGTGTTCAAGCTGCAAAATCAGATTAAAGTAGGTAACCCTAAAAAAAGTCAACCGATTATTTATTGTGAATGAATCATTCAACCCTGAGATTCATTACAGTACGATTTTTTTCAAGGTTCAGATCAGGTAGAAAATAAAATCCTTAATATAACATTTAGCATATGGTGTTTTTCAATTCATCTTTATTAAGTACAACCTATTCAGAGCTCTAAATTCCAGAGTCATTTTTTTTTGTACTGTGACAAAATTTAAACCCAACATTAATTTAAATCATTTGTTCATTAAACTCCAGTGTGACAGTGGGTCCTCTTAAAAAAATACTATCTGGTTTCAGCTATGTATAAAAGCTAATATATTTTAACATAAAATGACATAGTAAAAGTGTTTTGCAGAACCATACCTTCTCTTTATGTTTTGTATTAAAAGCCTGATAATTTCATCAAATACTTCCTCTAAAAACAAAAGCACTATCCTTTAAAAAAGAAAGCTTACAGTTTGCTATGTTTTAATAGTACAGTACTTAATGTAGTAAGGTTTTGGATATCATTTTTTTTTGTAACTGTATATAAAATTGGTTATTATTTTTTATTTTTAACAGCTTAGTAAAAAGGTTGAAAAAAGTCACCTTTACCCACAATTTGTCAGAACAACAATTTTCCACCAATCTTAACTAACATCCTTGTTTGAGCACAAGCTAAATGACATAATGGCATAGTTTTGATTAATATCCTATAGTATATTTCCCTATGTTTTAAAGACAAATTGTTATTGCTCCAAGTATGCTCATCAGTCCCCAATGCAGATCTTTGAAAAGACCTGTGTCATCCACAAACACACACCTTCTGATATAACTGAAATGCAATTAAATCTAATCTACAAACTGCAGTCAAATTCAAACGTAAATAGTCCAAAGCAGGCAACACTTTCATGAAATCGAGCTTCTAAGATGCTGCCCAAAGTGTTTGTGGGCAAACTGAACAATAGTTTTGCCTTTTGTCAAATGCCACAATGAATACAATAAATAAATAAAAATAAAATAAAATGAAATTTACTATAATGTGTCTTTGACTGAAAGTGCACGAGGGGACAGCATCGGTCCATTTTTGCAGCTCCTGCCTTAACCAATGATACAGCTCCAAGCGATCCCTGGCTTACAAACATCATCAGTCTCCTGAGATGTTCTTCATATTGCAGGCAGATGGCAGCGCCTACCAAGATGCCATCTGCCCAGACCAAACAGATGATGCACCAGTAAGTAGTGATGACAATGTAATTCTTTGCAGAAATTGTGTGGTCACGGTAACAAACCCAGACTAGTTTTAAGCACTTATCAAATACATAGGCAGAAAGGTAATACTGTAACCGTGGTCTTCATGTTTTTCCATGTTAGTGAATGAGCATATAGGCGGATGCCTAAAGGAGTGCTGTAATCTTCACTGGCTTTTTGATCCCACACACAGCACCTATGGAAAGCCAAAACTTATTTTATTTCATAGAACAAAAACCAAAATTTTTTGAGGAAAAAAAAAAAAATATTTAGCTCTCTTTGCAAACCAGAAGAGATGATGTATAAATAGTTCCACAGTTTCATTTGAGTAACCATAATGCATTTCTTAACTATTTTTAGAGTTAATAATGTGACTGTGTAAATGTTGGAGCCAAAAAAAAAAAAAAAAGAATGAAATCAGGATACAAGATATGCAAAAAACTGACATTCACAGATGCGCGAAAAGCACTAGAATTATCAGCTCACTTGCAAATACGTACAGTAGGCACATTTCTGATTATTCCTCAAGCATAAAAAACATGGAAACACTTGACAACACACACAAAAACTACACCATCCATCTTCTATGACAAAATGGCCACTGGAGGACAGGAAATGAGAAGAAATGCAAACATGAGAACAAACCCATCAGGTGAAAAATATACTTCAGTTCTGTTATGAATTAAAAGCTTAACCTGTGCAAAAAATTTGATTGCCTCATGTAAAAGATGTGCTTACAGGTTTAGTTCACCCAAAAATGAAAATTTTGTCAATTTCTTTAAAAAAAAGTATATGATATTTATATGACTCATATATTTATATGACCCAAAACTTATAAATATTAAATGTTAAGTAAACCTAACCAAAACAAAAATATTTCTGCATTTTTATATTTTATTTACAGACCTTATTTTGTATGCCTGTTAATTTCCCTAAAAGTATTGTGTTAATCAAAGAATGACATACTACTTGTCCGTGAACCTTTGGCTTTATACTTATGTATCTTTATGTAATGATTCCTGTATAATTTCCTTATAATGAATTTTCTATTTTAAAATCTTAATAATACCCACCTTATTATTATAACTGCATCCTCAATCAATACAGACTAAACCTGGCCTTATGTTGCAACAAATGCAACAATTATCTTTTTTTTTTTCTTTTTTTAATCATGGAAACCTAGAAATTGTCACCTTGGAACAAAAGTCAAATCTCTCACAGTCACTCCCTATATGGGAATTCTGCCAAGAGAGAGTATGAACCAACCCGGCATTTCTTACATATTGTGAAAACTGTGAGTCACTGATTGTTTACACATGAGCTCACTATGTTTGAACAGGTAATATTAGTCAGCATCACCATTGACAAGTAATGGATATTTAAATATTCCTTTAAATGTGTACTAGAAATTAATCCAAGACCTTATTTTAAGGTGTATTAATTTACATTTAAACGCTGAGCTGAGAAAGGTTATGGGCTGCCAGAAGTAGCACACATGATTAAAGACTGAATTTAGTATTTACAGGACAGAGGGGGTAAACCTCTTGATTTTTCTCCGCCCTCCAAGGACATATAGTCTTTCTCTAGCAATTCAATTTACCCAAATTGAAGTCATTCTCTCTCTCTTTTTTTTTTTTTTACTTTGCCCTCTAGAGTAATGAAGCAGATAAAATGGAAAGGCAGAAAGCATGAGTCTGTAGATGGAGAATGCCATTACATTGTTGTCTGCTGACATTCTGTCCTAGAACTTCACCTAAGCACTTTCATTAGAGTGCTGTTTAATGTAATAGTGCCATAAACTACTCAAAAGTTAAAAGTGTCAATTAGAGCACCTCTAGAGCAGCTCCTCATGCCAAATTAGCTGTGATGAGAGGAAGTAGAAGCCTCCAAAAAATAAGCACTTTATTCCGAGCGCCGTTCCAAGTAACACTAATTGGCTGCGGTCACAGCTTAGGTGATGGGCCTATATGCACTTCCTGCTGCTTTCTTTTAAAGTGTCCCATTCATGGCCCTCAATAGTTAGTAAGTGATTTACGGAAAAAGCAAGTGGGCACTAGTCATATTACGATTACTGGCTCACCAATAGAGTGTTTTGTTGTTCGACGTTCACGACTGCTGATACAGAATGTTGGCAGAAGGTTTTTACTTGGTTGTATACTGCATTCTAGGGACAGGAGGAAGAAAAGTTCCTAGTCTTGGCAAAAATTGAGCAAAACATCATCATTACTTCAGTCTTCAGTGTCACATGATCCTTTTAAAATCATTGCTCATACGCTGCTTTGGTGATCAAGAAACATTATTACGTTATTACGCCTTATACTTATATTATTATGTGTTTCTTGCTGAAGTATTATAATTTCTTTTTAAAAAACATCATTAATGACCCTCAAATGTTTGGACCGTATTTTAAAATATATAGATAACTATATATATATATATATATATATATCTATATATATTATATATATATATATAAATATATATATCAATTTATAAACTTAAAAAAGCAGCTCCTGAGGACATACAAGAATGGAAAGGGAAGTGAAAGGAAGTGAAAGAGCCAGAGAATGAAAAGAACATTCTTTCACAAGCAGGCCTTTAGGCGGTCTTCACTACCGAATTATTTGTCTGGTAATTATGACTGTGCTATCTGTTTTTGTTTTCTTTGGTTATTTCTCTTGGTTGTCAAGAGAAATCTTTGTCAGGCTATGTCAGTGTTCTCCTAAAAAGGATACACAGTTGGAGGAGAATTGGGTGGTAAATTGAAAAACGGCACAAGAGTCTTGCATTAGAAAGCAGTCATTTCAGCATCTGTAAATGTACTATTGTGCTTGGTTTTACCAAAGTGTGCTTCTACGTGCACAGACTTTAGTTATTCTTTTGTGCCATGTCCACCCCAACAAAATTATATTGTCACAGTCATGCATCTCATTTAAATATTGATTTTGTTGATTTTAAAGCACTTAGTGAAACTTAAGATCAGAAATTTTAATGCAAATGAAAGGAGTAACATAATTACTAATTCAGCCTAATGTGAAGTTTCTGTTGCACCACCAGTTAGAGAACGAGGGTCACATAAACTGTGCCCAGTTCCCATTCATTAATTCAAATTCACTTTAAATCGGATGCCATCTTCTCTGACCATCTGATCTCAACCCATTCAGGCTTTTCGTGAAACTAAGCAGAGAAAAAGAGAACACACAGCGGTGCTGAAAATGGCAAGGGCAGCTCATTGAAATACAGCACTGTTGCTCTCCTTTTCATATGCTAATTCTCTGCAAAGGGCAGAGATGATGAGGGCAGTGTTTAAGAATAATGATGGAGAACATTTGCCCTCTTTGGACCACAACCAATCTGACGCCTTCTGCTATTTTTCATTACATGTACAGTGTCTTAAAATGTCATTTCCAGCACATTACCGGCGCAGGGTAATTTGCTTAGCTTGGAAACCCGTCACATGGACACAGTGAGCAATGAGGGACAATGAAAAAGTGAGCTTCACCTTTGCGAATAGTTACTTTGGAGCAGAAGCGGGTCTTTTTTTTCCATATTTCATTTTCTTTAGCTAAACCTGCTGAACTGTTCTGAGAGTGCAAGTGCTTTGACGTGCCAACAACACCTCAATAACATCTCCTGATACTATACTACAGGCCTAGTACTGCATGATGTTCGTGACATACAGACTCCACTCCATTAAGGGGGAAGGTTGGCCTAGTGGTTAGAGAGTTTGACTCCTAACCCTAAGGTTCTGGGTTAGAGTCTCGGGCTGGCAATACCACTACCGAGGTGCCCTTGAGCAAGGCACCGAACCCCCAACTGCTCCCTGGGTGCCGCAGCATAAATGGCTGCCCACTGCTCCGGGTGTGTGTTCATGGTGTGTGTTCACTGCTGTGTGTGTGCACTTTGGATGGGTTAAATGCAGAATCAGACAAAAAATGACTGAGCTACACCTGTTTGAAGTCGATGGAGTCAGCAAAGTCAGTTTTGAGAAAAATCGAGTTTTCTGAAGGTTCCAAAAGCAATATCACCTGCAACGTTGCATCTTTGCCTCCAGTTATTTTCTTAATAATAATTACTATATTAATAATCACAATATAGCTATCTTTTTATTTTAGCGTTGATTATAAGAACAGATGCCACAAAAAAAATGTCCAGAGTACATATATTAGAAAGAAAAATAATGCATGCATTACCAACAAAGAAAAATAATGCATTTTCTTTATTCAAGTAAGAAAAACAAATAATCGAATGTAAAAATCCCTTAAGTCTGTTAATTACAAATAAATTGATTATTAAAACTAGAAAAGCACTTCAGTGAAGAGCAGTGATTCCCTCTTTTCTTTTACTGTTAGATTATCATTAATGAGACAGGCAGTTCCCCAAACATTCACTTAGGACATATCAGATTATGTTTGCGTGAATACTTAAATACTGTCATTTTGTGTATATGTGCATATTTATCGGGATCGTGTGCAGTCGGATGACAGTCAGCGTAAGAAGTGAGCAGAGAAAAGGTTACTCCTCAGAAAACATACAAATAAAGCTAATTCAACATTTAAAATTATATTTGGAACATTGGAATCGCTAGACAAGAGCTTTTAAAGAACTAATTTTTGTGAAAACCTCAAAATCAACATTTTTCAAAAAAATTTTTGCCTGTAGCTCAAAATAGTCCATGCACATTCCGACTCATTTTGCCAGCATGGGTCAGCTTTACTTTTGACCCATGGCACTCATTAGGTTCGATTTTTTTGCACTTTGTAGTAAAAGGTTTGATCATTTCTGATCTACACAATTGATTCCCGACCAGGTATAAGCGGATTCCAGGGAGCAACTTTTAGATTCCAGGGGTGTTGCCGCTCTTCTCTCTAGAAATATGGCACATAGTCTTAGAGTTTGTACTTGACTATCTGGTCAGGAACCAGACAGACTGGCTAAACCGACCGTCTGCTGGCTACCTCACGTCACAGAAGTCGGTTAATTCTCAGCACATAGAGACTCCTTTACCAAGATATCATATTATAGAGACTGTGTCTGTTCCCCAAACTAGCAAATAATAAAACGTCCAAACTAATTTTTTAGAGGTAACCATTTAATCGGTATTCAACAAATAAAAAACAGATATAATACAGATAAACAAATGATAAAGCTAGGCTTAATGAATATTAGATCCCTTTCTACAAAAGTGCTTTTTGTAAATGATATGATCATAGATCATAACCTAGATGTGCTCTGTTTAACAGAAACCTGGCTAAAACCAGAAGATTACATTACTTTAGATGAGTCTAAAGGGGGAGGTGTTGCTACAATTTATAGCAATATTTTCAGTATTTCTCAGGGGTCTGCTCTCAAGTATAATTTGTTTGAATTAATGGTGCTTTATATAACATTATCTAGTGTAGTAAGTGTTAATGATAAATTCCTTGTGACGTTTGTACTGGCTACTGTATACAGTACATGCCAACAGGGCACCATACAGACTTTATCAAATAATTTGTTGAGCTTCTGTCTGAGCTAGTGCTGGCTGCAGATAAAGTTTTAATTGTTGTTTTTTTATGAAAAAGATGCATTGGGATCAGCATATATAGACATTCTAAACTCAGTTGGGGTTAGACAACACGTGTCAGGAACTACTCATTGTCATAATCATACTTAAAGGGTTAGTTCACCCTCAAGGCATCCTAGGTGTATATAACTTTATTCTTTCAGACGAATCCAGTCGGAGTTATATTAAAAATGGTCCTGGCCATTCCAAGCTCTATCATTGCAGTCAGTGGGTGCTGCAGTTGAAAAAGTCGTTAATTGAAGTCATCAAATAAAGTGTGCGCATCCATAATAAAATGTGCCACAGACGGCTCCGGGGGGGTTAATAAAGGGCTCCTGTAGCGAATCCATGTGTTTTTGTAAAAAAAAAAATCCATATTTCAAACGTAAAAAACACTTTTCTCTCACTTCTGGTATCTGTCATACACGGAAGCACATCTAAAAAAATATAGCCGAGGACACAGACTGGGCTGCTGCTGAAAAAACAGCGGTGTTACTTATCGGACCAAATCTTTTGCATGTAATAATCTTGAACACTTTGTAACCCTTGATGGATGTGCTGTCAGTTCTTCGTCATCAGTAGGAACCTAGGTGTTCTATTTGATAGCAACCTTTCCTTTGAAAGTCATGTTTTCACATTTTTTCCATCTTTAAAAATATATCTAAATTACGATTCTCTCAATTTCAAATGCAGAAATGTTAATTCATGCGTTCATGACCTCAATTAAATCTATAAGTTTAATATGAGCTGCTTTTGGTGCTTGACACCTTTTTATTGATCATTATGTGTTTCAAGAATGAGGTCCAACGTTAAGAATTATGCTATTAGTTACTTTAATATAAAATGTTTTTCTCTATATAACAACATTACGATAGTGAAAGATGACTTCCCTTACTGATCCCGTCTCTTGCGCGGCGGGATGTTGGATACATGAAAAATAATCATGTTGTTTGTATTCACCAAAACTGATTTACTGAAGTCAAAACACAGATGGAATTGGCATTAGTGCGAGCAGTGCTTGCTGTGAGGCGGGAGCGACCAGCCGGCAAACTCTTCCTTGAACAGTTACGTTCACGATTTCTGATTCACTTACTGGATAAGGGGGGCTGTGATTGGATGATGGCAGGTATCGGTGATCATTCTCAAGTGATCAGCACTGCTGCTGTTGTATCAGTCAGTGGTTTGATCAGCATAGCAGTCAAAAAACTGGACAAATCAATTAGGCCCAAAATAAGGGACGTCCCAGCTAATACGGGATGGTTGGCAACCCTAGTCATAACTGAACGTGATGTGCTGTTTGAATGCTGAGCAGAGAATAACAGAAGGAAGATCGATTTCTGTAAACTTAAATTTAACAATGTAAATATAATTCTGTCCCTCACATTAAGATATGGAATGGCTTCTGATGATATACAGTACATGAAAGTGCATATACAGTACGTGCTCTTCTGTTTCTTTTGGTGAATGACTATCCCTTGTGCCTTATAAAAAGGCATGTCAACTAGACGAAACCTAGAGACAGATCCCCTGTGAAGACCTTGTCAACGATCAGGACAAGACCACGAGAACCAGACGAGTCCTCTGCTCAAAATGACGTATGTTGCAGCCTGGAATTAAACCACACCATGTTGGTTTAATCTGGCCGGTTGAGCCTGGTTTCTCCCAAGGTTTTTTTCTCCATTTCTGTCACCGTTGGAGTTTTGGTTCCTTACCACTGACACCTTTGGCTTGCTTAGTTGGGGACATCACTGAATCAACAATGAACTGACTTAAACTGATAAACTGACTGTTTTCTATTGTCCTCTTGCATTATCAACACACAATTTGACAGTTTGTATTGTATAAAGCGCTAGGCTATAGAAATAAAGGTGACTTGACTTAAGATTTGCTTTGTTTACCCTATTCTTCACAACATAATCTATGACTAAAAATAAAAATACTAGGGTACTCAATTGTTTATATGACTAATAATAATTACTCATACTAAATTACTAGTAACTTATTGTGTTTTTTTTCCCCTCAGGTCCTTACAGTTTAGGAAAGGAAAAAAGTAAAAAGCTCACAACAATGCAATGCCCTGTTATATTCTCCTCCAATCACCCAACAGAAATCAATAATCACATTAAATGCTGCTATTAAAAAAAAAAAAAAAAACATGTGGATGGATTTGTTTCTTACAAAAGTGAAGGGATACGTGTCGTGTAACCATCTGAAGATGAGACTGTG
Source organism: Cyprinus carpio (assembly GCF_018340385.1). Classification (NCBI taxonomy): domain Eukaryota; kingdom Metazoa; phylum Chordata; class Actinopteri; order Cypriniformes; family Cyprinidae; genus Cyprinus; species Cyprinus carpio. The sequence continues at coordinate 13,074,347 of NC_056588.1, read as the reverse complement.
AGGGTCCATAAGACAAAAGAAAAGTTGGGAAACTCTGATGTAGACTGCAAATTAGTGCTAATATTGGCAAAGTGCACTCCAAGGCAATTGATCTTGAAACTATGAAGATATAAAAATCAACAGAGGTCAGTAAAAAGCAAACAGGAGGTGAATCTTTTTTCTTTTTTATCTTATTCTTATAACCTAGAAAATTAGTGCTAATATTCCCATTTTATTTCTACTTTGCGATAAAGCATAATTGAAAAAAATGCAAAAACAATGCAGCCTTAAAAACCTGAAATTGCTATACAATAACATAATGCCTCTATAAGTATTTTTTTATGTGATCGTTTGGAGAACAGAGCCACATACAGCATTCATCTTGGTCTAGGTTGTTTATCTCAATTCACTAGAGTTCATCATGAAGTTACATTTTGAGGCACATTCATAATTCTGGATAATTCACTTTGAATTCACAGAAAACCTAATTGCTTGTCTAAAGGAAACAATATGATCATAAAGATAACAGAGCGGCAAAAAACCTTTCTGGAGGAATAATTTATGAGGTGCATCACAAACACAAATCTGCACGCACACACAATCAAAGTAACAGTATGTGCTGATGCAGGCACACAGGCTATTTTTCATTTTAGAGTGTGAATTCACACTCCAAAGACCAGCAGCGGAAAAACTGCAGTAAATGACTGCATAGCTTACTGAAAAGAATGGAATATATTAATGAAAAATAAATAAATAAATAAAATAATCAGAACATAAGGGTAATGCTTTTTTCAATAAGATTAAAAGTCCAGGTTTACTTGCAAACTGTCAAATGGAAAATGGATTTAAAGATACAAAGTTAATAAATGTCACTTGGGAATAAACAAGGGTAAAACTGTATCTTTTTTTAAAGCTGAATGTATCTGAAAACATCTTATATTAAAACATATTCAAAATGTATAATTATAATTTGCTATATGGGGAAAATGTATTACATTAAAAAAATGTGAAAAGAAGACTTTTGGAGCCCACTGTATTTTAATAACTCTGACAGCATTGCTTCATGGAGCCTTGCTCATGTAGGTAAGCTGATTTAATTTTTGATCATGACCAGATCTGTCCAATCCCAAATATACAGATTACTTTTGAGCCCACTAAGATGCTAAGAGAAGTATTATTGTCTGGCAAAATCATATTTGTGCATCCATCATCATTTTGCTTGAAATCAAGAGAAAGAGGAAACTACTGCAGTTGTGTCTGTCCTGTGCACAGTAACATCTTTTTTTTTAATTTAGTTTACAATCATTTTGTTGGCTTGACTGGTTTCTTTATGATGCCCTTGCGATTTCACCTAATTACAGAGAATGAATGGGTTCCTGAATGAAATCTTCCACTAGGATGTGCTAATGTAAAACAGAGGGGCAGACATCTTTGTTTTCACTGAACATTAATTTGAAATATATTAGCATGAGACAGACAGGATGCAACAACTTCTTTGTAAATCTGTGAGCATGGCCTTAAGTTAACCAGCTTCCAGCTTGTGAAATTTTAAATGAGAAGTGCATCCTCATACAAGTCATGGTAACTCTCAAAGTAACCTGCGGCACAGGCCTGCCAGACTTTCACATCTAATGACTAGCCTCATCCCAACAAAGAACAAGTGATAAACAATTCATCCCCTCTCCTTATTGGAAAATATTTTTGATCAGAGACCTTCCATGACCGGCAATGTGGATATCAGTTTTCCAAGACCGAACCGAAACCTCTCCAAATTTCGGAGGAAAGTGAAATCTTCTTGAAAATCAACTTAAACAGAGCGGTGAACCACAAAATGAAGCCTGCCCGCATTGCTTGCAGTAATGTGCACTACTTTATACTCATTAGCACTCATTAACACTTATTAACACTCATTCTCACAAAATCTACAGCTAATGGCTTGATAAACCTAAGCGGAGAGCCTGTGCTAATAGAAAAACTAAAAGGGTCAATGCATAAGAATTTACGGATTTGAGTGTTGACAAATGTCGCTTAGATCTGCCCCGAAAGTTCACTGATGCAGTTGCAAAACTCACTTATTTCCATAAATGTTTCATGAGTTTAAACTACAAGCCATTTTCAGTCTAACATGAAACACAAAAGTCTGTAAATGTAGTTGAGAAACTTTGTTATAAAAGGCAGCAAAAATCATTCCAAATCAATAAAGCACCAGCCCCCAATACTTTTGATTTCCTTTGATTGAAATTCCTGAAGTAAATTAATAAAAAAAGAAATCTATAAATAAATATAAGCCTTATAAGCAGCGTTCATTACCTTAATACAATAATTCCGCCAAATGGTTCAAACCTCTTTAATGTACCCTGTGCCAAAGGGGAACGCAGATGTGCAGAGATGGTTTTTGGCACTGGGCTCAGCAGGAAAATGGTTCTGTTATAATGCTTGATGTCCTTAGAGACCTTCATTGAAGCATTACAATGTGAATTCCAAGATCTTGGTGAGGTTATCTGTGCTGTTTCAGTGGTTGTTGGAACATTAGAGTCTATACACACACAGGTCTGATCAAGGCACACTCACTGTTCATGCATAGTTCAGGAAAAGCATTTTCAGAAATCATCTACACTTGACATTTTTGAAGAAAATGTGAGTGGTGCTTGCCTGTGCAAATCTTGCCTCCTTAGAGCCAGGGTGTTGTGGGGGTTTCCCAGGGTGTTGCTATGCAGTTGCTAAAGTCTTCTGGGTGTTCAAAGTCTGCACACAGCAAAAAAGTTACAAAACTGTGGCTGAGGTAGTACAATTTCAAAAGCTACTAATATGTGTTTTTTACTAATATTTACTATTTAGGGCAATATAATGTAGAAAAACTACATTTTGGCTTTTGTACCTTAGAGTTCCACCCCAGTGACAGCTTTGTGCTTTTTTTCTATAAGAGTTCAGTATTATTTTATTTAATTTTTTTTTTTCAGTCACCAAGTGAAAATTTAAATCACTTAGAAAAGTAACAGCATAACTCATCTTATAGTTTGAGGCATTTTTAAAGGTTTCTTTTTTATTTAATTATGTTTCTATTTCAAGTGATAAATAAGCATTTAGGTCATTAAATATTTATTGGTTATGGCTATACCTCATTTGAATTCATTCTGGATCATAAGGCATAATGTTACAATGTCTTAGATGCCTGTCTGAAACCATACACCACACACAAATAAAAATAAGTAAAATAAAAAATAAAATAAATAATAATAATAATAAATAAGTGAAGTGACGTGATGTGTGGCCAAGTATGGTTCCCCATACTTGGAATTTGTGCTGTGCATTTAACCAATCCAAGTGCACACACAGTAGCAAACATACATACACACAAACACAACCGGAGCAGTGGGCAGCCATATTGCTGCGGCACCCAGGGAGAAGTTGGGGGTTCGGTGCCTTGCTTAAAGGGTCTTCCCTCAGTCGTGGTATTGAGGGTTGAGTTTGAGATTGGTTATTCACACAACAATTTCTGCCGGACCTGAGACTCGAACCCGCAACCTTTGGGCATGGCTGGATTGGGATAAAAAATCGGCCCTGGCATTTTTCGGTCCAAGCGGCCCCCCACAATGGTGCATATATATATATATATATATATATATATATATATATATATATATACACACAGGTACATCTCAATAAATTAGAATGTTGTGGAAAAGTAATTCAGTAATTCAACTCAAATTGTGAAACTCATGTATTAAATAAATTCAGTGCACACAGACTGAAGTACAGTAGTTTAAGTTTTTTGGTTCTTTAATTGTGATGATTTTGTGATGAAAACTGATGACATTTTAGTGTAGTTTTAGTCGACAAAAACTGATGACATTTAGTCTAGTTTTAGACATTTAGTCTAGTTTTAGTCAATGAAAATGGTATTTTAGTCTCTTTTTAGTAATGCCATTCTATTTAACCCAGTCAATATAGTACAAGTACCTAGAAGTATAGACGAAACCAAAATTTTATTTTAGCCAAACCCATTTCAAACAAGGTTATCTTATTATATTATTGTTACCTTATAGACTCAAGAATACATCCATTCCAGACACGGAAGATGCTCTGATTTGAATTTACAACATTTATTTTGCCAACCAAACATGTTAGAAGTACACACACATAAATTTAAATAAAATAAATAAAAACAATAAATAAAATGTTAAAAAAAAATCTGCAAATTTTTCTCCCAAAGACGAACCCCCCGGCTGGCCGGCCATCGGTCCCTTTCTCTGTGTCAAGGCTGATTTATACTTGACGTGTCCGCAGTTTCGCTTGGGTGAGCTTGGAAAATATGACATCATCACGGTGTTGACGGAAGTTTGCTTTTAGTGCACGCAAACTAATTCCGCGTGGCATAGTGCACAGCATTTTTTGTAACTTTCCGCATAGCTCCGCATCAGAACATGCACGAGTTCTGGCCGATTCTAGCCGAACATGCACAAATTCAGGGCGATTCTAGCCGAAATGCATCTCGTCAACAATATTGCATTATACATTTAATTATAGTCATCGTCACATGACCAGCATTTATGTTGCGTCTCGTCTTCGCCACATGATAAAGGTTGGTTGACGATGATATTTAGTCATCATTTTCGTTGACGAAAGCAACACTATCTAACACATCTGGCTCTCATCAGCCAGATAGTAGAGTGCTCCATGACCTCGACTGGACGTGTGAAATAAGAGACATCCAAAATATGCCATTTGGGTGTGTATTCCAGAAACTGTTTGAGAGGATTTTGACTATACTTTGCTGTAAGACTTCATTATAACCTCAAACTTAAGTTTCCGTCACTAAACATATGCTATCGGCTATTCGCTTCATAACAGCTATAAGAATCAGTAAGGATGGAGAGCTGCTTCCAGAGTCTAATAAATACAACAAATAATATATAAAAAATTGGAGCATAAAAATGCATCTTGAATACTGTCCAATAGCAGTTGGCATTTATTAGCATTATATAAGTCATTATTTGAAACTAATATGAATATGCTAATATTTTAACTTAACAGTGTGTAGGTATATGGGAATTATCACCTATCGCATACAATGTGCTGGAAGTCATCACTAGTATTTCAGTGTCCAAAGTGTTAAATGTCTAGCTGTTGCTCTCGAGGAAAGACACAGTTCTTGTGACTGATAGCTTTGTTTTTATGGTTCTGTAGTGGTGCTTTGAGAGTCACTAATCTTGCCTTCCTGCTTTCAGGACTTAAGCTCACACTGGTCCTCAGTAGTGAGAGGCTACATCCATTAATTATTTTTACCCTGGTTACTTTTAAATATTCCATTAAATATTCATTAACATATGCATTTTACTCAATTTTAGCCACTGTACTTGCTATTATTAGTCTTTTCCTTTTTCAGCCCAGTATTATTCTTGGCCACAACTCACCCTGCATAAGCAACAATGATTTGATTCAAAATGGCAGTGGGTTTGCTTTAACGCATTGCATGGGTAGTCATCCACCTGTAAAAAAAGAAATAAAATAGAAATCCACAGGTAGCAGAAACTACACAACACAAAAAAAGTATTTCAAAGGAGAGAGAAAAGAAAAAAAATCGAACTTTATAGTCCCTGTGTGGGCTATGTAAGCCTATTGGCTCTCCCCATGAGCATATCCGCATATCCCCGCTGAAAATCTTACAAAATTAGCAGCAAGACAGCAAAGAATGGTGCAAAGTTTTTTTTTTTTTTTTTGCTGTCACATCTAGTTTATTGAAAACTTGAGTGCATACAAGATGTGTGCAAGATTGCAACAGACAAAAGTATTGTAATATTTATGTGTGTCCACAGTGAATTCTTTTCTGACTACTAAACCTTTATAAACAAGTGTCAGTGGATGTGTGGTTCTCAAATGAATGTTTTCCAGTAATCAGAGCCTATTCAAAGACGTCCTTACAGATTTTACAAGCCATATGAATTTTGAAAGAAGTTTTTCTTTTATTATTATTATTATTTTTTTTTTACTAAACTCATTTAAAAATAACACATTTTAGAGCTGTAAAAACTGTGATATTTTTGCTTAAGGTTATCATACCATCAAAATCTCATACCGGCCCATGCCTACATGTGTAACAAGGACACCTTAAAATAAATTGTTACTGAATTTTATTATATTTTTAATATAGACATGTATTAAATGAGTAATGGAATATAATTACAGTATTTTTATGATTAAGCTATAGCATTTGTGCATTTATACTAAATGTATTTAGACAATTGTTTTTCATACAAATACCATAGAAACCTTACAGTCACATTTTTACCAGGAAGCTGCTATATTTTTGGTTTTGTGTTTGGTTGTTTTGATCTAAATGTATGCTACTATGGAAGGCCAGTGGTTCATTTGAATAAAACTCAAACAGTTAGATTAATACAATTTCATAATATAAAAATGAGGTTGTTACAATTTTGTACAAATTGTTACTATTTTTGACAATGAACATAAATGTACACTTGCATCCTAACTGAAACTACTGTCAACTTAACCTACTGTCAAATGTGCATTTCTAAGAGACTTAGAAAATTACTTTTATATTATTAATATTGCAGCCTGCACTGTCAACTGTGATGCAGATACGCATCATTAAAGTCAGGCAATACACACGGGACACCCAGGCAGCCCCCGAGGTACGTGGGGCCCTGTCCCAGGACATTTTAAAAGGCATTCACAAATCAAAACAAATGCAAAACGCGGCAGTGGAATTAAAAAAAAAATGCATGGTCTCTTTTTTCAAACTTTTAAACTTCTTTTGACTTGAGCACTGCATTTCTGAAATGCCGTCTCATGCTCGAGGCACTGCAAAAAGATGCAAGATGCGAGCGCAAAGGTAGTGCAGTGGAGTGAAAAACTCTTAAAACTTAATGTTCTAAAACAGCAACCAGGGAAAGTCAGTTTTCTTTAACATTTCACTTTTCATATACACTATACTTCTAAGACAGCAGCACGGTAATCAAAGTGGATATTTTTATGCTTAACGTGGCTTATGCATTTAGATACTGATATTAAAAGATCAAAACTCTGCTGAAGAGCCCAGAATATGAACGCATGCGAAACGTTTATGTTTAAGTGTTTACCTTCAACTGTAAAAAGTAGTAACAAGCAATCGTTGTGTTTAAAGAGATTTTTTCAACCTGTTCTTACCCTTATATTTAGTTCAAATTCACATTCATAGACTAAATATTTATTCCCACAGGGATTTCAGCAGGGGCAATTCTAGGATTTCATCCTCAGTGGTGTTTAGCCCTCAGAGATCATTGGATACAAAGATACAAATTAAGATGTAACCGACTGTGTTTACATGGATTATTCATCATTCTGACATTTTTTGTGTGTATTTGCTCAAGAAGACATGAAAGAGAACTCAATTTGGTATTTGCGTGCTGTATGAGCTGTGTCTTAACTATCCATCACAGTGTGTGAGTACCACATTGAGATCTCTTTCACGCCACCTTGCACTGAAAACACTCTAATGTTTAAACTACTTGAAAACACTTTTACGGAGCCCTGCACACGTGCACACAATTACTATTTAGTTTCATCAATTTGCTAATTTGTTCCCTCGATTTGCTAAATCGTGTGCACGATTTAGCAAATCGAGGGAATGAAATAGTAAATCATGCACACGATTTAGCCTACTATTTTTTGCATGCATGCCATGTGCAAGATTCCGTACACTTTAATGTTTAAACTGACAAGACTTTAAAAACGTGAGAATAATAAACTTTCTTGAGGATGAAATAGTAAATCGATCGTTCAGATAGCTGATTATAGTTTTAGGGGTGCTTAGATGACAGAAAGCCTGAAGCCCACCTAAAAAAGGGTGTAAAACAGATTCAGAGTCGCAGCAGGTGCACAATAAATTTTCAGTCATGACATCACTGCTGGTAGGAGGGGCCAATCTCATTCTTTGTGTGGGGGCCTCACAGATGTGAGGTACGCCACTGGCAACACAAACCTGTTTTATGATTTGAAACAATATCACTCATTAGAACAGGGGTTTTCAAACCTGTCCTGGAGGACCCCCAGCCCTGCACATTTTATATTTCTCCCTTATCAGGCACACCCAATTCAGGTCTTGCAGTCTCTACTAATGAGCTGATTTTCATTTTGGGGTGGAGTAACCCTTTAAGACTAAAATCAGTGTATTTACTGACTGATCAATGAGTTGAATCAGCTGTGTTTAGATGAGGGACACATATAAAATAAGCAGGGCCGGGGGTCTTCTCTCATTAGAACATACAGAAACTAAGAAATATATATATATATATATACTTTTTTTCTATTAAGATATTTATTTTTGTTAAGGAAAAATGACTGGAAAATTGTAAAGAATTAATAAATGTGAAATGATTTTGTCATGTTCTGACCATAAAGAGTAGTTTAAAATCACAATTAATGGTCTGATTTCTTCAACTTTCACTTATGAGCAAAAAACTGGCATTAAACTGGAAAGAAATAAATATCTGAAATTTATCATGATAATTATTAATATCAACTGATATGAAACATTTTACAGTGATAATTTTTTTGGCCATATCGCTCAGACCTAAGATACACCATTCAAAAGTTTCTTATTTTCTTTTAAGAAACTGATATTTTTATATTCTGCAAAACTGCACTAAATTGACCAAAAGTGAAAGTAAAGACATTTACACTGCTTCATAAGATTTCCATTTCAAATAAATGCTGTTCTTTTTAACTTTCTATACATCAAAGAATTGTGAAAAAAAAAATGTTGTTTTTTTTAAATTTATATTAGTTTTTTTTTTTTTAAATTATGTTGTTGTTAATTAATATATTAGAATGATTTCTGAAGGATAATGTTATGGCTGTTGAAAATTTAGTTTTAAATTATTACAATTACATTATAAAATATTATAATTGAAAACATTTATTTTAAATTGAAATAATACTTTTCTGTATATTTGATCAAATAAATACAGCCTTTTTGAGCATAAGAGGGCTTTCATTGAGCATAAGAGACTCTCATATTTCAGGATCAAACCCTAATCATTATTATTTCAGGAAACAGTTGGCCTTTAAAAATTGTTACAGTTGTATAACCACTTGTGTTATGCATGTCATTTCTGTTTAGCAGTTGTGCTGAGTGTGTTGTACGTTGCCTTAGTTTTTAATATCTTACAGAACATGGCATAGTAAATGTGCAACACAAACCGGGAGTGGAGTGTCGATTAATAATTCAGAGAAATGTGTAAAGAAGGCTGTTTGTATTCCACATTAACAGTAATGCTTAACAACCGCGATGTGCTTTGTACATCCCAAGGTTTCTCTGCTGATGATTGCTACCAAGGTGTGTTAGAATAGTGTGTAGAGGGAGTGGAGTAACTGAGCTTCTTTGCACGATAAGAACAATTGCATGAAGTTCTACATGGCAGCCAAAACATGTCACAACTCACAAGTTCAACAATTTCCCCAACCCTTCCCTTCAGAAATACCACAGGAAATGCAAACACATTTTGAATATTGTACAACTCTTTCTATTGTCCTTTAAGTGGCTGCTTGAAAGAGGGTGGAATTGTTTAGAGTAGAAGCCAGAGGAACTGAGAATGGCCCTTTCACAGTGGTCAGTCCAACCTGGAGGAAACTGTCACAGGCAACTGGCGAACTCTGTTTAGCAATGAGTCATAATGTGTATATGAATGCCATTATCATCCACCCCCCACCACCTCAAATATACTTCGGTTTACAAAGTCCAACGTTATACAACAGTAACAGTCAGTATGTGACCGTAGGATAAATTTCAGATACAGAAAAAATTGGTCATTAAATTTTAATTAAACTGTTAAAGTATGTACAACTTCTAAAGTAAGATTAGTGCTTGATCTCCATTCCTGCAGGGCCAGTCTTTATAGAAATGTCTGACCTAATGTACAATGAAACTGAAGCAATCTGTTGTGGTCAGATAACCAGAATGCATTTGATTATTTTATCAGTATTGGTAAAATATAAGCAAATCTTCTATGGACAGATGGGAAATAGAAGCTAAAAACACTGTATATTAGCAGCTCAGATTAAGACTGGAAATGCAGAGAATGGAAGCATTTATCAGCTGACCACTTAGTCGACTGTCTGTGTAGATATGTGCCTCGAATTAATGGAAGGGCTGCATATGAAATACGAAACAGAGAGCCATCACACAGGGTAAAAAGTATATAAATATATTAAAAAAATATCCATATATCTCCAATCAAAACATGCTGACATTAGATCCAACACTTCACCAACAGTTGTACTGAATTACATGAACTAAAAGCTTATATTAGTTTTAGATGTTTTACTATTGGAGCCCTCTTTTTCATTTCAGCCTAAGTGGCCTATTGGGGTGCTTTAATATAGTGCATTAGTCTCGCTGTGCTATAAAACATTTATCCAGTGAGACAATGTGATTTTCGTATCAAACCAGTGCAGCCCTTCCAGTTAGCATCTTCATTAGAGTTGACCGAGAAGAAGTAAATCTTACTAATTTAGAAACGGAAAATAAAATCTCTGTTCACCAATACATATCAGTGGCCTTTTTAATATTTCATCTATTTGATTGTAAAATCAGTGTAAGAAGCAACAAGCTAAGTTATGTTAACAAAACCTTTGATCAGCCAAATGCAACAAGGAGGAAAAAATGGAAAAAATATGATGGGAACACTAGGAGTAACATTACATGAATTGGAGATTGATATGTGTTAAGCATACAGTATTTGAAGAAAAGAACAATAAAAAAACATGTTGCTGCTAAAAGACAGTCTGCAAAGAAGGTCAGTTAAGTTTTTAGCAAATACTGGTTACATTTTTTATCATTAATATTTAAAATAAACAAATCAAACCAAACAAAAAACAGTTAAGTTAGAAAAGACCAAATGCAAAAGAGCTATTACTACTGTCCCACACTGAAAAGGTACAGTATATTACCACTCCACAATGCTCTTGAATGGCAATTACAGTAGCACCTTACGAAGTAATAAGAACCTGCTAAAATCAGAGACTCACTTGTAATGATATTAGCAGATAAATAATTCTATTGAATTAAGGGACCTTCATCCAATTTTTTTTTCTTTTCTTTCTTTTTTTTTTTTTTGCACAGTTTGTTGTGGAAAATCTAATTCTCAAAAGCATAAGTCGTCATAGTTGGGTAATAGTGGTTAACCTACAACAATATAATATTTTGCTTTTACATTTGCGCCAAATTCTGCAATTTAATGGCAAGGTAATATATCAGTATAAACACTTTAGTTATGAAACATAACAAAGAAAATGCTAAGATTTACAATGTACATAACAACGTTTTTCGCAGTCTGTGAAAAGGATCCATTATGTAGACTGGGTTCATTCCAGGATGTAAACATCAGGGCTGTACACCACTCAGAACTCAATGAATGCCTTTTTTACATTCAAATTTAATTTATGAATTTGAATGGTCAATAACCAGAAAGTCTGAATGCTTGCCTGACAAACCCCATCTTAAAGTTTTGAATAATGTTTAAAAAGCCTTTCAGTTTTGAAGGGTTTATATGCATTCATATGCCTTTATAGTTATATGATTTATAAACCCCAGACATAAAAATGCTAAAAAAATAGACAGATAGACTTGATATGTTTTAACCATTCTTGACCCGAGTGGAAGAACATTTCATGTTCCAGAATGCATTACCTGTGTTACATTATTCATCCTGTCATTCCAATTTAACTACCTGTAAGGCGTGGTTAATTCAATTCAAATTTCAACTACAGATCTGAAATGGAGCAAATTCTTTAATTCTGGTAAACATGTCAGATAATCCAAAACATTTAACCTGCTAAGGGTGGAGGATATGAAGAAGTTTGTGACGGCTGTTTAAATACTGTTGAAATCTGTGGAGCATTCTGCAAGTGCAGAATCTGTGCAAGTCTAATTAACAGTATCAATTCAATGTTCAAAAACCCCTCATGATTCACCATAGTGCATGGCGTAAACTAAGAGGGCATGAACTAGCATCCAGCTCCTATAAGTGAAGTATAGCCCACAACAATCCCACATTTGAACAGGCCATTACACAGGAATCAATTGTTTGTTCATATGGCACTCACAAATAGAACGCAAAAAGCCAACACACTGTGAAACATGAACATAATCACACCATTTGACCAATGAATGTCAGCTACTGTAAATATCACAGACCCCAGAAAAACACATCCAGTGATTAACACTGACAAATGGCTTTGTGCCATGATGAATATAAGACATCCATGTAATCTATATAAGCAAAATGAAAAGAATAGCCTGAAGTTATTAGCAATAATATACATACATGCTAATAAACATGCATACTATAGGACAACATGGAGTCCACAATGGAAAAATGTGCATTTTAAGTTTCACTGCTGTCCACACATGCTTGGCTTCATGTTTCAACCAACCTCTATCAATAATCAAGTGAGGTCATATGCACTGATTCCTGCCCTTATTTTCTTTCATCTTTCATTAAATAACAGTATTGTAATCCATGTGACGTCAGATATAATAGGTTTCCCAGCCAATGGTTTATAGGTATAGCCTTCTGCAGGCAGAAGGACGCTGTTTCTATGTGGGTTTCTATGACAGCATGAACGGTTGACATGAGCAGCTTAACCTACATACAATTCTGTCAAAGGGAATTTAATAACCTCACATCATATGTACTGTTACTGTTTAATCACACATCACACATTTCATGGCTTCTCTTAACACTGAAACAGTGAGGACTATTAAATCTATTTCCTTGATTGCCACTGACAGAGCACAATAAATAAAAATGAAATTGCACTGTCATTTTAGTACTCAAGCATTAAAATATTATTTTAATAAGAAATGACATTGACATATTATGGAAAGACTGAGGTTAGTTAAATGCTTGGCTACAAAAAAAATGCTATTGGTGGTATTAGAATTTTTCAAAAGGACAAAATTCATCAAATTATTCTGTTTTAAGAAGATTTCTGAACTAGAGAAAGTTTCTGAACTGGTTTCTAAATTTGTAATTAATCTTTTGATTTATAAAACTTAACTGTGCTTTATAATCACTGTAAAAATGTTAGATTAAATATTAAGATATTACATTATATATATGTTATGTATTCTAATGATATTAAAAACAACAAACTACTATATATATTTTTCAATATTTGTTAAAATGTTAATGGTTTTTTAAATGTATAAATGTTTATAAAATTAAACAGTATGGATTACCATATAGTTTTGCAGAAAAAAATAATTTACATTCATAATAATCAAAGTAATATGTATACTTTTAGGATAAGTATCTATTAAAAATTTATTTGTGTTATAAGTAGAAAGTAGTGAATTTAGTATTTTCTCGTAAAATATTGTTAAAATGTATGAATCGACTTTGTTGCAGAATTGCTGAAGAAAGAGACATTCTCAGAATTTAGGAACCACCACATTTGTTCAGATTTATTTAAAAGGTTTTGTCTTAATGTTATCAGTTATCCACACTGGATATAAATATATTTTATATTACTCAGTTAATATTTAGTGCAGTACTTGTTGTGTTATGCATTATCCCAGCAGTGTTCTGTATTGGTAAAACTGTTCTGTCCTTTATCAAAGTTTAAGGGGTTGTTATGGGTTCATTTGTACTGCCAGCTAACTTTATCAGCCAGTTCAGTAACCTAAAGATTTGAATCTCAAAATAGTGTGTTATTCAACATTCTACTATTTTAATGACAGTTATACAAAAATAATCACTATACTGCCATCCAGTGTAGCCCCATGTGACAACTTCCCCATGTAACTAGCCACAACATAAATTCTTTGCAATAACGTTTACACAGTGATGGCCAAAGATCTTTATGCTCTGATAGAAGCAATGCATCTCCTTGTGAAAAAGATAATAAACACGTTCTATATCAAAAGTTCAGCAATCATGCTAGGCAAACCATGTTTTCATTGAGAAATGCAGCTAAACATGCACAAGCCCAACGTGCCGAGGCAGAATGTGACCATAGGCTACTGGTGCCCCACAATGCACCTGTAACACAAGAACTGTAAATTGACATGTACGCTATAGGGACCTACTACACCACAGTGGATATCGAGAATGAACATCCACATCAACATCTACCTCGCAAGGTCACGACAGCTCTGTAAAGGCTATTGTACGTAGCCGCTACGTCTGTTTTGTCTTACCGTATACTCCCTGGCAAAAAAAAAAACGCCTTCAAACAGTGCGGCCAATAAACACAGGACTGCAAAGCTAATATCCATCTTCACGTTAGTCTGAACATATCCAGCTCTTCAGGCGGCGAACAGTTGAAATCAGTACGTGCAATCCAAATCTCCCCACCTCGCGTGACCGTATCATCAAGAACAGCTGAAGTCGTGTCAGTCAGAGACTGTCCTCACTATCATTTTCTTGCCAGTTCAATGCAGATTGTTTTCACCAAATTGGTCTAGGAGGAGACATAAAGCTGGGACAGATGAGGAGGACGAGCATCCAACCTTCAGAGTGGTCTCCATCCTCACTCACCTTCGCCGGCATTAAGCACGCGTCGACGCGACTGTGGCGAAAGTAAATGACAGCGCCATGGGTAAACACGCGCGCTATTAATCGGGTTACGCGCGCTGGGCATCCACCTCTCTTCACGTTTCCAAAAGCGGGATTAAATGCGAAAAATAACCAATAACCGGCATCGAGGACCGCGCTCTCATCCTCTTCGTGGTCACAGATTCCGGTGTGAGGCGGAAAGGCACGCCGCCGAAAAAAAAGCTGCTTCTTGATGCTGACGGGAGCGCTCCTATAGTAACACTATTATTCTATGTCTCCATGCGGATAAAAAAAAGATGAATCCGATTATTTCATAAGAGCTATGTGGACCAGCTTTACGTCTCGTGAAGTCTCTGCCCCGGTTATTGGGTCGGGGGGAAAAAAACAGATGCACACATGAACAGCATGTGTCAGGATGGCTATTTTCAAGGATAATAAACCGTGATTTAGACTGGATGAAATGTGAAGGGTGGTCGGGCACGACTGCTCGCCCATACGTACTCGCCCCTGGATACTGACCTGAGGAGCCCAGCTGTTGGCTGACTACGTCAAAGAGCGCGGAGCGAGAGCGATCCGATCTCATTTGTATGAGAAGCACTCTCGCGCTGAGAACGTTCGCAGCTGAGCAAACGTGAACTTCATTATAAATTAAAGGCCCAGCTGGTCTAAATGGATACATACATGCTTTCTGGCGTTCGTTCGTGCGTTTGGCGTTTTCTCTCACTGAAACGAAAGATGATGTAGGTGCTATTAATTTAAATGAATTATAGTTTTTTTCCTTCCATTACCAGCATCTCGATCGCAACAGCGTGAGTGGATGCGAGGCTATACACTGAGAAACATTTGGTCATTAACTCAGGTAATGTTAATTTGCCAATATATTTGAGCTAATGAAACTGTGTTACAGTAAAAACGTACTGATGATGACACAGGTGCTGGAATAGAAGGCCACATGATGACTACATGTAAGCTATTCATCACTGGTTTCACTAGCAACAACGAACAATGATCAGTGACACTGAAGATAATGCTGTAAACATGAACTAAATAATAAAATGTACCACAAAACACTCAACTGTACATAACAAAAATAAGAAGAAAAAAACTTAAAAAGAGAGAGAATTTGAGAATGGCTATTAATTATAAGGTAATTTATATTATAAATGTTTTAAATTTATAAATTCATGTCATTAGAGCAATATTTTACTAAAAAACTAAAAATACTTAATTAAAAAGTTTTTCTTACACACACACACACACACACAAACACCACACACACACACACACACACACACAACAAACACAAACACACAATTATGTTTTACAGTAATATAGCCCATTTTCCATAGCCAAATTACCAGGTAAAAATTAATAAAAACTTCGACAGTTTTTTGTGATGGCCTTTACAGTGTACATTATAAAATACTTTACTAATAGTTAATTTATCACTTTTACATATGTGGGCCAGTGTTTTAGGACGTAACTAAGAGGGAAAACATCTGCAAATGAAATTAATTTAAAGCTCAGATGTAGCTCATCTTTAAGGTTTAATTATAAATTTTTAAAAAGTAAGAAGAAGAAGAAGTCTCCAAGTGACTTGTGCCTCCTGTTCATTCATCAACCAGATCGTACCTATAATACCAGCCTAAATCTTCTTAAAAATTTTCTAACCATAAAACCCAACCGTAAAATCTGATTTATAATATTATATATTCACACAGCATGTTTATATGAAATATATGTCCAGTCATATGGAGCCAAATTATCAATCGCGTGCAATGCATTGCAATATCTGCAGTTCAGCTTTGTCAGGGCTTCCCAGCAAACTGAGCATTGTTGGTTAACAAAAAATGTGCTGTATATATACTGCCATCTTCTGGAATAATAATAATAAAAAAATAAACGATTATTGAAGTGTTACATGAAAATTTAAGTAGGCATTCAAAACAGATTATATTTAAGCTTTATAACCAAAACATAATTTTTTAGCAATATAGCAAACCCGTTTTAAGAAAAAGGGATAGTCCAAAATGAATAAAATGGTTATACTTCTATTTTTTGAAAAAACAAAAAAAAAAAAAAAAATATTTAAAAAAATATATATATATATATTATAGATATATATATGAATATATATATATATACTAGGGCTGGCAAATGATTAGTTCACGATTAATCACATCCAACCAAAAAAATAAAAGTTTTGTTTACATAATATATGTATGTACCACAGGGTATATTATATATGTATATATAATAAAACACACATAAATTCCTATATTTAGAAAATATTTACATGTATGATACAATTTATATATGATTTATATTCGTGATATTTTATTATTATATATTAAATACCTTTAATAGAATAAACACAAAACATATATCCTTCTTAAATATATACATGCAGTGTGTGATGTATTATATAGATACATAATAACTATACACAATTATACACACAATATATTATGTAAACACACAACTTTTATTTTGGATGTGATTAATCGTATTAAATCATTTGACAAGCCCTAATATATATATATATATATAGTTACCAAATTATAAAAATTTATATATAATTCAGAATTGAAAATAAATCATTCAAATTTTGACTCATCTCTTTTTAACTGCTCTGAAAGTGAGTCTGGTAGAAAACATGCAACAGCAAAAACTTTTTAAGTTTGAAACATCATCACATTAAAACCATAGTGTGATTCACTGTTTTCAATCCACAAATTTAAGACCTATTGAAATTATCAATTAAGACTTTTCTTCACCATTTAAGATATTTAAGACTTTTTAAGGACCCCGGATGGACCCTAATTATACTGTGATGGATGGTTTTTTTTTTTTTTTTTTTTTTTTTTTGTTTTGTTGGGGCATTTGAAACGTATTTTGTACTTTTTTTTACAACCTAAAGGAGTGCAACACCTTGGGTGAGCCAGAAGCTGGGCTGCCAGCCCACCATCCCGAAGCCTTACATCTGTTTTTCATAGGAAGGATGTATCTTAAGTGACATATACTTCACTGTAAACTTGACAGATACTAGTTCAGACTAGCTGCATTCAATCTCTCAAACTCTGCCAAGCTAGCGAGTTACAGCACCACTGTTTTTTGTTCTGTGAACAACTTAAACTATAACCACATGATGAGACAACAGTACATTAGCCAATTATTAGCCTATAGAGATGTTCAATACCTAAGGAAGACGTGTTTAGGAATGACAGCCAAGGTACTGGATCTGATGACCTGGCTTTGCTCCATTAGACAAACATAATGCTGTTCACCATTCAGATGCTGTGTGCAAATCAAAAAATCAATAGTAGACTTGATGAATTCCTCAGTTCAGGAGCTCTAAAACATTTGCTGAGGACATTTGGAAACACAGTCTTACCTAATGCAAATTCATTCCTAAAACACATCTACACTAGATGTCTATGCTCTGCTCATTTATTTTTATTGCTCTATTATTTTCCTATCAACTCTACTAGCAATTAAATTGACTCTGACATTTATATCACACACTGGAAACAAGTCATCACAAAATGATTTGGTGGGTGCTCAGCAAAACATTTCGAGATTGCGAATGTTGAAAACCAGTGCCTGCTGCTTAATCATGTGGAAACTCATATACAAGTATATACAACTATTATTATATTTTTTTTTTTTCAGGTATTCTTTGATGACAAAGAAAGTTCAACAAAGAACAGCATTTATTTGAAATAGAAATCCTTTTGTAACAATATACATGGTCTTATAGTGTAATTTTTAAACAAATTTGCTGAATAAAAAGTATTTAGCTTATTATTAAAATTACCTTAGTGTAGTATTTGGGGTGTGTGATATTGACAAAAAAGATATCTCTGTATTTTCTGGAATTTTTAGTATCGCATTAGACCCCCGACCCACGTACCCATTGCCCACCGCCCGGTTATGCCGCTAAGAACATTTTTTTTCATTCCTCCACCATTTTCTTTCATTTATCCCCCATTTCTTACAGTTTAATCATTCGGTTAGACCACCTAGCACCCATATGAGCCGGTGTATGGGCTTTTACCAGGCCAAATATGAAAATTAGTATCAACAAAATATATCTTTTGCAATGCATGAGGAAACACAGACAAGCTGCATCTGAAGTGGGCATTTAGATGTTTGGTATTTACAATACTGTTTAATGCAGCTTAGAGGGACATGGAATGATTTTACAACCTGCAGTTACAAAATAGCATAAATAAGGTGTTTGGTATTGGAAATGATTTAAAAAAAAAAAAAAAAAATAAAAAAAAAAAAGGATAGATACTTTTAAATGTGAAATTAACCCGCCAATTGTAGGTGGCAGAAAAGGTCAATGGTAATAAGTGGAGTCGATGTGCGATTGAACCGCAATAGTATAAAATTTCCAGGAAAATACAAAGATATCTTTTTTTTGTCAATATCGCACAACAACTTAGTATTTGGTTATTCTCAAGGCAAGTTCTATTCATTATTACCTTTAAAGTCTAAATAATCTTTTAGTTTCCAGAGCAGCCATGTTTTTTTTAATTTTTACAAGATTAATATATTCACTCCGTTGGTAGTATTCAAAATAAACAGAATGAAGAATAGCTGAAAATATTACAGAAATCCTCCTAAAAAAAACTGAACTGAATAGTAGCAGCATTTAATTTTTATTCTCAACTAATTTACCTCTAGGTCACCTTGTTAGATTTGTGACACACACAAAATACCTTTAAAAGGATTTTTTTTTTTTTTTTTTGTGAATTCTATTAAGTTAAATTTACTGAAGCCTATAAAATCTGAAAAAGCAAAGAAGAATTAACAGAGACTTCATAAAAGAGGCAATGTTCTTACATCAAGGCCTTAAATCCCTTTAAGTTGTGTACATCAATCTCAGTGTGTATCCTTTTCAGATGCTACAACTAAGCAGTGTTAATTAAAAAGAGGTTGAAGAGGAGAAGCTTGTTTTTTATGCGGATGCTTATAATGAGTAAATCCCATTGAAATACAAATGTACTTGATCAAAAATATGTTCGTACCGTCCATTCACTCCTCGTGTCAAGGTTTCTTCAGCTTCACATCCATAGCAAGGCTTCCCCATTAACAGGCAAGTTTATGTGAGCTTGCTGTTGTTGGATGGACGGAGCTAGTGATGCAGCATAATGAACCTAGGACAGCTCTGAGATTTTTAGCGAGGCGGACCTGTCTCGTCAATCTCAGCTCACCACCTGCGAAGGCTAATTGCCTCAACTCTATGGACAAACACGGTGATTTCTAACACACCCAATTAACCAGTAACATGGGCCGCTACAACCACATTGCATCTGTCATGTCTTCTGTTCCAGCAATTAACCTGACACACAAAAAAGAGCTCTAATGTCTCGCTGCTACAGTCATATTTATTCACTTTAAATTTGATCACTTCGACATTGGCAATCCTTGCAGATGTGTAAAATGAAGACAAAAAATAAAGAAATAACAACAACACATATATAAAAAAAAAATGTTACATAAAAATCATTATGTGCCTTGTTGTGTGGTGTGGAGAAACATATAAATTGATACGGAAAAAAAAAAAAAAAGTACAGTTAGAACTGTAGCACACAATTTAAAATGTATTCATATAGAAAACAGTTATTTAAAAATTTTAATAATATATCAAAATATTTAATTTTAAATTTAGCATTTGTGGGTTTCTTTCAAAAACATTGAAAATGAAAAACTCACCATTATTTCTGTTGATGTTGGTGGATAAACAGAACAGACCATATATAGTCCAATGCCCATTCAAATTTTTGTTTTTTAAAGAAATTGATACTTTTGTTTAGCAAAGATACTAACTTAATTTATTAAAAGTGAAAAAAAACATTAACGACATTTTGATGTTACAAAAGATTTTAAATTTCAAATAAGGTTGTTCTTTTGGAAATTTCCTACTTTCTGAAAGAATCCTGAATCCTTTAACTTTATATTTATTTTATTTATTTATTCCTTTTTTAATAATGCATATTAATGTAACATGCAATTAAAATTAAATAGTTATTGATTAAACATAACATCACGCCAGGGCCGATAACATCAAATCTGACTTACTTTACTTACAGTTGTGTGGACTTAAACAAAAACAAGCTGAAGCATTGGTGAAAGTTGTGCAACAGAGTGAAACAAGGTGGAGAGTGCTCAGGGGTGTTCTCCCTCTGAATCTCACGCTTCATAGACTGCTGTAGTCAAAGGCATGCTGCTTTAGGCTGATTACCAAGCGCAACTGGTGGTTTTCTGTGTTTCAATTTTTTTATAACTTTTTACAATTAACTCTGACATGCATTTGAAAAAAGTATTATTTTTTCCCAAAACTTTATGGTCTTTTAAGCACTTTTACATTTCTGGTCCTCCTAAATGTTTTTGCAGAATGTTGGGTGCACTTTTTGATCAATAACATTCCAGAGAATTTAAAATGTTACATAAACATAAAACCTAACAAATTTCACAATGTGTAAAACGTGCATCTCGATGCCTCTCATATCAAAACCTGCAACCTCCTGACTAGACGTTCAATCTAACAAAAGGTCAATGACAAGTTAATAACAAAGTTTAGTTGCAAAGAAGGGTATAAATCCAATAGAAGCAAGATACGCTTGAAAAAGCAAGAGCTTGTGCTTTTTACACAAATTCCCTGTTTTTAAGTGCACTTTGCTCTTCAGTTTACATAAAAGCAGAGGCCTGTTTCATGTCAACATTTCCCTGTAAATGTCATTAATGATGTAGCCAGGTACATTGATATGTCAAATGGAGAGAGAAAAGGAAATTAAAGACAGAGACATGAAATAATTGGCTCAAAAGAAAAGAAAAAGAAAAGGCTGGGTAACATGAAAACAGAAGATATACAAATCAAACAGTTATTCTCTTGAAGGAATTGTTCACCTAAAAATTGTCATTATTTACTCTACATCTTATTCAAAATATGCATGACTTACGTTCTTCATGAGACTCAAAGGTGATGGTTTGTAGAACATCCTGCCTGCTCTTATTCATTGAATGCAAGTTCTTAGGACTGGGAGCTGTCATGCTCTAAAATAACAAAAAGCACCATAAAAGTTCAATTTTGGTCATAAAAGTATATGGATTCGGTATTTGAAAAATAGTGTGCATGGAAAGTGTTTTATAGTGCCCTGCATAGTTTTAAAGTTAAATATAATCAGCCTGAGGGTGTGTAAACAGAATTTTCCATTTCTGACTTATAATAGAAAGTATGGATAATGTTATCATGGAATGAACTGATCTACAAAAAAAAAGTTAATAATGAACTGATGATGATGAAGATAGATGAACAATATGCCACTTGTTCAACAGATGAGCCCAAACCTCCGTTATTAATAAAAAAAAAAAAACATCACTTCCTAACTAGTAAATAAGTTTCTTTATTTAACTTAAAAGCTTATTGTATTAAGTAGAAGTACTATGAGAGAGAGTGTGATTACCTGTATTCATTCATTCTTCTGCCATCTCATATTTTACAATAAAACATTAGTTTGAAAGTAAAAAAAATTATGTCCTTGTTGACTTTGTTTCAGTCCCTTTAAGTATAAGGGTTTTTTTTTTTTTTTTTTTTTGCTGCTGACTCACTCATAAAGAGTGTCTTGTCGCATGGCGGTAACAATATAACCTACAATGAAGTTAAAATCAACATTAAGACAGGGAAAGTTTCTACTCAGTGCACAAAAAGACTATTATTTAAACACTACCATTATTGATATAATATAAATAATGGTATAATCAGATTAATATAAAAATCTGGTGATTAATGTAACAAATCTTGTTAAAACTTTTCATCTTTTATTGAAATTTAACATTTTATCAAACATTTGATAATTGCCTTAATCTTTTGGACAACTGAGAAACAGTATTCAAACAACACTTTATAAACTCACCGTTTCAAGTTTAGTAATATATACTGTATTATATCACACGGAGAGTCAAAATGGCCTACAGGGGACTCATCTCAAGATCACCCATTAACAGTTTGTCTACTGCCCACAACAAAGATCAGTCAAGAATAGAAAATTACTTAAAAATTCATATCAGGAATGTCAGAATCAGAATGCGTAGTTTGTTTATAAAAAATGTCTGTCAAAAAATCCAACACTTCTTAAATAATGTTTCACTAACCCCTGCAAAGTTTTTCAACTGGATTGGCATTTATTATCTTTAGCATGCAGTGTGAACTATTTCAATCAATTCCCTCATTATTATTCTTCAATTTCAGTGAGTGAAGAAATTTATATTCACATGCTTTATGTATTATGCCTGTTATCGTCTTTGACAGATAGCATGTTGTAGGCACTCAGGATGCTTTTTTCTCTGTTCTCAGAAAGTGGTGATGCATCCAAAACATCTGGAAGTGTGGGTTTTACAGAAAATATGTGTACTCCTGGTCCTAAATACTAACCTATTTGTATTGTGCATGTAATTCTTTTGACAGACATCGATGTTATCATATTCAAATGATGTGGATTAGAAAACAGATGGATCATAAGGAATAATTATTTATTCTTAACAGCCAAGAATTTAGTAAATTGATTGCCTATGAGTATGTTATGTCAATAATTTTTAGTCTCCCTAATATTCCAAGCGACAGCCATGCGTAAAGTGTGAAAAGACGTGCAAAATGCTTTTTGTGTTTTTTCATTATACTTATTTTATGGAATGAAGTTTGCCCCCAGTGTGCAGCTATCTAATCAAATTCTGTGATAAGTACTTCACACTTTTTCTTGCATTACTTACATGTGTCATAGCAACCTGAGTTAGTCAGTTACAGTGTAAAAATAACTCTGTATGTTTAAGCTAGAAAAAGTTGTTCATGTTCCCCGCTTTGAAATAAGATTTGCTGTTGACTAATTGCTTAATATCAGGACTGATAATCACAAGGCTGCAGGTTTGAACACTCAAAACATAACCATGAATGAAGGCAACAATGTCCCTCAGTTCGGAGACACAAAATGCAAAATGCAGGACGTGTGGTGAGATACTGAACACTGAGAGAACCAGCTGACATCTGAAAAGAATGAGATATTTCTTCGAATCAACTGACTTCCAAGGACTGTGCAAGCCAGAGGAGGCGCGTGACAGCCCAATCTCCCGAATGTGGGTGGCATAAGCTAGCTGGATGCATTACAAATATATCAGATATACTGTACCATGATTAAACCCATGGGTTGGTCATGAATAACCTCTAAATGGAATGAGCTCAGGGCCACTGGGGGCTACAAACCCTAAGATCGCACACCAGTCACTTACCTGCTATCAGATGAAATAAAATGGGCTTCATGTCTGAATCTAAACTACTTAGTTCTTTATAAAGTATACAGCAGAAACCACACTTTTATTCCGCCTTTGATAAAAAAGAAAGGTCCAAGGAAGGTGTAGCCGTGGGACAACAATGCCAAACTTAGCAACAACTGTGAAGTTAGGAAGCAACATGAAACCATTACACTCTAGGCCATAGCACAAGAATGAAGTGTGAACCAACGCATGAAGCTCACCCACTTAAGGAGAAATTGGTTGTAAATAGATTTTTCAGATTGGCGCCTTATAGTTTAGTTTTGTTTAGTTTAGTTTATTTATATAGCACATTTTTAATACAACAGAGCGTTGACCAAAGTGCTGTAACACATCCACACTATAACACTACAAACAGGACAGCTAGAACATTACAAAACAATACCTCAACACTCTGCTGGCTCAAACGCTAAGGAAAGAAGATGAGACTTCAGGCAATTCTTAAAAACTTTAGAGTTGGGCATGTCTAATATGAGGCAGAAGCCTTGTAGAGGAACCTCTCTATTGCCAAGAGTTAACACACATACTCTGACATGAGGAGGGTCCTTCCCTATCTATACTGCTTATATGACTGAAAATTTGATTTAACAGGCAAGCTGTGCACAAATGTTTTAAAATATCCATTTTGCAGACGAACACTATTTCATGGCATTATTTTATGGCATTGCAAGTACTATTTTCTATTTTTTAGCACAGCTGTAATATTGACCAATCACATCAAGGACTGCATCATATTTATTTAATTCAATCTATACATATTTTATTTTATCAAATCATCTTATTTAATAAAGACATTTATAATGTTATGATATATTTCTGTTTTAAAAAAATGCCATTGTTTTGAACTTTCTATTCTTCAAAACATCCTAAAAATGAATCACAGTTTCCACAAAAAAATATTAAGCAGCACAACTGTATGCTGTACTGAAACACCTGCAGTGTTATTATTGAACATCTACAAACAGGGGAACCTTACAATTAAAGTGTAGTTTAGAGCACAGGGTTTTAACTTAACAGTATATGCCCTCAAAGTTATAAACCTTTTTTTCCCCCCACAGTGTTGCTTTTTTAACAGACCCACACACAAATGCACTCACAAATCAAAGACTTTGTACTGAAAAACATGTCTAAAATGTTTAATCAGATTTATATAAATGTTCATGTTCATACAAATGGTACCTTTATTGGTACAACAGCTTGCCACTGGGTTTTGCCCCATTCACATGTGTTTTTTTACCCCAGTGACTAGCTGTTGTCCATATTCATATATATATATTAATGTCTCTGTGTCATTAGATTGGAAATCTGTCCTGTAGACTCTTAAAGTCTGAACAATATAGCAACAAAAAAAAAAAGGCACAACTCCTGAATAACTGCCAAAACTTAGTGTCATATGCCTCCAATAAGTGTTTTGGGTAGTAGCAGTAGTAGATTTAGTAGAATTTATATATTTTTTATAAGTAGTATTCATCTTTTTGGATTAGTTTTTTAAAACTAGCATTATTTTTTTGTATTATTTTATTATTATTATTATTATTATTATTTAGAACTTAAACCTATTTCATTTAGTTGCTAAAGAAGCATTTAACATTTTTAAGTTTTCATCAAATATTTATATTTTATATCAGCTTCATGTCAATTAATGAACATTTACAGTAACAACAGCACACAAAAAATGTTTTTGTTTGCTTATGATTTCCTAATTCTTGAAATAGTTTTGTGACCTGATATTAAATATGAAATTACATGGAATATCTGTACTTTTCAATATTCAATACTGAACAATGCTACAACCAAAGGACAATTTATGTGAAGTGACAGAAAGAAAGAAAAAATAAACCTTACAAGACCACATCAACTGAAATAATAATAATATAATACTAATAAATAAATAAATAAATAAATAACTTAATAATTTTAAATCACTAATTGTGGTTAAAGAGGAATAAACGTACCCAAAATGATGACATATCCTCTACACTCCAAAAAAAACATACAAAATTGAACTAATATGTACAATTTGGGTACTAATATTCAGGGTCAAGTAAGGCACAAAGATGTACCTTTTAGCGTTTTTCACCAGTGACAGCGTTGTAATTTTTTTTTTTTTTTTTTTTTTTTTTTTTACTGAGATTGAAGCACTGGATGCATAAATGAAAGTGTCATGTTCTGAGGCTGCCTCTGGGTGGCACTGTTTGTCAGCAAGAAAACTCTCACTGAGCCGTTAGACAGAAAGTGATGTGTCTGTATGTGTAACAGTTCAGGTTTGATATTGTTAATATAACAAACACTACACATGAATAATATCACATTGCCAATTCATATGTCCCCTTCTGTACAGTACTGTGTTCTGTAGTTTGTTACCCACAGGGCTATCACTGTTCAATTTTCACTATTGCTTATAGTTAATATGTTTGTATGTGCAGCTGCTTGTGCAAGAGGCTGAATTTTATTCCACGGATATCTAAGAAAGGCCAACTGAAAAGCTGGTTTTGAGAACATACAGTCAGCACAGCTCTCATTATATACTGTTTACTCACACACACAAACGCGTAACACGTCACCTAGGATTTTTAAAATAAGTTGAAGAAAAAGCTTACCACTCCACACAAACCTTTTTTTGCCTTTGCCCTTTCTTTCTTCTTTTCTTTCTTGTGTAGGTTAATGATAGACCTCTATCCTGGTTTGATGTTCACAAAAGGGTGTCTGCTCCGGCTACATCTCTCTCTAAAGAATGAAATCACCAGTAGAAATGTTCATTAGCACTGAAGAAAAAATCCTTTCTTCACAACCACAGAAGCCCAACTCCAGATGTCCAGATGTTATGTAAATTAGCCAAACACATAATTTATTAAGAGCCATAATAAAAAGGTGCAAAGCTCTGTCTGATATGGCTCATAATAGCGAGCTTTACACCTTAATACAGCAAATTTTCCTGGTGAATGATTCATTCACAAAAAACAAAAACAAAAAAAACAACAACAACAAGGCAACAATGCCACTGGGGCAGCTCATGAGCGTTTCTAGAGGCAATTAGGAAAAAAGTTTGGTGTTAAAACTGGCTATTGTCATAAAGTTGGGAACTGAGGCTGACCTGTAACTCATTAGCAGAACAGATCCTGTCATAGAGTGAAACACGACCACTGGACATTGTGAGACTTCATACCCGCTTTCCTCTCACCCGCACAACCAAACAAATGAAATACAACATTTCATGAAATTTTAAGTGTGGAAACCTTACAAAACCCGGGTTAGTGAGGATTCTACTTAAACTGCCCTGACACACTGTCTTGGAAATCCTTGTTTAGTCAGTTTTAAAACTTGCTTCAAGATTTTAAGTCCACATGCAATCAAAATGACCCACTTTAAGGCTTGTTCCCACCAGGATGAATATTCTTTCTACTTAAACCATATTAATTTGAGTGAACAGCTGTTAATGTGTCTGAACATTTGCATACCATCAATGCAATGGAATTTTTTTAACAGAGACATTCTATTCTCTTTTTCCATTGCACTGCGAAGAAAATTTGCCAACCAATGAGATTTGCACTTTTGGTCACATTCCCAGAGCCGATGGTGTTGTAGCATGACACTACAACTTGGTGCTCACAAACAAACTTAAAATGCCATAGCGAAAAAAAGCTCTGGCTCTGAAGCAATTTATTTTACTTATCTATCCATCATAATTTCTAAACCCCACTCTTCCAACCTTACTGAGACAAATTTTTCCTGTTCATTTAATTTCCTGATGGATAAAATCAAGTCCCACCACTACTTTAATTTCTCATTAAATATGTTTATTTCCATCTAAAATGCATCACTTTACTGGTAAAATAGTTTTAGAAAATTGTTTCATGTTGAACTTCAAAAGTTTTACTTACAACCACTCTGTGTGGTTTTGTGTGTGTGTGAATGAGAGAAAAAGAAAGACAGAAAGAGAGAGGCTGACAGACAGAAAGATAGATGAAGAAAAACAGATAAAGCAGTGATCTGGATCAGAGGATATGAGGAGCAGAAATGGTCACCTGGGAGAGACAGAAAACACAAGTGTGTAGCAGTAGCTCCAGCATTACGATCATTTTATTTTTACAGGAGGCCTAAACTTCAAATAAATATGAATACCTAGATTCTGCATTAGAAACTGTTCTTAACTACAGTCATAATTCTGCTCACCCACCAAACTGAAAGGTCCCGATCTGCCCATAAACACAAGAAGAATTTACAGATGTGACATCAACAGGCTGATTTTCACAAAAACTGGTCCAGTCATAAATGTCAGACAATTCTGCATATTGCAGATAATATAACATAAATGTCAGACAATTCTGCATATTGCAGATAATATAAAATCCAATATTTGACGGTGTATTGATAAAATGCTTTTGTAAATGAATCATCATAGAGGAAGTCTATGAAATAATAATATAGCCAGTAATAACAATAAGAAATCATTCTAATAAGTTTTTTTTTTCTTCTTATCAATATTATCAAAAATAAATAAATAAAACTTCCTTCCTAACCATTTTGTGGGTACTTTTTTTCCAGAAATTCTTTTGATGAACAGAAAAACAATTTAATTTGTCCTTGCTAAATAAAAATATTAATTTCTTTATATTAATAAAAGGTTTATTTATATTATATTATTATTATATTATATTATATTATATTATATTATATTATATTATATTATATTATATTATATTATATTATATTATATTATATTTAATGAGTGACCAACAAAGACAGGAAAATGAATGATGTCTAAATTATTGATGGCTCAGTCACAATATGAAGTAATAATAACTTTTGCTTAAAATACATTACTGGAATTTAAACCATAGATACTTTTAACACAGAGACATATATGAACAGATATCAGGTGTCTTGAGAATAGACTTGAAAGAAAAAGTAAATCGGTAACTGCTGGTAAACAGAATACCAGAAACATCCACCTGCTACTTATTTAGGACATCCTCTAACAGAGAATGACCTCTCCCTCTGCAAATTTCTATGCAGTGATCCATTGAGGTTTCAATCATCAGATTGGTCATTAGTGTGACTGATGACCTCACTAATTACAACGTCATTTGCTGCAATTCACAATTGCACCGGCTGTTTTTAACAAATAGGTCAAAAAACAGCAAATCATTTGACAAGCATAAATGAAGTCTCAAATAAGTGTGGCCATTTAAAATGCAAGGACAGATTTAAATGTGAGGCAAAAATCATTTTTCATTGAAAGATTGCTGCAAGAAATAAATGCAGAAAGTTACAGATAACAGGTTTTTTTGCATAAACAAAATATTACTGCAAGAATAGAAAGGCTTAAATTTACCTTCAACTTTTTAATAGGCATAGAATTAAATGCCTCAGGTTACACATGACAAAAGGCAGGCAAGGAGATTCAGTGTCCTCGTTCCCGTCTCAGGTGGACCATGGTTTACATGCGGTTACCTGAGATGTTCCCTTTCTAGGCTGTGCAACGCTGTGGTCCTCTAGTGCGACAGGAATTAAACTCCAACTATGACATGCTACCAAGGCATGAACAGTCCATCTTGTTGCAGAGATCACCAAGGAATGACAACCTAGGCGTACATCTAAACCTATGACATTACCCTACCAGAAAGGGGCCAACCACTGGCGCAACTACAGGCATCACCCCTCACATAGCAAAGGGCCAGACCAATGGCGTCAACTGGGCTTTTTCACCTATTTTTCAGATGAAAGAGGGACATCCAGGCCAATCTAAGACACACAGCTACCCTCAAGAGAGCTATGTTATGTGAGCAACACCTTAGCCCTGATAATACAAGGACCACAGATAAGAATACCTACTTAGAAAACCCTAGCAGGGGTATTATATATATATATATATATATAATATATATATATATATCTATTAAAATTAAATTAACTGCATTTAGCAGATGCTTTGTATCCAAAGCGACTTACAGTGCATTCACGCTATCAATTTTTACCTATCATGTGTTTCCCGGGGAATCGAAACCCCAACCTTGCACTTCGCAACGCAATGCTCTACCACTTGAGCTACAGGAGCACTATGTGTATATCTCTATATATATATGCCCTCAAGGGTTAGAATCCAAACACGGAGGCATAATTCCCTAAAGCTCTGCTCGGCTCACCAGGATAATGAAACTTGTCACACATGCTGAACAAACAGACGGCTCCTGAAGACAACACAAGTTGGTGACGTGTTCTGCAGGCACCCTCTTATAGTTCCGGGCTGCCCGCCTATGACGTTTCGGGCTATGTGGGCCAATAGGATTGGAATTGTTTCACACATGCTTCAGACACACCGGTCGTGGCTGGCGGCAATCCCCCAAGTGTCCACTAGAGAATGCATCTTGTTCCCTAGAAGGTTCCCTAGAATTTTTCCCAGAAACATAAAGAAAGTTTTAATGCTAAATGGCTTTGTGATGTCTACTCCTACGCTTGACAGCAATTATTTTCCAGCATGAGTCTGTTGTACTGATCTGACACCCCAACACCTACTAATTTTCAAAGGTTACCGGCACTGTATAGAGCGAAACTCAAGGATTTACATGGCATTAGAGCTTGATTTGGAAATGTGTGAAGACCTCATTGTCAGAATCCAGCAGTATCCATCAGCTGCTGGAAAACGGTGGCATTGAGCATTTAGTCTGAATCTATGATTCCAAGCATCAGGTTTCACAAAAAAGCATGTTAGTTTAAGAGAGTTGATAAGTTCTGGAGAGGTCGCAATGACCTTTTTGCACAAATGATTCATGAAATGGAGTCGAGGAAAAACCAGTAAAAAAAAAGGTGCTTAAACATGGGACATGCCAACAGTGGCTCTGTTGGAAGTCATTCAGTCCTCTTCGGAGTCATAGATAATAAATCCACATTTATCGACTCTTAATTAGTGACCCAGGCCTCTATCACTCATGAACGGGACCAAATATGGTACTCTATGAATTGGAGAGAAGCCAGAAATCCAGAGTTTCAACCTTATGAAGTAGATGAGAGAAGAACGATAGGGAGTCTTGTGAGGCGAGAGAGAGAGAGAAAGGAGTTGCCTCCGGGCCCTCTCTCTCCTCATTATGATGCTTTTTAAATTGTGTTTGCCTGTGTGTAATGTGTGTGTGTGTGTGTGTGTGTGGTGTGTATCCAAGGTCTTTGGGTAGAAAGTGCTCAGATTGTCCTGCTTCCTTTCAGTGATTCTAGGCGCTATAAAACCTCTGTGACACACACACAAAAAACAAAACACACTTTTACATCAACCTCTGGAGCTCATGGTGGTTGCCAGGGTTACCAATATCAGGCTGATAGGCAGGAATGCATGAACACAAGACGCCTCTTTTCTCTGTCCATAATCCACTTAACATTGAGATAAAGAGCGAGCACCTCATCAAACATGCTTTTCTCTCTCTCTGTCGTTAGCCAGCTGGATGTAGAACATTAGAAGTAGGCCTTACTGTCTTTTCACAGATTTACTCCAGTTTACCACATGCCTCTAGAGTACTTGATTGTAAACTGGTCAATCGTGGCATTGAGAGGTCAGATATTATTGTATAATGATCACTGAACTACATCTTTAACTGCCATCCATTCAAATATACTGGTGCTATGTGTCCTGCATCCCTATCACATAATGGTCTCTGTCTTTTTCATACTAATGCAAGTTAGAATTTCATATGTTCAGCATTAAACCTTAGATAGACCCAGGATAATCCCAGGAGCTCATATAAAGTATAACTGTGTGTGTATTGTGTGTGTGTATATATATATATATATATATATGCTTACTGCAAGTCTCCTCTTTACCAACACCACTTTTTTAACTGTAATCATAAAGTGGCATAATTGCAAGAACTGATTCCTCAGTAGAAATAAAGTGATAAAATGTGATTTGTAAAGTTATAATAGTTATTTTTTAATGTCTAAATATGAATCCAAAAGCAAAACCTGTGAAAAGTGCTATATTAGTAAGTTGAATGAGCCCATGAGCCCATAGTGGTCCATCTAGTGCTTATAATTGGAATTTCAGTGAATTTACTATGTACATGTTTTTTTTTTTACCTTTATAACAATTACAGTGCCTTCATAAAATTTTGCATGATTCTTTAGAATCATATGATGCTTGAATTTACATATTTTTAGGTTTTTTGTCTTCTTTTAGGCTTAGGATCTATAGGCTTTTTTGGGTACACTAGATCAATACCATTTTTTAAATTACCCTGTTGCTATAATATTAATATTACTGATATTCACTCTCCAGAGAATATGCACTTGTTTTGGTTCTGATTGGGTGAAAAACCTAGGACTAATTCGCAAAAGTAGGTTTTGGACAAAACTCAAAATGCCAGAAAAATTGTCATGGTAGAAATGAAATCAGCCATAGCCATTTTGTTTTTTCTTGAGCCGAGGATTCCGATGACACTTGAGTCTACGACAAACGGCCTAGGAATTATGAGCATTTCGCGTTTGTTGATTGCTGCAATACCCCTCATTGGCCAATGGGGGCGAGTATGTGTGTGTGGTGTTATGTATGGTAAGTAACCAACCCTATGGTGTTGAGGGGGACCCGTGTGACTGTAGTGTCTCTCTGTTCAGACATTGGCCCTGTGTCTGAAAAAACCAAGCTGTGGGGGAACTCACAACTTTACGTAAACCAAGACCTGAAATTTCCAATAGAAGAACAGTCGCCTTTCAATAATACATTAAGTGGTCGGGACAGGCATACAACTCCAGAAACTGAAAATAAGCCACCTCTGTGACATAAATTAACAAAAGACTAAAAGTGGTGTAAGTGGCCTTTATATACATGTGGAGCATCTGTCAAAGTGAAGCTCTGAGGTGTGTAAAGGCTTGTGTAAAATATTTTAATGGCTACTGACAGTGTTTTGTCATAGACAAATGCATCTAAATAATACTTTTATTATATGAGTAACTAAGATTTTATTTTCCCTCTATGGCTAGGCTGTGGTCACTCAATCTGTAATCAGTATTCCCCTTCGCCCTGTGATCTCTGTCACAATATCACTTATTTGTAAGATCATTCTGGACTTTAATCAACAACCTCAATCAGACCACAAAAAGGACCGTGAATGACCAGGATGAAACAAAGTTCATTCCTGGAGGACAAAAAAACAAATAAACAAACAATCATTTATTCCCTTCCTATTTGTTTAAAATAGCCTCTTTTTCAATTTCTGTTTAAAAACGTATTACTACACACAAGAGAAAGTGTGTAAAGGCCAAAGTTCAAAACTACTGCTAGAAACCCTGCAGCAAAAGTCACTCAAAGTCTAACCTTTAAATACTAAAAATATTGTTCTAATAACCAGAATCAATGCAAAATGCTTGTCAATGCCATTTATTGTGCTTAATATGGTTTGAAGTTGACATGAAATGAAATGTTCTAAATCTGTTATTGTAAATCTATGTTATTGAATTTTACTGTAAACAATCATCCATGCATGTGCTAAATTTTTGTTGATTTTCAGGCTTTTTAGTAGACACTTTTTTAAATCCTTATGGGAAATTTTTTTTAAGGATATTTCCAGAATGAAGGCCGCTGAAAAAGTGGACAGGCATTGTTGCTCTCTATATGGCAGGACAAATCTGTCACTACTTCCATTTCATCCCAACTTTAATATAAGTTATGAAAAATATTGACAATTTCTACAAACAAAATTACTTCCTGCAATCAAAATGGAAGCTGATATGTGCTGTTTGAATGGAAACTGCTGTGAACACAAAAAAAAATCTAAAGAAGAGAATACCAGAAGGTTTCGGTCACATATTGCACACAATACTGAACATTTCAGAATTTAAAAATGATTACGCAACACAAATTGAAAAATTTTATTCACTGAATAAACTGAATTCAATTCCTATGCTTCTCACTGCTGTAACTTTGACCATAGTTAGTCACAATATTTAAATACTGGAATGAATCTTAAATTATCTTACTGCTTATATACGATTGAGCAACGTGTTGTTGTCTCGTGGCTCCCACTGTTTCAGCATTTGGTGTTTTTGACTTTTTTTTTAAATACAAATGATCAATGACTGGAAAGGCATTATTGTCTGTCCTTTAAACGGCTGTTGACAGAGGTGCTGTGATTTGTTTATGACAGGGGTTGGCAACCTACGGCACACGTGCCAACAGTGGCACGCAGAGGGATAATCACTGGCATGCGAGCAGTAGGGAAAACGTCTCTGGTTACGCATGTAACTATGGTTCCTCGAGGGAACGAGACGCTGCATCGGACTGTTTGCGCGCCTCCTGGTACCTGTCTACGATGGAATTAACAGCGTTGCCGAACAGGCCCGAAGACACAAGCGGGGCGTCCATGAGGCAGACCCTATATTTGTCCCTCATATCAGCCACAAAAAAGGGTCAGCCACAAATGTCTCTGCAACCACCAGTGCTGCCATCGACTGCCCAATGGCACGGGTGGCCTCCTTGGTAGCGCGGAGAGACAAATCAGTGGTCCTCCTGAGCTCCGTAATATCCTCGGATTTTTATGTGCTCACGCTCGTCTAGTTCCTTCAGAAGGTCGACTTGGTATGCCTGTAACACTGCCATGGTGTGCAGACACGCACCAGCCTGACCTGCTGCCCCTTGCCCACCAGCACTGAGGCAGTACGCAGTGGCTTGGAGGGCAATGCCAGAGTCTTCAAAGACGATGCCGCGCCGGGAGACAGATAGTGAATAGATCGCGAGCGAGTATCTGTTCAACCCTTGGCATCGTCTTTTAGCCACACTGCCGTAATGATCAGAAGCGGGAATGAAGAGGTGGGACGAGAAGGGCTTTCCCCATGATTTACACACCTCAGTGTGCAAATTTGGGAAAAAAAAGGCAGGCTCCGGATTGGAGGTGGCGGCTTAGTTTCGCAGAAAGCGCTCATCCAACTTGCATTTCTGTGGTTCAGCCTTTTTCTCGGCAGGCCAATCGTTATTCAACTTGGCCACGGCACGAGTTACCACCTCCAATAGCTCCTCATACTGGGGTGACTGAGGGGGATGAATCCTCATCGATGCCCACCATGTCAATCTCTTTGAAGGAAGACAGGTGAAGCGTCGAGCCTGCATCCCATGGGGAAGTAGCGCCGGAGCGTGCTTCCGATACCTGAGAGCGGGTACTGGATCTGGCGGGTGAGGAAGAAGATAGGGACTTGCCCGTCTCCATTCCCTCCGCCAGATCCAACTGCGAACCCCGCAAGCGAGACCGCTGCTCTGCCTCGGCGGAAGCAGGACCAGCACCGCGGGGAACACTAGCGAAGGCTCCCTCGGCAAAAAGAGCCTTCCTGGAGCGGAGAACATGCAGGGGAAGCCGCTCGTAATTCGGGCAGTTGGCTCTCTCGAGACTCTGCATGCTCCGCTCCGAGGCAGACAATGCACAAACTGTGTATCCCCACCTGTAATGTAACACGGGCAGGGAGGAGCACACAGCTTGAAACGCTGCCTGCCCTTGCCCAGTTTGTGCTTAGTCTTTTGGGTTGCTTTTGACATGTTGGGAGGGACAAACAACACTAAATTAGACACATAAACGAAAATGGTACAGACACACACAGAGCACTTGCTGAAAGACAGAAGGCTAAATGCCGGCTTTGCACATGCTTTTAAGCTTCCTGGTCTCTGATGTCACCAGCCTATGACTTCTCGCCCATCCACTGGTCTGATTACACAAATGATTCAGAGCCAGTCACGCTGAAGGCGTTCCCAAAGTGTTCTCCGACGCAGCTCGAGTTCCTGAAGAGGAACTGCATACTGACGTACATTTTGAGGTAATAACTTCTCATAGTCACACAGCCTGTTAGGAGCTATAAACACTATTAAAGTGTGAGAATTAACTTGTGCTAGTCTACGGATGAGCGCGACTGCTGCACAAACTAGGCACTTCAGATCAAAGCCTCAGCGGTCTAGCAGTGCTCGTCAATGTCAAAATGACTGAGATGGCCAATCAAATCAAAGTAGGCGGGGTTTATGGTTCACAGAAGAAGAGCTCGAAGCATCAGTTTAACATTACAGAGAGCGAGGTAAGATGAAGCAGCAAATCATTTAATATTAGTAAGCTTTTAACAATATGTTTTAAGATAGAAATATTAAATGACCGACAGCCATGTCCAGTGATGCAAACTACTATATGGTATTTTGGGGGGGGGGGTGTGTTTTAAATTTTTTGGGTTTTGTGTCACTCTCTACAAAAAATGAAAACAGCCTGGTTACTCAAAAAACAGCGATTTTACCCCCCTCGTTGCTGAGAAATATGTAGCGATTCAGTATCGATTTATAAAAGTTGCGTGGCAGCGCTGACAACAAGTTTATGAGTTTCTGAATGTAACTTTTTGCAAAGCAAGATTTCAGATATCTGTGTGCTAGTGTTTATCTGTGTGCGTGTGTGCATGCACGCACATCAATTAAAGCAGTGCATTAATATAGAACGGTGATTAAACTGATCGGTTACAGTGGTGTTCAGTACGTTATTCAAGAAACTTTTCAAAAGTTTAAAAAACAATTTATCCTCAGAAATGATTTGCATGAAAATCAAATAGGCCTTTTTTTTTTGGTATAGTATTCATACCCCTTCAAAAATTATGAAAAACTATTTGCATGAATTTGCATACGATTGTTGCAAAAGTATTCATACAGAATAAAATTAAAAATGGCACATCATGCCAAAAAGGTTGCCCCTGGTTTTATGCCTTTGCTTTTGGGAGAAACGGTGTATAGAGACAACCTGCTGTATAAAAATGTGAGAGTGAATCAAGACATGCACCTCTTTCAATGTGATTTCCTTGCAGCAGACTTGAAGAAGAGAAACGCACATCCCAGACGCGATGTTAATAGCGTCATTAACAACAAGCTGCTCTTTTCGGCTGTGTACGTGGATTAATCAGGATGCGTTGGCATGCGTTAACAAACAAAGTCAAAGCAGATTCTGTCATTGCCACTCTTTATTAGCATTAGCAGTGTTTCTTTCCTGAATGATTAAGTTTTTTGTTTTTTTTTTTGGAAAAATTCAGCTGAGTGAATTATTCAAATGACTCATAAAGACAATCACTTGTCACCATCTTACTGGAGTTACAACTTAAGGGAGCCAGTCAGGTAAAAAGCATATAGACACTGATTTGTGTGTTCACAGTTATGATGTATCCTACTGTAGTTTACTGAACTCATGTGACTTTGGTGGTTTGTTTCACACTCGGAATCACTGGTTTCAAAACAAATTCAAGTGCTTGTGACAATGCCCAATAATAGAGTAGAAAATGGTAAAGAGATTAATTTTTAGAATGCTATGTCACGTGCAAGACTCATTTTTTTTTTTTTTGCCCCCACATGTCATGTGCATGGCTCTGTAGTACACATAAAGTGAACTGTTTAACTAATAGCTAACTGGCTGGGCAGGGCCGGCCCTAGCTTTTTGGGGGCCCTAATCAGATTTTCAAAGGACAATGTATAAGTGTAAACAAATGTTTGAATAAAGGTATGGCATATTTAAATATTTGGTGCTTATTTGATAAATACCAAAATTAATAAAAGAATCTGAATGGCTGTTTGAAAACATGTTAATACTGTTGGACTTTGACCTTGTGACAAACAAGCAGGTGTCAGAAGTTGCGCTTGTGTAGTGCTGCTTTGTGTAGAGGGGTAACCATGGTAACGGCAGTATTTCTGCTGTTCCTAAAGCGGCACCTGCTGTCAGAGAGTGAACTTGCATTTCTATTCAGCACTTCTGCTGCTTTTGTTCAGATCAACGAATACTGAACTGATCAAATACTGTGCGTTCTAAAAATCAAAACCATTTGGATAATAAGATCTATAGAATTATTCACGTATTTGAATGTGCCCACTGTAACAATACTTTGTTGATTAAATCTTTAGGTTTGTTGTGGTATTTGTAATAAGATTTCTAGAATTATTCACAAAGTTTGAAGTGCCCAAGCCAACAATCCTCACTTACCCTTACCTTGATCCCTTTCTTTTCTCTTTTCCCACTTATTTGCAGTCTACACCCATTTTATAGTGCCGCCTCTTATTTTTTTCAAACATTGACACACTGACTGAAACTTTATAAAAATTATTATACCAAGCATTACTGTCTGAACACTGACATGGGGCCCCTTTGGATAATAAGATCTATAGAATTATTCACGTATTTGATTGTTAGGTTTGTAAGGATCTGGGGCTGGGGTGGCAAAAGACAATTCTAGTTGTACAAGATGAAATTCCATCAAAAAAATATTCATAAAAAAATCAATAAGGAGGGTTGAATTTAATTGCATTTTTTCAACAACTGGATTTTCCAAGAGTTAATTCAATGATAGAATTCATAGTCAACTTTGTAAATATCCAAACTCTGTGTGTAGCTACAGAATGGGATTAAAACTTGCAACTGCAAGATATGTGGTCATTGTTCCAAAAGAGCATTATAAAAAGGTAAAAAAATAAAATAAAAATAACCAAAAACAGAAACTGACAAGTGGCTTTTCAAATATATTCACCTTTCATATGAGAGCTCAGGGCTTACTGATTTATGGAAAGAACTGAGTAGGAATGGCAATACGATTAACTGACTGTAGATCATCCCTTACCCTCTACCTGATTCTCTTCAGGCCCTCAGGAAGGGCCTTTGGGGAAGAAGGGACTAAACCATTGCTCTAACACTGGATGGATGCATTGTGTGAGTCATGACAGTTAAAGTAACACCCCTTGAACTCCTCATACTCACCCAGGTAATAAGTAAGGACAGGTGCCGAGTTTCGTGAGGAGTCTAGTGTATCACCTTTATGAATGAGAGGAAAAGTGATAGAATGGTTGGTGATGTACAAAGTAAATCAATTGAAGTAAGGTAAAGAATATATATATATAAATATATATATATATATATAAATATTTCCTTTCCATTTATGTGACTGCATTGTCTATGATCAGGCTCGAAAACAACTGTGTCAGTTTAGACAGAGATGAGATTTGAGGTGAAGTGTGAATGAGTGCGACTAGACATATAAAGAGACAGAGATCAGGAGGTGGATGTTGTGACCAAGCATATGACTTATCTGAATAAATATGACTGTGAGAGGTTCATTCTGGAGCATGATGCATCTCTGTTCATCTTTGATTAATTCATGAGTTATTTCACTTGCTGTGGGAAGCTGTACTTGAATGATTTACCATGCCTGCATCAGTTGGTATTTCAAATGTGACATTTCAAATGGCTTATATATTATATATTCTAATGTATTAATTTCATGTTGCTGTAGGTTATTCACGCTACAATTACTGTAAGTTCTGACCATTATACGCCAAGAAAATTTTGAGACCCTGCTCAGTTGCAGTTGTGTCAAGAGGTCTTTCAAGATGTGTTCTTGCGTTAAACAGCTAGACGGAGCGCAGTGGGAATAAACAGAAGGCACATTTATAGGCTTCTTAGCTCTCAGACAACATTGCTAACGTACACACCACACACACTCCTCTATATGTAAATATGTTTATCCTGTACCCAAATTCATCCATTTGGGCCATGTTTTAAAACTGACATTGATCTTCTGTGCTGCGTGTCAAAACTTTTAAGTATTTGTATCTACACATGGCATCTTAAAAACATGCCACTTATGGTACGGAATGCTAGATGCACCATTAAGGCCTGTTCAAACCAAGGACAATATAACTATAATGATAAAGACAGGTTTTAAAATCATTCTAACTTAGCAGGACCAATGTTCTTAGCTCGTTCTAAGCTCATCAGGGCCCCCTGCTGGACTGGAGCCCTCAGCAAATATCCAGCAGGACAAATGCCTTTATTTGCCTTTGAGCATACGTTATGATTTTATGTCGATCATTATGTTTTGTTTTTTTCCCCGTGTGGTGTCATCTTGCATATCTTTTTTGCAGAATTCACTTGTGGTAATGGGCAACAGTTGTCTCCTCATATTCTTGTGTTTATATATTACGTTTATTTTGAGTGAGAAAACACGCTGATTTACATTCAGAAAGCAATAATTCATAGTTTTTACACTCAGAAAGCAATAATTCATAGCAACAAGTAC
The DNA here is from genome assembly GCF_018340385.1 of Cyprinus carpio. Lineage (NCBI taxonomy): Eukaryota > Metazoa > Chordata > Actinopteri > Cypriniformes > Cyprinidae > Cyprinus > Cyprinus carpio. The sequence goes on along the minus strand of NC_056588.1, from coordinate 13,034,430 downwards.
TGTAGCTAGTAAGTCACACTGTTTCTATGAATAAAAGGTGAGCCGGCACCCACAGACGCCTGATAATCATCAGAACTTTCCTTTTCACATGCTTGTCATGTTCAGCAGCTCTGCAAGCAGAGAACTAAGCTGTATTTTCATCATTCTATTCAAAACTGAAATGAACAGATTTGGATCTCAGATACGACACTCTCTCTCAGCCGTTTGCTCTGAAAATTCTCCAAAAGTTGTTAATTTGACAATGTCTTTCATTAGCACTCTGTGATCAGGTTTTCAGAAAAGAAAGACAACGATAATATTATACACATTACGGACAGTGCAGAACGTCTGATAGTTGAAATGGCGTGGAGGCGTTAATTAAGTTCTGTGATGAATGCTTTGCTCCCCTTCTGTTATGGATGTGAAGTTCTTCATCCTGCAGCTAGGCAGAGGCTTAGATAATGTCAGAATTACAAAGGTAAATTTGTCAAACTTGTGAACAGACTATTCACTTGTTGTTTTTGGGAAGTGTGACATCTGGAACATGTGCAAATGTCGACAGTTGTTCTGTTTGCTGGAAATTAACAATCCTTTGCTGTTGGTCATTATTTTATTGCATATGTCAACCTAATATACTTCAAGGAATATGCTAGCCTAAAATTAGCACTCAACTGTGTTCACGTTTGGTGTGCTGACATTAACTTTAGCTTGTATAATATTTAGAATTTAGAAGAGTTCAGGTTGCATTAAATATATCCCTTTAATGCCAGCATGTGGGGATGTATCTGCTGCCGTGTCTCTCATCCATTGCTCTCTGTGATGTCAGGTTTTACTTAAGCACATGAAATATATAATCTGCCTTTGGACTTCATACCTTTTAAAATATGAGTGGCTTTATCTGCATGCCAAACAGAGCACTGCATGATTACACTTGAAACGTATTTGGATTTTTCATCATTCACATTAAGATGACTGTTGTTTCCTTTTTTATTGCTTTAAACACTTTATACACATCATCATTGTTTTTGTACATCCGGCGGGTGTCTTGACAATGGCTGTAGAGGAATGTTCTATTGTAGCTTTCAGAAATCCGTGGTTCTTTGCTGAAAGTAAGCATGGATGAAAATCACTTTACAAGAGAGAGGAATTTTAGTATGGGATCATTTTCTTCAGAATTCCTATGATTTTATCAATTCATTATGTTGATCCCCCAGCATCCTGCTTCCCAAAAATCCATTTTTAAACACAGACCTCATGCACAAAGAAACCTGATGGTAATGTGTTCCTACAGCCTGTCATCCTCCTCAGGGGAAAAACACAAATACATGGTTCTAAACCTAACCTAACACTAACATTAAAGGATCAGTCCTCTTCATGTTCAAAGTTTAATTTTTTTTCATCAAACCTTTTAGAGTGCAGAGATGAAAGAACATTCTTATTTTCTTTATTACAGATCTAGTGAATAAAGAGAAGATGTCATATATTGTTTAAAATGGCTAGAGAATGACCTTTGTGGTATATTATGTTCCTCTATGTTTATGGGGTCAGCCTGATTTAGGACACGGACATTCCTTAAATAGGTTTAAAGTGACTTGAAAGACACTTTCTTTTACTCTTTCTAGAAGTATATTGTGGAAAGATGGGGGTGGGGGTCACAACATCTTTTACAAGGTTTATTGAAGAAAGTCATTCTAAAAGGGTTTATGTAGCAAGTCAAGAGGCAAGAGGATGACATGGAAATCATTTTTCTATCCTTCCCAATTTCTTTCTCTTTATCCCTTCCAATTATGGTAGAACCTATAGGGCATGATTGTACAGTGCTCTGATTTGACTGTGTGAACTGATATTTTACCCAGGTTTTACTGAATTTGTCTTTTCTGCAAATTCTCTCTTTGTATGGAAATGACTTGTGAGATTGAAAAGTTGAAAAGAACCATTTAAAGTGTGCATAAATGGAAAACTGACCCAATTAAATTCATGTTATTCCAAAAAAAAAAACAGTTTGTCTTTTGCTATGCCAAACATCTTTCCTTTATAGGCCACATAGGCTTGTTAATCATTTGGCAAATAGCTATTTAGCTATTATTTTGGTATTAGCTCAAGACTTTCTGAAATTCACTCAGAATTACGTCAGATTATAGGAATAAATTGGGTTATTTTAAAAAGTGCACAGTATAGATACTGCATAAATTCAGTTTGATGGAATTGTTTTCCCCCGCACTAAACCACTGCCCAAGTATGATGCTTTGCAGACTCTGTCAAACTGAATTGAGGGAATATCGATCTGTGAAATGGTCCAACAGCTCAAATATGATGAATGATAATGATATTTCAATGGAGAATATTATGTGATACCTAGCAAACCTTGGTTTGAAAAATGGTGGAGTGCAACATTCTGCTCATTTCAGTGGATTTTAAAATTAAATTGTTGGTGAAGCCAGCTTTAGACTTTGAAACCAGTTGTCACAGCTTTGCTATCAAACTCTTAGTAAACATATGTTTGGTGTGAAATAGTGTCAAAATGCCAATTTAGAGCAGTGTAACACTAAATCCTGTTTGTTAATTTTTTTTCTGGAGTAGATATTTTGTTCACTGTTGGTGCTTTAATAAGAGTGTAATAATTTTGCTTCTGTTTCAAATTATTGGCAGTTTTTTATTTTTTTATTTCCTGGTTCAGGCTATTGTGCGGTAGAGAGCAAATTCAAGGTCTGAGGGTAATCTGTCCGTTTTGGGAGATAAACAAACATACTGAAGGCCAGCAGCTCTGGTAAATAATTTTGTTTGAAGTAGATAATTTGTTTGTCATCTTTTGTTTTCCTCAGTTGCAGATGAGGCAGTCTATCAGTGGAAGGTCCACTCAAATGACGTTAAAGGGTTAGTTCACCCAAAAAATGGACTGCAATGATAGAACTCCGACTAGATTCGTCTGAAAGAAGAAAGTCATATACACCTAGGATGACTTGAGGATGAGTAAATTATGGACTAATTTTCATTTTTGGGTGAATTAACCCTTTAAGACATTAAATGCTGGAATCATGCTGTACTTCAATTTACATGTGCAAAAATTTAATGTTCTATTGTATGAAAAATGGTTTGTAAGTTGTTGAGAGTTAAATAAATCAAGTTACCATAGATGTCAAAAGTAGTTGATGTATAATGTCACGAATCTGGCCTCTGTGGCCCTTCCTGAACACCACCAGAGGGATCCCTCTCCTGAGTATTAGTTTAACTACATTTCCCACAATACACCCGTACCTGAGACTGATTGCCTGCACAGGTGTTCCCCATTTCAGTGACCCATTTAAGCAGTATCCAAACTCTCAGTCATTGTTGTGTTTTACCCCGGCGACATTACTAACCGTTTCTCCCCTGTTTCACTGTGTACTACCTTGGACTGATATTGTGATTCTCTGATTCTCTGCTGCCTGCCCTGACATCATGATTTTGGAATTGTCTCTGATACCCCTGTTGTTGTTACCTGATCTCCACCTGTTTGACTCTTCTCTTGAATAAAGCTGCAAATGGATTAGCATTACATTATTATATACTTTATTATAATAAACATTATAATAAGACAAACTCAGATAAACCATATATTGTTGTAGTCGTATGTTTATTAGTCACGTTGAATTAATGAAAGCAGTTAAATTTGTTTATTGGCAACTGCTATAGTTATTTCCCGGGTTTCTTCTTTGAGGTGTATTTGGAGTTTCAGTGCGAGAGCGCCCTCTGGCCTTCGGATGGAGATTTACTGCTGATCACAGAACCATGCTTCACTGAAAGATACGCATGACAACAGCAGCTTCTGCCTAATCGCAATTTATCACCTTTGCAATTTAATTTTGATTAATCATGCAGCCCTAGTTAATATTCATTAAATGTCTAATGGAAAGGGTTTACTTTATGTGTTGTGATGGATTACCAAGCTTTAAACATTTTTAAATAATTTTTTTTTGTCTTCAGTTAATTTTAAATGATCATGTGGTCTGACAAATTAATAAAAACAAAAAAAATCTAATATTTCATACAGTCCCTCAATGAATATGAGCTCATAAAGATGCATGCATAATAATTATAAAAGGACTGGCAAAATACTGTCCCTAAAACTTTTGCACTTTAGTACTGTGTTTTTGAAAGAAGTTATGCTCACCAAGGCTGCAATTAATCTTCTGATCAAAAAATACAGTAAAACGGAAATATAGTGTAATATTTATTTATTTTATATTTTATTTATTATTTTATGTAATATTTATTTATTTATTTTATATATTTATTTATTTATTTATTTATTTTATATTTTTATTTATATACAGCATTTTATTTGTTTATTTACCTTTTATACAATTTTATAATGACTGTTTTCTATTTGAATATATATTTTAAAATGCAACACTTATTCCTGTGTTGGGAAAGCCAAATTTTAGGCACTTCATTACTCCAGTCTTCAGTGCCATACAATCATTCAGCAATCATTCTAATATGCTGATTTGGTGCTCAAGAAACATTTCTAATTGTCATTAAATTATTAATGTTGATAACAGTGCTGCTTAATATTTTTGTGGAAACCCTGGTCTTTCAGGATTATTTCAAAACTTTCAAAAAGCAGCATTTATTTGAAACTGAAATTTTTTGTAATATTTCAAGCTTTGATGAAATTAATTTATTCCTTGTGGAATAAAAGTGTTACTTTCTTAAATCTTACTGAAAAACCAATAATTTTACAGTAGGATAAATCATCTTAGTTTCTCAAACATGAAGATTTGTTCTCAAAACATTTGAAGGCTTTCTGCTCATCTCCATTGTTGCATTTTCCCATATTTTTACTGATTATAAAGACATGTGAAGAGGGATTTTGGGGATTTACAGTAACCAACAGAACAGCATAAAAAACACATTAAGTGTGGCCTACTGCAGTCTCTGCATTACAGCAGCCCTGCTGTTTCTCTCCTGGGTTTTCTCACTAGAAGCTGTTTGTTAGAAAGCCGATTTGTCACCTCAGCTATGCTGTGAGCATCATTAGCAGAGGTCGACAGCTCTCTGACATCGACTGGTTTCATGGTTGTATTCTCCTTCTCCACATGACTCTCTCTCTCTCTCATTTAGTACTCGGGATAAAAATCATGCTTTGGTAGAGCCTCTAGTGATGAATGCCCAAGCTTGGAAGAAAGATACCGTATGCAAGACAGGGGTAGCTTACAGAAAGGTGTTATTATAATTCCAAAGGACCATATGGCTTAGGTATGAAATGGTAGCTTGGGTGTGGTGCAAAATGTTTTAGCTGCGTGTGGAAGTCAGAGATATTGTGGAAAGTATTGTATAATGCACTGCAAAGCACTGTCAGCAGAAAATGACAAGTTCTATATTAAAACTTTTAACATCTGTTTAATGCCGTGAAACTACATTTATTCACATTCAGGCCACGTTTTCAGGCCAAATATATGCTCCATATATATTTACTCCTAATACAATGTGTACCATATGTTTACCAACTATTGCAGTGCATGGTAAGAGAAGAAACCCACGCGAGGGACCTGTTAATGAAATAAAGATCTTTAAAACAGTAAATTTAGCCATGAGGAGCTGTTGGGGAGTGAGCTGCTCATTATGCTTTCCTCACTGTGTTCTTCTGTTCTGTGAAATCATGTTAGATTTGAGTTTGTTAAAAAGATCATGTTAAAGTGTTTAAAATAATGGGCAAGCTCAGTAAATGTAAGTGTTGTGCTGTATTTAAGCCCAAACATGCCTTTTGCCAAATACAGGTTTCAGGAAGTGTGATGTGCAAAGCACATATTATGTGATTGTGTACATTTTGCATTAGTACCCGATTTAATTGCTTTAGAGAAAAACCTAAACCAGGGTACTAAAACCAACCTCAGAATCAATGGAAAATGCAAACTGCTAAAACACACCTACTGTATGCATACATTTCACTGCAGTTCCCAGGTGAAATGAACACCAGAGGCAGTAAAACACCAACAACTTTTTACATAAATTATGATGATGAGCAGATAATCGTGAATAAAAGCTTTATTTTTGCCAAGTTCATTGAATGGCCAGTGTTCTTCAATTCTATAAGCCCTATTATACCTAGCCAAAACATTCTCATTCAGTTTTTCATTCCTTCGGCTAGCTCAATGAGAACACCTTACAAACATCTTCAAGGAAACCTTATTCTCACCTCAGGCTGTAAAAGGACTGCAACCAAGTGACAGCTTGCCTCACCATCAACTTGGTAGGCTTCTCTATATCCTTGTCTTTTTTCTTCTCTCTTTCACTCTCTCTGTCATTCTCTTTGCATTCTGTCTTAGCCTCGGCTTCACTATGTCCTCCAGTGCTAGAGTATATAGTGAACGAGAAGTATGAACAGAATCCGAAATTGCATCCAGCTCGAGGTAAATAAATGAGACAGAGCAGCTTCTTCTTTCACATCACTGGCCACTGACAAAACAGTTCGAATTATTAATCCTGACAGAATGTATGCTTCCTAATTCCACTTTTTACTCTCTTTCCTCATTCTGGGCCATATGGCAATGCAAATTTGAATGCAAAATATATGATGTCTTGAAATTTGGCAACTACACTATGGTGACTAATTATAAATGATTGACATTATTGAAATAAAACAATTGTAATTGTTTTTCAGTAACAATATTTCCTTTGAGGATGTCTGCAACAGAAGGCATTCTTTAGGCATTGTTCTTTTTTCTTCATAGCGGTTCTTACTTTGCCCGTAGTTCAGCTTGTCATGGACAGTCTTCACTCTGTTCGATTCTGGTTCTCTGAGGTTTGACCAGTGCCGAAGCAAGGGAGCAAAACAAATCAAACAAAAGTGTGTTGCTTTCTAAAGTGTGTTCTCTCCCAGGAGAACCTGGTTATTTTCTTTTCAGAGTCTTAGGCTGAAAGCATTACCGTTGGACAACAATAATCAAGGACGGAAGATATTTATGTATACAGGGACAGTTTACCAATAAATGAACATTCTGTAATCATTGACTCACCTTCATGTCAGTGAAAAACCTATATTATGCCTTTCTTTTCTTCCATGCTAACACAAAAGAATTTACTGAGAGCAAAATGTCCAAGTTACTTTTTCCATACAATGAAAGTGAATGGTGACCAACGACAGTCCGTGGACAAAAGCAGCTCGGCCATTCAGCCTAAACATCTCCTTTTCAACAAAAAAAGAATCATATAGGCTTAATGCCAGAATTTGTAAATTTCTGCCTGAAATACTTCTTTAAATTCTCCCTGCAAGCCTGACATTTTAGACATTTATAAACAGGGTTGAGGGTAAAGGAATAGCCTTAATCTTAAAACACAAATTATTAACTTCCACTAGGCAATGAATTATTTATACACAACATGTTTCTTTCATTAAAGTTTGAAAAGGTGAGTAATACTGTAATGCACTGTACTACTGTCTAAGGTCAGTTGTCCACCAAAGTTTGTTTTTTTCCCGAGGGTTATCATATTTTTTTCAATAGTTTTCATTGAGAATGAATGCCGCGCGTTTTTTTTTTAAACACAAGGAGTGTTATGAGGCACTGAGCATTTATTCTCCCTTTGGGTGGACAAAGGTCAATTTGATTTCCATAGTTTGGCGCTTACTGCTGATCCATCTTTTATAATGATCAATTTGCACTTGTAAGTACTTTGCTATTGTTATCACCTCAACAAACATTTATACTTTGGAGTCAAGCTGCAGCAGGTTTATATAAAATTATATGTGCCTGGATCTTTTGACTCCTCCTAGTTTATATTGACTTGTACACTGCATCATGATGGGAGTCTAAATGGGCAACAGGATTAAAGATTTTTGAAAACTTCAATACCAGAACGTTCGTATATTAAAGAGGCGAGAGGATGGGGGGTGTGTCACTGTCACTGTAGTAATCCTAAATGCCTATGAAGAGAGCTGACACCTTCATAATGCGAGCTGGGCCTACGATAACTAATGTCTTTAGGAGGCTCACACACACAGCATAATCCTCCTTTGATTGATGGAGGGGGGCCAGTGTGCTCATTGATCAAAACTCTCCTCCTCCTTGCTCCTTTTGGCTTGAGACTGAGGCAGAGAATTAGTCAATAGAGGAACAAAGAGAAAACTAAACTAAATAATAGATGATGAAGATTTGATTTTTCTCATTCTTCATGCTTCTATGGATCTTTTATGCTATTTATCTTGAGTCCAATCTCTTCCTATTTCTCTGAGAGATTCTGTTTATGAGATTATGAGGGAGAGTGGTGTCCATTTTTCTGGTTTGAATGCCTCATGAGCAGCTCTCATGCTGAATGCAACGCTGAAAGCCTCTTCAGTTGCAGAGCTTCCTTAGAAATCACCAGCTATTGCTTGCAGGGTCGTTTTGTTAAATAGACACTTCTGTTTTTCTATAGCCTGACACATCCGCAGCAATATGAGTAGTCGAGTGGAGTGTGAATGAGTAATAGTAACACTTACCCTCTTGGAACCTGATCAATTTGGAGAGTGCATTGACTAGTACGAGCACGTGGCATGTGGAGGATATCTGAAATGACCAATGTTTGTTTCTTCATTTCTGTTATTCATTCATTCTTTATTTTTTGTACTTTAATATTCATTCATTCATTCATTATTTCAGTTAATTCATATTCAGTTTGTTTATTAATGAATATATTCATTTACTGCTGAATGTTATTCATTAATTGATTTTTATTTCTGTATTTTTTTTATTCTAATATAAAATAAGATAATTTTGATCTCAAGAGACAGAGAGAACTAACCAAATAATATATGATGATTTGATTCTCTTGTTATTTATTAACATATGTATTTTTTCTTTCATTCATTTTATATTTTTGTATTTATTTGTTTTATTTTTATCCTTATTGCTAATTTAACATTTTAATTATATATTGTTTATTAACTATATTATTATATACAGTACATCAAAGTAATTTTTGCATTTTTTAAAACATTGCTTCAAAACTAATACAACAATAATATAAAAAGAAATGTGTAGCTTTACTCCTGTCTGTTGTTTGCATACTATTTGCATATTATTAGTCACCTAACTAAGCAGCCCATACTATAATAGAATCATTTGTTCAAGGAATGCATTATTCAAATATTTTATATCAGAAGAAAACGCAATTGTTAATGTGTTTCATTTATCACAAGCAATTTGTCAGCAACATGCCAATCGATTCACTATTCATACAGCTGGAAGATGAATCAACAACAGTACAGCATTGCTTTAATATTATTATTTGTAGAAATCCAGCCACCACTTTGCATAAGGAAACAGCAGGTGCAAAAAATGTTTCAAGTAAATGCATTACAAAGGTCATACTTTTGTCTGCAGAGCCACTGAAATTGTCCTTCGGCAACAAATCAGACTTCACTATTATTTACTGTATTGATGTCAAGTAGCAACCAAAACTCAAAAGCCAAAGTCTGTTTGTGAACGGCATGTTTCATTGATCATGACTCTTTTAACTCACTGCAGGGGGTAGACACAGAAAATATTATAAATAGGGTATAGATCTTTTTAGCTTTTTTAGTCAACCAATGCACAAAAGAGGAAAATCAAACAATCACAGCCCAGGATGCGAGAAAATAGATGTGTCTTGGTTTGGGCTGGTGTTTCTGCTCCTTTAACTTTATTTTATAATGGTAGTACTACAAAAATGGGTGTGAATGGCTCACAAGTGTTTTTGCAATAAAACGGTTCACATAGATCAAGATACTTTGCACTTGTTGCCTAGAGTATATTAAGGGCACTTTTGATGCTTGTATCAGATGCCCCAGGGGCACAGGCATCATTGGGGACAGAACTTTTAGTCTGAAGCGGCATGTCAATCGATGTGGGACGGGTGTTGAAATTAAAACTTGCCAACAGCAAACCCCTCTCCTTGACTTCCCTGTTTCCCCTGTTCCCCATCCTTCATCTTCTGTTCCCCCCCAATTTCACCTTTCACCTCACCGTAGCCCAGCATAAAACTGATTATTGGAAAACTCAATAGCTTTGTGGGCTAGTACTTATCTTTTCATTATGGAGGTGTTGTTTGATTCACCATGAGCCTCCACGTACAGAGTCAGCAGGATGAGCTTTTCATGAAAAATTCAATCAGCTTGTTAAATTGCAAAGCACACATGCAGAGGTTTTTTTTTTAAAAAACGTTATCTAGTCTAGTCAGGCTTTCAAATGAAAAAAGCCAGACCAAGTTGGAAATACCTGCGATGAGAGGCTTCAAGTCTCTTGGTGAGAAACGTTGTAGACTCTTTAAAAAAAGACATGGGCGGAGTAGGCGATAGCGGCGTATCTCTTTCCTGTGTCAGGGGGTTTAAGTGTCTTGTGTGCTAAAGCAGCTTATGAAGTTGCAAAAAGTAGTTAAAGGGTCACATCCAAGGGCAAAGATGAATGTGGGGTTTGCTTTTTATCTTTGACAGAAGTAAATGCGAGAGATTTCCGAAGCATGTTAATCTGTTGGGTTTTTAACATTTGTACTTTAAGATGAGGAAATCACAGGACTTTATAGCAGGGGATGGGGGGGTAAGATCTGTCTCTTCCCAATTTTTTTAATGACCTTCAGATGGGTCAACAATACAAAGTGACCTTCAGCACGGAAATTAGATAAAAATTCATAAATGAATTATTAATATAGAACATTTTTCCCAAAGTGGTACCTGGGGGTTAAAGTGTGCCAGTGATGTAAGCTTTGACATCCAAATGCAGGAATTACTGTACTTGCTTGGGTCTCGTTAAAAAAAGGAAGTGGCAAAAAATGTTTTATGAGTATGAGGGAGTGCTGGCAGGGAGAAACGTGTCAGTCAGTGAAGTATTTTTCTGTATTGAAGAAGCTACCGTAGCCTGACATAGTATAGGGAAAATGCAAGACAGGATACTCATATTTCCCTGCCATCTTGATGGGTGGAATTTGGAATAAATACTGCATAATTACCTAATAAATACCTAATAATTCAACTTACCCTTAACAGATGTTTTCTAATGTGAAGTTTTGTGTGATTTTTGGAAATAAAATGGTTACTTACTTTTAACAGTTCAATAAACAACTGGGAGAAGTCGTGGTCTAGTGGTTAGAGAGTTTTGACTCATAACCATAAGGTTGTGGATTCGAGTCTCGGGCCGGCAATACCACGACTGAGGTGCCCTTGAGCCAAGGCACCGAACCCCCAACTGCTCCCCGGGTGCCGCAGCATAAACAGCTGCCCACTGACCCCAGGGTGTGTGTTCACGGTGTGTGTGTGTGTGTTCACTGATGTGTGTGTGCCACTTGGATGGGTTAAATTGCTTTGCAGAGCACGAATTCTGAGTATGGGTCACCATACTTGGCTGTATGTCATGTCACACGTCACACACACACACGTCACGTCAACAAAAAGTAAACAGTGAATAACTTGAATTATAGATCAAACATTGCCAATTGCTTGTCTGTTTTCGCTCCACCAGCAAAAAAATAGTTCAAAACAAAGCTATGCCTCGGCAGAATCGTTGTGGTTTCTAAGCAGCACACAATAAGTGCCGTTCTGGGTTGAGTTTCCCAAAAGCTTCGTAACCGGCCTAAGAAGTTCGTAAAACAGATCGATCTTATGACTGATCTTAATATTACGGTTCGTTTCCCAAAAGCATCATAACTTAAGTAGTACTTTGAAAATCATCGTAGATCTACGAGTGCTCTGGAGTAATCATAAAGCCCTTAGTGCATCGTAAGAAGAAAGATTTATGCGGTCACCTGCAGGACAATCGGCAGATTACACCTTTAAGTTTATTCAAGTGCAATGTGATTATAACATAAGGATTTGATTGTACTTTATTGCACACTTTATTGCACACTTTATAACTCTTTTTTTGTAAATGAATATATAAATTAACTAATTAAAAAGGGCAGAAAAAATAGAAATATACATCTAAATTAAATGACTGAAAAATAAAAAATAAAACTAAGAAAAAAAAATATGTTGGAAATATGCGTCAAAGACTTGGGGGCACGAAAACCAGCAATGTATTGGACCCAGAAATAACATCTCTATGTTATATACTGTAGTACTATAATATATGTATATATTTATATAAAGTATATTATTATGTAAATTATAATATAATATAATAATATTGTATCATAATAATTTTGTATTATAGTTATTATTTCAGAGTTGTCTAGAACGCAGCATTAGGTTTACATTTCAATAAACAAGCATATAGTAGGCTACTACAATTACTAACCATTCTATAAGGTGGTATTTCAGCACTTGGCAAATGGATATCGCGACTCCTAAGTAGCCACTTAAAGCCACAGCTACGTGCGATTGTGTAAGTGCATTTTTGGGAAACGGCACGTGAAAAAAATAACGAAACGATCGTAAAATGACTCGTAGAAAACGCTCTTAAGCGCTAAGATCAATCAAAACCCGGCACTGGCTGTTTCACCCTTGTTGAATGAAACATTTCACTGATTGACTGACTCACTTATTTCATGACAAGAACATTCTATATAGTATGAATATGGTTAGTATGAATTAAATTTTTCCATAATATATCCACTATGTTGTCCCTATCACGTGGCCTATCAGCATCAGTTGCACCGCTTCACTATGCCTTTCATAATTCTTCTCCCATGGACTCATGATGGGATAGAAAAATATCTATTGAATCCACACTCAAGAATCTCTGTGGAAGTAGGCCATCCAGGTACTTTTCACCTACTGTTTTTCGACCTGAATTCAGATATACTACTCGTTTGGGCTGAACTGTTATATAATTAATAATATTAGTTTTACCTTATTCTTTTTGCCTAGAAAACAACTTAAATAAAAATGGCACAACTTGCCCCGTCTTGCCCCAGTCTCCCTTAAGATGTCTGTTGAAAATCCCTCTTAAAAAATCTTTTCACCAACTGATTGCACAATGAGCGATAATTAGTCTAAACACACAGCTCTGTGGAATTACATGAACATCTCTTGGTGCCACATGAAGACTCAGTCTAATCCTCATCTATTGAACGTGGAAGGCCACCAGTAATTGCAGCCATCAGATCTCACAGGGACAACATCAATCCTTGGCTATTAAAATGTGATTTTATAGGCTCTCCTCACCTTTAAAGAGAGACATTCATGACACAAAAGCTACAAATGAGAAACACAACAGTACGGGATTCATATTTAAATGTGAATTAGAGAATCTGAACTGGGAGATTTTAACATGATGACTTAATACCAGCTGATTTTTCCACAGATTTTGAAACCACACATACGTTCAAAATTGTTTATGTGTACAGGGTTCCCTTTTTTTGGCTTCACATTGATTTCCTGCCAAAATGGGGTGTGTTACTATATGACAAGGAGTCAGGAAAGATATTTTCAGAGGCAGGTTGCTTCAAATCTGTTACCCCACTTCCATTAATGTGACAGAACACCAAGGGCGAGGGCAACGCAAAGACAACAATCCCAAAAACAACAATCACTAGGTGTGACATCCCCTACCGTTATCCAGTCATCTGGTGAGATACAAATTAGATTAATGCAATCAAATGTGATCAGTATTTAGGTGTCCCTGATTACCGTAATTCACCATATGTTTATGTAATGCACCAATGTGTTAATTAAGTGCTAATTCATACATCTAGGGGTTTACATAGTGAAAATTATGATAATATGATTCATGATATAGTGGTTATTGTGAACTGAGAGCTTTGAAGAAACAACAGAATAAATGGACTCTAGTTTTTCACAATAAAATATTTTTACATAAGAACAACAACAACAAAAAAAAAAAAACAGTAGAAAAAACGCAAGCGGTACTAGTAATTTTCTGCCGGGACATTATCCATTACATAGACATTTCCTTAAACTCTAAAATGCAACACAGTGCGCAGTGACGTAATTCAGAACTCAAATAAAGCACCTGTAAGAAATCAAAACAGAATTCCTTCATATTTACACAGTACTCTGGAGCCCTATTTTTCTTAGAGTGGAAAGTTAAAAATAAATATAGTATTTTTTGTGATTTGTGTGGCACATTCAAATGTATCAATTGTTATACTGTACATTTCACTAAATAACTAACCTCAGATAAGGAAACTAGAATTTAAGTAAAATTCCATAGATCTACAGTATCTGGCACTTTGAAGTTGATATTTCTCCCAATCTGAACAAACTTTTTAAAACGTAACTTTATACCTCCATACATGATTAAATATACAGATAGAATAAGCTCTTCATTTCATTAATATGCTGAATCAGCAGTCTAGGAAAACCTAATGCTCTTTTCTCTATGATCCCAATCCAGCCCTCAATTCAGCTGGTACCCAAAATGTCCTCACACGAACAGGTGTATATTCACATAAAACTGTTCAACTGTTAACAAATAGTAAAAAAAACATTTATGCACAAATTTTATTAAATGAGACCTCAGTTCATCAGCTGTACAGCAGGTTCAAGTGCCATTGAAAAATTCTTAATATTTATTACTACTTTTCATTCTGATTGATCAATTACGGCATTCTGCAATCAAATATGTTTTGCTCCACTACATTTGAATTTACTTTGCCATTATATTGTGATTGTGTGAACTGTTTAACTTGTCAAGGTGTGTTTGACTAGAATTGGAGCTGAACTCTGCCAAGACAGATGCCCTTCAGGGCCCAGAGTTGAATAGAGTATATAATCAAAAAAGGATTAAGCAACTAAAATCCTTTGTGACTGCATACAGAACATTCCATTTTTTTACTTCAGGGCTTACTCAAACAGACTCCCTTCTATGAAATTCAAATGTAATAGCCTCATGGTAACAATGTGTAATTTTTAACGTGCATGCATTTATTATTCATGCTGTTTATTGTAATGCAGTATTGTGCAACTTGCTAAACTTCCACTTGCCCATTTTCCTTTGTAGTGTTCCTGTGGTGCAGTGATTTGTATTGTGTTGTAAGATATTATTTACAGTACATTGAGTGTAAGCTCATAAAAATGCTGTTTGATGATTTAGTTCTTTATAATTCCACATTATAAAAGTAACTATTGAGCAGTTAAAGGCAACACAATGCATTCTTACTAAAACGTTTATAACACTAAAATATGACCTCAAGACTGCAGTATAACAAAGTGTAAATAAGTATGCTAAATGGTCTTGGAAAGTATTTAAATACCTATATATATAATAAATACCACGTTATAAATACCAGATTAAATAACAGTGAAGACAAAATAGCATACACACTGTAAGCCTCAGCAAAACCTTTAACAATAACTGCATAATTTATTTCTATATTTAAATATCCATCCATGTGGCAGATCACTGTCCTCCACATTCATTTGCGGGTTGCTGCATTGCATCACTTTCTCATTGGCATACAGATGAGTCACATCGCCAACAAAAATCAGCAGCTCCCATTGAAAATGAACAAAATTTGGATTTCGCTTTCTTTATCAGTGTGACTCAAACAGTCCAGTATGTGATAAATTGCGATTTCCTTTTTAACAGTGTAGATGTCATACATCTACCTCAAATGCCTCACACTCTTTCCAGCACATGATAAATGACACTGAAGTGGAACCAAACATGGTCCTGTGTGCATAAATCCCCGCGAAACCCTTTCCACTTAACTTAGAATACAACATTTTTGAGTGTGATCTGCTTTTTTTGTATATGCTAATTCCATTATATAGAAAGAATTGCCTAGTGTTTTGTGAGGAAAGGTAACTGTACTGTGAAATACCTCTGAAGCTTTTGTTTACAGATGAGAGAAATCATCTCTTATTGAAATTTAATTGCATGGGGAAAACCACAAAAGTGTCTTGTCTTTGGTCTCTTGTTTGGATTTCATCTCATGAGCTTGACTGAAATAGAACGTGCTAGCATTGTGAACCTTGACTCTGAAGTGTTTCAAGAAGAAAGGCTGTGAGGAAAGACAGCATCTCTAATGCGGCTCAGAATCGACTGCTTGTCTGCAGGCAGGAGACCCTGGAGAGGCCGAGACACTTCTTGCTCACATTCAGCGCCTCTAATTTGCCCTCTCTCTAACATTAACTAGTTCTCAGACTGACACCTTATCCCCTCACCACATGGCCCTTGCTGAGACCTGAGAAGCGCGGAGGGACTTGACAGAGTTAAGTTCCTTGTGTATTGAAATGGCTTGCTGATCTGCAACTGACTTTGGTTTGTACTGGGGTGTACGGGGTGTGTGTGTGTGTGTGTGTGTGTGTGTGTTTTTAAATTTTTGATGTCTTCAGTTTTTCATATTTTAAGATATTTAGTGAGGATTGATTTTATTATTCTTCCTTTGGGGGAGTTCATAAATTAAAAAAAAAAGGAAAAATGGTGGAACATTGATATAGAATAGGAGGGGGAAACACAGACACACATGCATGAGAAGACCCATGGGGTCTCACTGTTTGTAGACCTCCTGATGTTGGTTTTCACGGCTTCTGTGTCAGAGATCTTATTAAACCTTAAAGGAAGCTTGTGACAAAGAACATCTGACTTGTTTTAAGAGGGGGAAAAAAAGTTCATATTTACTATTATATCAGACTGCAGGTGCTGCAACGTATTGACTATGTTTTGTATGCATATTAGAGTTAGTTCTTATTGACAATTTAGGTTTTGTCTCATGCTTGACTTACCAAGTACAACACACAGGCTCAGCAGGAGCATCATGCACTTATGTGTTTAGGGGGTACTGTAACGTCCAGCCCAGTGTGTTTTAAAATTTGTCCGAGAATGTCAGGAAAATCAAAAGAAGGAGAAGAATACTCAGAACGATAGAGTTTTGTGATCCCATGATACGTCTTTCTTACGTACCTTCAAAGGATCCCTCTCGCTCTCTGGCACACATGGAAAAGAGTGGTGGGGAGAAAAATACAAGACACGCTCTTGTTTTCTGGAGCAGAGTATAGTAAAACACTCTGCTATATCACCAGTGGGGAAATGCTACACAGACACCACCCCACCTAGATAACACATGACATCGCAGGAGGTGTCTTAAAGGAACATAACAAATTAGGTGGGCCGTTTGAGTGAAAGTAAATGCATCTTGCACCTTTATATGTGTAATGTTGGTTGAACAATAATGGTCGATGCGGGCAAAGTAGTCTTATGTTAGTGTTATCTATTAACTCACATCTTTTACTCAAGTACCAATATGGGTGTCATGCCATAAAATATTTTTTAAATCGTAATCACTTATTTGTATTTGTATAATTTGCTCACTTTTGTATTTAACATGACTTTAATAAAAACAATTGTAAAGTTACTAATTATAACAGTTTCATCGAATAGAATAAAAGCAAAGAACATTTGCATTATTAAAGAACATTATCATTGACTTCAGTAGTTGAGCCAGAGTTCAAGCACTCTCAAAAACTCCCATTAGAATCACTGAAGCTGTTTACACTGTCAAATAAATGATATCTTACTTTACAACATATGCACATATGCACATCTGCACTTGTTTTTTGATGGAGAGATGTCCGCCAGAGAGCAGAATTCATGAGTCAGCGAGCGTGTGCACTGAACAAAACACTGGCGTTTCGCGCGAATGACTCATCTGAACACCTCTGATTGGCAGATTGCATTCATAAGCTCAACTGAATCATGTGTGATTGGTTTTTAATGTGGCAGTGCCGTAAAAGTGCTTAGTCTCTGGATCAACCTGTCCCAGCCAAGGTATGAAAGTGGGCAAGGTTTAAAAAGGGCATGAAGCTTCTGATGATCAGTGTAACTGTCCGACTTCTTATAAGTTTTCTTATAAGTCCTATAAGAACATATAGGGAACACATCATATATTTGTATATAATGCTTATATACATGTATGCTTACATAAAAAAGTCACTTATGTCAACCAAGGATACATTTATTTGATTAAAAAACAGTAAAAACAGTACTATTGTGGAACATTGTTACAATTTAAAATAACTATAAGTTATTGTATTTGTTAATATATATATAAGAGAAAGAAAAAGAAAAAAAAAATTCAGCAGCCCATTACTCTCCAGTCTTCAGTATCATATGATCCTTCGCCAAATCATTCTAATATGTTGATTTGGTGCTCAAGAAACATTTCTTAATATTACCAATGTTAAAAAAACAACAACAAAAAAAAAACATTTTTTTTTCTCGTGATGCCTTTTTTCAGGATTTTATGATGGATAGAAAGTTCAAAGGAACTGCATTTATTTGAAAAACAAACATTAATGTAAAAAGTATTTCTGTCATGTTTTTGATGAATTCAGTGTGTTCTCGCTGAGTAAAAGTATTAATTTCTTTCAGAAAAATGTACTGACCCCAAACTTTCAGATTTAAAGGGGTCATATGATGCTGCTAAAAAGAACATTATTTTGTGTATTTGATGTACTGAAATGTGTTTTATGTGATTTAAGGTAAAAAAAAAAAACACATTATTTTTCCACATACTGTACATTATTGTTTCTCCTATATGACCCGCCTTCTGAAACACGTCGATTTTCAAAAGGCTCATCCAGGGGGGCAGGGTTTCATATTTTATTGAAGCATCCCTGGGCGCCGCCATTGGCTAGCGGACCCCCACCTGCTGTTAGCATTCCATTGACTCCCATTCATATTGGCGTCACTTTGACAGCGAATAACTTTACCTCTGAGGCGTTTAAAGACTCCATTTGTCCATTCATTATTTCTAAAGAAACACGAAAATGTATAAAAGGCCCCATTACCTTGTATCTTACGTTATGACCCCGTAGAAGCAGTTTTTGTAAAAATAGTCTAACGATTGCGTCATAACCTGCGACTCTCTGTCACACAGTAGAGAAATTACCGTTTGGACAGGAGGAGAAGCTCGCAGACAATCTTTTACTGTCTATGAGGCTATCGGGGGACGATAGATAAAAGGTATGCCTTCTTTCTTTGCGTGAACATCTGGGCGGTGTTATGCAAATCGATGTGGGGGCATGTTAGAACGAGCCGTTTCAGGGGGGCGTGGACGAGTCTTAACTTTTATAAAGAATATCTCTTTGGATTTGAGACTTTAGTCTTTGCAACTTCACAGATCTTCTTTATTCACCAAGAGCTTGTAACGCTCCAAAGAGAAAGGAAAATTTGAAATCGCATCACATGACCCCTTTAATATCCAAGATCTAGAAGCAAAGTAATTTTAAATGTATTGCGCCTTTTCAAAAAAAAAAAAAAAAAAAAAAAAAAAAAAAGGTCATTTAAAATTAAGTTACAAGATAACTGTAGATAAAATTAGAAAATATAGATTACAAAATGTTGTGGCAGAAACCACACATTCACATATATAAAATTGTTCATTCACATGAGTATGATGATCACAGTTGAATCACACGTTTTTGCAGACTATGAAAATGTTGTCATTATTAACCCCATTTTTTCTGTGGAGCAAAATGTCAAAGCTGCTTGTTTCCATACAAAATGCCAGGCAAAATTCCAGGCTGTCAAGTTTGGTTGCAGTTTTTCCATTCTTCCAAAAACTACTTCTATGCGGTGTACCATTTTACTCTATAAAGAGCTACTAGAAAGCCCTTGGCATTGAGAGTGCCATTCTCTACAAGATGACTACAGAAACAACTACTGTTTTGCCCTTACACAATATTGTTGTAAAAAATTAGTATTATCAAATCCTAATAGCATAACTCACCTCTTACCGAAGCTCTCTATGGACAGTGCTTGTTATCTTGTGACTGTGCAATTCAATTGGATTGTGTGACTGCTGGTGCAACACTTTCCCCTGAGAACAAACTGACACAACATGAAAGAGGGAAACACACTAAAAGGCACATTCCCAAGTCCCAGGGGGTTGAATTGAAAGAGAGAGGTAGGAGTGAGTGAATAACTATACCAAGAGACACAGAGACAGTGCTGAGTTTGGACTGCAGGAATTATGGGAATTCATTTAAGGCCTTTCTGTGTTTCTGTGTTTTTTCCCTCCATTAATTGATTCCAAGTCCATTGAGTGTCCCATAGACATCAATATAATATATTTTGCAATCTATTTACTGTTTTCATGTGCATGTGTTGGAGGTGCCTCTGTTCTGGCTATCCCATCATGCCCCACCATGAGGATTAGTTATCTACAGCTGTGCCAGGCAGCACTGGAACTGGAAAATGCCAAACGAAGTGCCCCTTCCAATACAGAGAACTTGGAAGTGGAAGTTGAAAGAGAAGAAAGGGATAAAGAGAGAAAGAGACGGTGTTTTTTTACACTATTATGTGTGCATGTCTATACAGAATCATACTTTAGAAGTTCAAATTTAAAGTTCTGTACATATTTAGAAGTTCAATAAATTCGGATAACTGATGAAAATATAATAACCATTACCTTACTAAAAAAAGATGGTTCTTCTTTACAACGTAGAACCATATCGCCCTGAAGAAGCCTTTTAAGCTTTATGCTTTTATCTTATCGACTCAAAACTTTTTAACAGTAGTGTACAGAAATAAAGTGCACACTACGCATGCTATATACTGCACCAAGACTAAATGTATACTTTTCAGAACATAGCAAATGTAGCGCTAGTTTGTGGCAGGACGAGGGAACTGCAGACGATCTTTACCTGATCCTAACTTTAATAAAGATTGTTTTTGTCTTTGGTTAAAATAAGCTAAAATCCTTTATGTAACATCTCAGTAAAAGCAATTCATGAAAATTATTTTATTTGGAAGCTAAAAAGATAAATTTATAGCATATTCTTAACTATCTTATATTAAAAGCCTACAAAACCTAATTGGAGCCTTATTGACCTGATTCTATCCAGGCCTGTAATTTTGCTTAATCTGGGAGTTGAGCTGCTTTCAGAGTCGAGGAAAGAGGATTTTACAAGGGAACCATCCATTGAAATGAAAGTGCAGCTAGTGTGCTGATTACTGAATTAAAAAGATGCAATGGGATTTGCTTGTCAGTTTTCTGCTGTAAAATATTACATAATTACAGGCAAACAAAGGACAGTCTCATTTCATACTTAATTTGGATGCTTTTTCTCATGGACATTTGTTAATTTTGTGCCTACATCTGAGGCCATTTATTTAATGTATTGTCCTAAAAATATGCCCAATTACATTTAGGAATTTTAAAAAACTGCACCAGTGCCATGGGCAGAGAGAACAGATCCAATGTTTAGGTACATGATGGGATGAATGAAATGCTGACATGTCACAGGAGAGCATTGTCAGTAATCCTGTCAGGGCAGGCAAAGGGGTGGAAAAGGAGATAATGTTTTTTTCTTTCCTCATTTCCCTGGTTATTTATACTGAAACATTTATATGTGGCTTTCTGAAAATACACAGAGTGTGCTACAGTGGCTCTATGATATCTTGCCAAACATAAAACCCCCTAAAATCTTTCTCCTTTGATGTGTTACCAAATGTATAGATGTCTAATGCACACATACATTCCTGTCATTGTATAACCTCTTCATTATATATAACAGTAAAAGTGCAGTTACATGGGATCCAACCTTGGATCCAACTTATTTGGATATATTTACATTTTTAGATTCAAGTGACAGAAACTTAAGAAAGTGCATTTCTGCTGAGCTTTACTTTCTAAATTCTGCTTCAGCTCTAATCCTCACTAAATCTGCACAGATCCATCATTTACTATATGCAAAAAGAAAGTGCTAGCTGGAAAACGTGATCTCTGATGCATTATTAAGTTGAACACAGTTCATTTTCTTTTGCTGCTCTGGACTTGGATGTTGACTAGTTTTGGTAAACTTTTGACTGTCAGCCGTCTTTTGATGTATCAGTTTTTGATAAAGCTGAAACTGACCTAGTTTACATGATACTTGTCACGATGAAGAAGAATAATCCAACAAAGGACTTTACTGATAATTCTTGAAGAAGGGTACATCCAAACACAAGCAAATCAAAATCAAATATCAATAACCGGCACAGACTGAACAGAACAGGAAGTACTTTTACAGAAACTAAAAAAGGGAACTAATGAGATAATTAACGAACACAGGTGAACAGAATAAGCTAATCAGCCACAAGGGAAAACTAAGGCCCTGTCCACACGAACGGGGGTATTTTCAAAACCGCAGCTTTTTCTATGCAGTTTGGTCATTCGTCCACCAGGTCAAGAAACCGAAAATTTTTGAAAACTGCTGTCAGGGTAAAAGATTTTCAAAAACTTTGGTTGCAGTGTTATCTTGTAGACAGCGAAACCGGCTTGTGAAGTCAGAGCATGCACTGTTTATCTCCACCTGCGAAACCTTTTCAGGCTTCTGATTGGCCAACATGGCTATTACGGTTGAGATTACCGTATATCGCTACCTGTTTGGCTTGGCTTGCTCTTGACAGTGCTTCATAGCATGCTTTCATGTTTTCATGTGGACAGAGACTTTTTTTTTAAAAACGGAAGAAAACGTTAAGAAAAATACCCATGTACTGGTGTCGGAAATGGCCTAAGAAAAATAGTGACACAGACTGTGACAATACTAAGTACTGCAAATAAAACTTTGTGTCTTTCAAAGATGTGACCCCTTATGTGACCTTCATCCTCATGACTCATTTACATTAATGTTATTCACTGATTCACTGTTGGAGTTATTTAAAACTAACAATACAGAGAGAAATTATTTAATAATTTATGTAAATTACTTTGATCTAGCTTGTCTTATTTAATATTCAAATTTAGTTTTTATTTTCTTCCCATATGTCATCTGAAGCTGCATTTATTCAGATGGTTTGTTTCAAACATAGTGGGACACACTAGACGATTTTCAAACCTTAAAAAAAACAAAATTTTAAAAACATGGGAGACCACAGACATGAAGACAGTTTTCAACCAATTTTTAGCTTATAATCTTCTGAACACGCACACTAGATGATTCGACCAGACCATGAGAACCACGACCACGTTGTTGACTGTAGGAACGATTTCACAGTGACACGAGAATCTCAAAGAGACCTCACAAGATCAAACGTGACTAGAGAAGAAAAAACACATGGAGGACAATCGATGTTGTAAGCTCGCCCCTGTCCGCCCTGGGGCGAGCGTTCTGTTGTACAATCAAAAAAACAAAATAGAAAAAGAAAAAAGAAAAAAAGAATATGGGTGATGTTTTTTTCTCAGAACTTTTTTTCATGGCATGTTTGTGGCTGCCAAGTTTCAGCTATAGAAGCATGCAACACGTGACATCTTGCTTGTTCTCATTGGCTTTTGCCAGGGTATCACCTCAGATGCAGCTATGGTCAAGAGTTGTAAATATCAAACATGTTTGATATTTACGATTTTTTTTGAGTTCAGAGATGCTCCATCATAAAAGGGAGCAGTTATCAATAATCATAATGACTCCTCCATATTAGAGGACGTTTTTGGATAAAAAAATGTTTGTGACAAGCTTCGAATCAGGCCAGGCCCCCCTGATCTTTCGGGGGTCCAAATAAAGTACATCCTGTCAAAAATCCAGAGATCTTTATTTATGAAAGAATGTCTATGTCCATAATGTATATGTCCAGTTCACATTCAATGTCTGACAACACAAATGTCAGAGATGTCAAAAGCATTCAAAAGATGTTGGGAAAAGGGCAGGCTCTTATTCACAAGAAGCAGAACAAAATGTAAGATTAATGTAAGATTACATTCTGAAGGGATTGATTCTCAGCTGAGACATTTAGGCCATTCACGGCAAAACCTTTAAAACAAGTTGTTAGCTTATGTATTTTATTTTCAATATTTTATTAGGTTATTTAAATATGTTTAAAATTCAATTGATACATAGCAATGACTTGTGATCAGAGTATGTGACTGGAGTGGGAACAGAGCGGATTTTGACTTTTTGACTGGAGTGAGGAGTGGATTTTTTGTCAGTACTCCTACTACCGCTCCATCAAGAAGATCACAATTAATGCCAACTCAATATTGACTGTCTTAAAAGTTTGATTGTTAAAAGTATTCTTCTAGTATTGTGGTGTATTATTTTTCATGTAATATAAGTTCTGAACTGAAATTTGTGATATTTCAAAAGATAATGAAATACTTTAGCCGCAAATATCGTCATAGAGTGAAGGCATAGCAGTGTTTCTGATCAGTGGAGTGAGGAGTGGGAAATGGTGAACCCAGAGCGGAGCTGGAGCAGAGTGACTTATATTGAATGCTTGGAGTGCGGAGGGAAAATTGTTGCCACTCAACTCCGCTCACATACTCACATTAATTTTGAAAATCATCTACATTTTTAAAAACTCGCGCGTTTTTTGAACTAGATATTAAACCATTTCTAATTTGTCATTTAACACCCCCTTACTATTGTTCCATTTTGGTAACAATATTTCATACTTTTCGACTCCTAAAACCCTACCAGGCTGTACTAAAACAAGTTTGATGAGTGTGTACGTGTTTATTTGTGTGTGTATCCTTGAGATCAAACATGTCTCTGTTACCCCACTGTGCTGCTAATATCTTAACTGATACTAAGCATCCAGGACTCGGCAGGAGGTGGAGAAAATGTTCAATACCATGCAGAGAGGAAGCCTGTTTGATCTCCATATTCTCTGTCCACTGGAAGTCAGATGGGCCCGTTTGCCATCAGAGACATTAGATAGTTTAAGGTCATAAATGTGTTAATCCTGTAAAGTTCCATGTGAAAGTAACAGTTACAGTTTTATGTAGTTCTTACAACTCCAATCATTTTCACAGTCTGCTGAATTAATCTGACACACATCATTTTAACAACCATAAAAGATACTAAAGGTAATTTTGCTGCAATACAAATAATGTAAATTAATATTTGAAACATGTTGCATGCTACTGAAACAGAGAACCGGGATGTGCCAACAATCTCAGTCACCTTTATGAAACTACATTATTTTTTTATAAGAGACACAGACAATATTATCAGCTGCCAAACTGATTCACATTCAAGATCTGGAATGGAACACAAGGTCTCAACCTTGACAGATTCAACATTTTCAACAAACTAAGTTGTTATTGTGGTTTGAATTAAATTAGTTCTTTTTCAAAAAAAAAAAAAAAAAAAAAAGATCACCACTGACTTTTTTTGTTTTTTATATAACAACAGGTCACGTAAAAATTTAAAAGGAAATGACAAAAGTATTGACAATAAAGCTATTTCAATCAAGTCTAGTAAATGGTTTCCAAGCGCAATCCAGCTTATTATGCTGACCGAGTGTTTATAGCATTTTATCTTCTAGAAAACACTGACCTCCTGGACAAAAGATAAAATGATGGGTGATTTTAAAGAGGTTTTGCTGGCAAGTCTAACAATTTGATTTAATGGGGATAATGAGAAACAATCTAGATCTTGATGATCTCGGGTGGGTGGCGTGTGCGAAACTAATGGCCAATTGGAAATCTATATGAAGGAAACTGCCTGCGGCTACGCCTATTCCAAGACAAAATAATGGGCTAAGGTTACCTTCGCTCGCCTTGCTGAGTTTAGAAACTAACAAAGTAGGACCTTCAGTCCACAGTCATATGCTCGCTATTGCATCAGTAATGATGAATACTAAGGCAATGGGTTAGCCTATGTATTTGCCCTCATTAGATAACACAGTAACAAGCAAAATCCTAAAAACTTGCTGTTTATACTATTACAATCAAATTATTTCTGGAAAAATAAACAATATTCCACAACTTCCTGTAGGTCAAGAATAGCCCACTTTGACAGGAAGACCAAAAGTGAACAAGTCTTTCCTGAAAAGGAGCCTTCTGCCTAATTAGAGGGATAGTTCAACCAAAAATGAAAATTACCCCATGAATTACTCACCCCAAGTCATCCTAGGTGTCATATGACTTTCTTCTTTCAGACGAATGTTTAATCTAAGTTATATTAATAATGTCCTGGCTCTTCCAAGCTTTATAATGGCAAAAAGAAAATGGGTGAATACTGCAATAGGATACTAATAGAAAGTCCATAAAACTGCGACGATCCATCATTTAAAAAGGGTTCCAAATAACCTACCGGGGTTAATATAAAGTCCTCCTGAAGTGAATCGATGCATTTTGTCCAGAAAAAATCCATACATTTTTTTTTTTTTATTTAAAACTTTTATAAACTGTAATCTCATAGCTGCACTACTACCACTGAGAGAGAGTGGTGTTCAGTGGATGACGTAGGATGATAGTAGACATAGAGTAAGCCACTCCAGTGAGAATATGCTAGTCTCACGAGAAACAAGTTTTTGTTTACAGGAGAAAAAGCAAGCAAAAGTTTCCTTTGTTTAGCAAAGAAAACCAGTCTCCTCTTGGCGTTTTGTCTGAAATCCTCCGACAGTTTTCTTCACCAAATCCTCATTACTGTAGCCTACTTCTAATTCGGGACCGGTGTTTTGTTTTTGTCTCTCGTCCCTGCGCGGTTCATGTTCATCACTTCTCAACGGAGCCGTGTCGAGCACTTTTTAAATGATGGATTTGCGAGCAGTTTATGGGACTTCTACTGGACTAGTTGAATATCATCCATTCACTCACTGCCTTTATATGGCAGGACATTTTTTAAATATAACTCTCATTGCATTCATCTGAAAGAAGAGAGTCATATACAGCTAGGATGATTGAGGTAAATCATTGGGGTAATTTTCATTTTGGGTGAACTATCCCTTTAAGACATTAATGTATGGAATCATTCTGTACTTCAATTTACTTCAAATGAGTTAAAGTAAGACAATTCTTGGACAGTTTTTATCTAAATTTTAAATTCCATTAACGTTCAGTCCAATTAAATTAGTAAATTGGGAAGTGACTCGGAAATCTCTTTGTGTTGGCAACTGAAACTCAATAGATTTCTAGTTGCCAGCATGCTTTCCAAGAGACCCAGATAAAATATCACTCGATTCATGTTTTGTTTTTTTTTTTTTTACTTACCCACAATATTGTTTTGGACTCCGGACTCCGCTGGCGTCGTATTTGTATGTACAAAAAAATAGGTAAAATCATTTGTAGAATATGTACTTTTGTACTGTAATTTTTTGGGTGAATTATCCTTTAAGTTGGACAATGAATGTTGTGAGACTTTTGGGAGCCTGCAAGCCAGACTGGAAAAGTCTTTCCCTTACCAAAAAGTAGTATACTTCAAGTTTATTTTATTAAGTATACTTAAGTAAAGTTCAAATATATTTTTAAGTATACTTTATGTAGCAAGTTTACAAATATCAGTGTTCTAGTAGTATACTTGTAAGTGTACTGTTTCAGTACTCCTTGGGACTAAATTGGCCGACTTTCTTTGTTATATGAATATCTCCACATACAAAACATCCAAAGAAAGAACAGGGTATCTGCTTTTAAACAAAAACATTTTATTCTAGCTTCATTTGCATTCCTTTTTTTAAACACTTTAATGTGGGTAAGTTTCATACAAAAAATAAAGAAATAACATTTTGAACAAAAAGCTGAAAAAAGACTATGAATTGGATTTAGAATGATAATCAAAATGTAGATGGAGGTCGATCAACACTCCAAAAGCTTGACATCGTCACATTAGCTTGACCTCTTCATCGTCATGGACAACATTTTATTGCCATAACGTTACAGTTTTGATGCTGTTTCATGCCAGATGATCGGTGTTAGATTACATGTGTTGGTATCGGGTTGTTTCTTTTTTGCTTCTTCACTTGTTTTTGTTTTTTTTTTTTTTTGGAAATTCTGTGCAGAAGATGTGTACTAGCACCCTCTACCCTATATAAAGTAAACACGGATTCTAGGAGCACAAATATACAGTAGCTCAAAATATATTTAGACTTTTTGTAAGTATAAGTCAAGTATACTTAAATGTCATAATTAAGTATATTTCTGAAGAGTACTATAAAGCCCATTTTCTGAGAAAGTACATAAAAAGTTCACTAAAAGCATACTTTCCTGTTTTTTAGTTTAAAAGAAGTATACTAATAGCACACTTGAATAAACTTCTTTTTCGTAAGGGTTTTGAGGTTGAGACTAGCATTGTACTGGGTTGTGAGTGGTCTTAACCCAGCTTCAGATCTGTGTTATTGTCCGGCTGTCTTAAGTACTGACTGAGTCTTAAGATTCTCTGAGAGGTTGAGTCATGCAGTGGGACTGCTGGGTTTGTCAATCACCCATAACTCATTCCTACAGCAACCTGGAGATGCATCCGCCTCTGCACCCAGATGATTTATCATCATAACCATCACAAAGATTGGTAGCATAACGGAGGTGGTGGAAATCAACCGACACAAGTTTTGATGACTCGTTACAAGTTTGTGTCACAAATCATAGCAAAAGTGTCAACATATTTTTGTGGTAAGGGACTACTCTCTCTCTGCATGTTCGTCTATTTTTGGGTGGAAAAATACCCTTGAGAGAATATTCTGCTGAATATTGACTTTAAAATAATATTTTCCCTCACTCACATGTTCAGTGTAGGTAGAATGGCATGACTTTGGTCACTGTGGTCCATATTTCAGGTCTTTGGGCAGCTTTCCCCATTCTCATATTTCTGTAAGATGTTTGATGGTCTTGTGGGGATTGACCTGTGCAGCAAACAGGGACAGACCCTTCTTCACGTTGTCACTGCAGACAAATGGAGGTCACTTGTGGCAGATTTATACTCTCTTTGTCCAAATGTGAGCACACATTTGACCGGTACCTCAGAGTGTTTACACACAAAAACATTGACATCCACAGAAATCCTCTCACTTGCAACTGCAGAGCAGCTGGATATTATAGTGGTTTGTCTTGCCCATTTTGTGACATGCACTATTTCTGGAAATAGGATACAGAATGGGACTTAAAACACGCTTCTTATTCAATAAATGGTCAGTGAAACGAGGAGTTTGCTTAACCTTGAAAATGTTGACAGTCAACCTTAGGGGGTCCAATTAAATTTCATATGAGGTTAATTTAGCCTAAGTTAAGCTACCACTCAGTAGGCTAGTTTGGGATCAAATTCTGGTTTATAGTAACTAAAAAAAAAAAAAAAAAAAAAAAAAAAAATTATTCCTGTGATGACAAAGCTGAATTTTCAGCAGTAATTCAGAAATTATTTTTATATGTTGATTTGGTCAGTGTTGAAAACAGTTGTGATGCTTAGTATTTTTAATGAAAGCGTGGAATCTTGGAAGTTCAGAAAAAAATGCATTAAAAAAAATATTTTGAAACATTATAAATGTCTTCACTGTCACTTTTGACAAATGTAATTACTTCTGGCTAAATAAATGTATATAAAAAAAAATATTATTATTCTTCTGACCCCAAATTTGTAGATTTCTGGAAGCTTTTTGGTAGATTGGTAGAAATCTTATCTTACTGACCCCGTAATTTTGAATGGTATAATTTTGTAAAATTGAAAGGTTCAGTTTGAAAAATTCTGTCAACGTTTCAACATTTGTAAAAATGTAGCAATCAGAATGCTATTCTCTGTCTGTTGTTATATTTGTTCTCTGTATTGTAGAAGGGGTTCAAATTATGTTACACTAGGGTATCAAAATTTTAAGGGGGGCAAAAATAAAGTTTGTGCCCCTAATGCTTTATTATTATTATTATTATTATTATTATTATTATTATTATTATTAATGGAACATGCTTTCTGTTTCATTACAGCTTTTGGTCTTATTACAGAAAAAAACAGCAATTTGCAAGCTCGGCAATTAACAAAAGAAATTTACCATTATGAAGAATTTCATTTGAATTGGTAAACAAATAATCACTGACTCACTAAGTACTAAATCAAGCTTTATGCTTCATACTTTTGTGATCTGAATCATGAATGTCAAACTTAGATAATTGTCAAACACTTCAGCAGGATATTCAGAGTTAAACTAATGAACACCATCCTGAAAAACTTGACCTTATTTAACAGGAAACTGTCAATCATTCTCTTCATTTTCTTGGTGCATTTCACATTCATTGAAATTAGAGAAAGATGGCACCGTATTAAAGTCATATGAGTTGTACCCTTTAGACAGCTGCTGTAATTTACATCCATTTCCTTTTTGTTACATTGAAATTGTATTCAGTGAGAGAGTCACTGCTGATGTACTGCAGTATTTTCTCTCTCTCTCTCTCTCTTTCTCTCTGTCAAAGCGCTGATATAGCTGGGTAGAAGGCCGACTGTTTTACTTTGAGTCTGTCTGTTTGAGCCAGGAGGCACAGATATAAGGGGAAGATCATTTAGAGCTCAGAAGAATTTCCTAGAAGTCTGAAATGGGGCAGGACCACCTTTTTGTGTTTCTTTCAGACAGCCTTCCAATAAATGGGTCAGTTCTTTCTGTATTTGTAACATTAGCTATCAATATAAGCTGAGCTTGTGCAGTAAACTAAATAGTACCCATAGTACAAAAAAACAAACAAAAAAAAAACAAACAAAACAATTCACAGTATATTATCATTATTTTGATACCGTATCCAGATGCGCTGCTGTTCAATACATTTCAAGAGCTCAGGCAATGCTTCGAACCATAAATGTTAATGCACTGATGCATGAGATATATTAAATATGTTTTAATGGATTTGCAGAACTGAGATTCAGAACTGTTTGATACAGTAATTTTTCTAATAAGTACTTTTTAGAGTAATGTTTCTAATAATTACTTTTTATTTCTAATAAAATACTTTGTATGGCAGAATATACAATACTAAATATATATTTAATTAAATGTTAATTCATTATTGCAGATCAGATTTCCATTTACCATGTGTTTTAATGCAGTTTGAGACCGTCTTAATTTTGACAGCAATTTTTAATTGTTTAGTCATAGTCAAGTTGTAGTCTTATTTTAGCCTAAAGCCAAAAGTCTTATTATAGTCAACTAAATATCAAAAGATTTTAGTCTCCAGTAGATTTAGTCAACTAAAATCTAACAGGTTTAGTTTAAATGTAATGCAATTATGCATTACAATTTAACTAAACCTGTTAGATTTTTGTCTAAAATTTCCGCTCAGCTCTCCTGGAGATCAACATTAACTTAATATGAATGATAATAAGGTTTGTAAATGCAATATAGACACAGACTGATTGGATCTCTTCCCAAATTGTACCGCTCTAACATTTTTGTCTCATTTTAATAGTTGGCGGGAAAGTCAGTAGATTTATTTTGGAAAGTTCACCCAAAAAATGAAAATTACCCCATGATTTACTCACTCTCAAGCCATTCTAGGTGTATATGACTTTCTGCTTTCAGACGAATACAATCAAGAGTTATATTTAAAAATGTCCTGGCTCTTCCAAACTTTATAATGGCAGTGAATGGGTGTTTAGATTTTAAGTTCCAATAAAAGTGCATCCATTTCATCAGAAAAAGTGCTCCCACATACGGTGATGGGGGGTGGGGGGGTTAATAAAGGCCTTCTGAAGTGAAATCGATGCATTTATGTAAGAAAAAATCCATATTTAAAACTTTGTAAACCATCATTTCTAGCTTCTGGGCGTCCAGAGGATGATGTAGGATGTAGGCAAGCGTTTTTGATGAACACGGATGCGCAGAGGAGAGAGCAAAACAAAACACCAGTCATGAATATTTTAGAAAAAAAAAAGAGGATTACTAACTGAAGAAAAAATGTTCGAGGATTTCGATATAAGCCAAAAGGAGACTGATTTTCTTTTGCTGTAAACACCAACAATGTTCTCACGGAGACTAGATTATTCTCACCGGATCTTATGCTTACGCCTATGTCATCCGTTATAGACGCAAGACTGTTCCAGCAGATGGAAAATCTGCTTCATTTTTTAAAGCCTCAGTTTGTGTTGTTGTTATGCGTTATGCAGGATCAGATGTTCTGCAATGCAAAAGCAATTCTATGTTGTGATTGTGGGCACATGATCCATTTAGCACTGATTGCTGTTTTTTCTTCAGGTGCCTCGTTTCCTAACATATGGGCTCTATGGTGGAAGGATGCAAATGAGTATCTGCAGTGTTACAATGGGTCAAACTCACCAAAGCATTCAACGCTTTGAAATGTGCCTCCAAAGGGAGTGTGGTTTGTATCAGCCAGACACTCTCGCACGCTGTAGCACACATGGACTTGATTGCTGTCTCTTGTCATTAAGGTGATAGTTTGGCCATCTCCTCTGTTCTCAGAAGTATTCACAGTTACAGAGAAAGCGTTTTAATCAGCTCTTTTTGTAACATTTAAAGTACATTTCTATGTACATTACAAAGGCAGGTACATTACATTTACAAACCCGGCTATTGAGAGAAACAACACTCAACAAGCAATTTTCTTTCTTTCACTGAGCGATTTACAAAAGATAAACTGTGCTCAGTTACAGTCAAGATACCATCATTACCTCTGGCTATTTTTTCAAAACTCCTGGTATGTCCTGTCCTCATGGAAACGAATACATCAGCAAAGTGATTTACTATGGAACTAGGCAATCACAGTATAAAAAAAGGGACAAATTGCCTCTCTCATCAAAACAAACAGACAGGGCACCTCTCAATGTAGGGTTAACCACAGAGACTTTCATCAGTAATTCCTACAGCATGCTAGTAAGCTGCTCTGGGCTGCTGTGCCTTCAGCATGAGTTACCATCTACAAAATGACACTGCTGGAACAATGGTGCTGTGCAAAATTCTTGAGTAATGTTCTTCATCATTATTATACACTACCATTCAAGTGTTAGGGGTCAGCATTTTTGGGAAATGTGTAGTTTTTTTTTTTTTGTTTGTTTTATTTAATAATTTTTTTTTCATCCAGAAATTAAAATTATATATTCACTATGATGTCATTACAAATATGTATGTTTTTGTTTTTTCTGTGGAACATACAAGAATACATTTCTTTTCTTTTCCAGTGTTGTTCAAGATATAAGACAGCTTTTTGCATTGGATTTACTTTATAAGAAAAATATCAACAGCATGTCCATATGATACTCTTTTGCTCTTAGTTATTCTTTCACTGCTTCCTTTTATTGTTAGGAATCCACTCCACACAAAGTGGCCCAAAGTTTCTGTTTGACCTTATTCTAACATGAGTATGAAGATAAAAACTTGACTCGATCAATCTCTACATCTCTAATTAATTGATTATTAAGTGATGTACCTGTTGACATTATAAGTGTATTGACTCGTACTATGTTAGAATTCACTTCATGATGCTGCTTCTGGAATGCAAAATTCTGGCTTTCGGTTCTATTAAAAACATGCATAGCTTAATGAGGTGGGATAGGAATGATAGTGCAATCTCTTGGGTTTAATGTAGAGACAGGAGTCCACCATTCATCAAAATTCAACCACTTATTCTCTGTCTCAGAGAACATGGAATAAGTTAATTCATAGACCAATTACACAAGCCCTCGGAGGAAACTAAAGAAACAGAGGCAGAAGTGCTGGGTGTATAAAATGTGTCATGAGGGCGGAAGAGAGATGAGGTGAGGACTCGGTTGCAGGTAGTATGGGCTCTTTATTTGAAAAAAGAAAAAAAAAAAACTACCCCGAGGGGTTAAAAACACAACACAACACAACATGGCGAAAGGAACATACATACGACAATGACTCTCAGACACAAACAAGGACACAGGACTACAGACACAGGGGGACTAAATAGGGAAACAATTGAGGAGGGTATGACAAGGGAGACCACAGGTGGAGCAGCAATAAACAAGGTAACAAGACGGGCGATGTCAGACAATAGACAGGAGAGCACATGGCACCACCAACACACACAACAAGCCATGTGCTCAAACAAACACAGTGACATCTGGTGGCCAACTAGGGCACACCAGCAGAATCCCGTGACAAAATGTGGCATTTCTTCAAAATTCTTCAACTTTTGGCCCTGGCTTAAAAAATGCTCTTATTAGTTAAGATTAATTACTTTGCCACTAACAACAGCCAACTGAATTGATTGCATTTAATTTATTACCCATTTTTGTCCCCTGAACTTTTCCACCACATCAATATTAAACATTGAAATGTTTATTGTTTATTTTACCTTTTTATTATTTGATTACATAATGTTTACAAGGCAGATCTTTTAAAGTGATTTCATTTGCCAAAAAGAAAGTTGAAATCATACTCATCCGATTAAAATTAACCCCCTGCAACATAAATGTGCCTGCTGTTGTTGAAACAAACAGACATTTGGTATTACTGCTCATATTGCACATACTGTATTACTGTCCACATATGTTACATCCATTTAATTTAGATTCTATTCGTATTCACATCTGTGTCAGCTCTCAACCTCAAATCTATGGGGAATAAACAAACTCTCACACACCTGCTTTCTAACAGCTCACAGCTCAAATCATGTCAAACAATGGCATACATCAAATGCCCGATTTAATATGATACACAAATGATTCTTGTAAATCGCCCAGTGGGATTTCCCTTTATAACTACAGCTTGACTATTAAGCCTGACAACCATCTGAGTGAGAAGTGTGTAACTGTCAGACACAAAGATTTAGATTTTTTCTTTTGTAAGAACAATGATGTAGTTTTTTTTTGAACGCCTCTGCGCCTCTGAACAACAAACCCTGAAAAGGGCTGCCAGTGAACTGAAATGTGGATTGAATCAGATAGTTTCAGTGCACACAGCATGAAGAAAGTATCAATCTATCTATTGGGGAGTAATGGTTCAAGGTTTCACAGTTAGGCAGATAATGCGGTTTTTGTACGGTATGGTTCGGGAGGGGGGGGGATGAGGGGGAATATTTTTAATGTGTTTTAAAATGAAGCTTGGCTACTATTACACTATTTTATAACAAACAAAAGTGACGTCTTAACTTATAAACACATTTTTATTTATTACTAAATAAACATTTTAACAAATATTTTAAAATGTTTAGCAAAATCCCGAAACAAGGGCATTGATTTCAGTTCATAATATTTACATAATGTTGAATTCACTGGAAGTGAATGTAATAGAGCCTGCTGCGTAAAGCTTCTAATGAAAGCAGTGAGGCTGATCACTCAAGTTGAAGCTCAAACCATAAATGAATCATAAAAGAACTTATAAAAAAAAAAAAAAAAAAAAAAAAACTTATACTATTTCTGTTTAATCATAAAACAATGACACAGCAGCTAAATTTAAAAAGAGAATTCCACTAAACACTTATAGATTTTTGTCTTAGCTCACTGAGATAAACTTTTTTTGATGATGATGCTATATTTCTTTACCAAGAAGAAAATAAAGCATAATATCTATTTATCACCCATCCATCCATCCATCCATCCATCCAAATTTCCTCCAAATTGAGAATCTTATAGGTAAGGAAGATGGCAGGTTAGGGCTTTGGTACTCTCTTTTCTTAGTTTGGGAATTAATTCTCCTAAAAAAAATATTTGTGCCCTGTTAATATCTTCCACGTTTTCTGTCTGTAATGCTGGCAAAAGAGTGTCATGTAAGCACAAAGAGTGTCATGTGACTACTTAATTTATAAACATTATTACAATTATTTAGTAAAAGTGTTGTTTAATTAAATCAAATTTCTTGGAGGCATTTATTCAGGCCTGGTTTTTAAAAACTGGATTTCATAATGCATTTCAGATGCAACATCATTACTTCACAAGCAGTGTCATCGCTCTGCCCAAAGCTATTACAGAGGAAATCTATGTACAGAGGATACTATTACTGTCAGACAGTCAGTGGAACTGATATACAGTAAATGCATAGACATTTATATAGGCCGCATGATAATGAGCCTTGCCCCTGAAGAGTTATTGCCATATTATTATGGACACAAACACACATGCACACATGGGTAATAGATTTTTCTTCCTCCATCACAATAAGAGTTTGATGAGGTGGAAATGGACTGTGTTGGTTACTGATGAAGTGGTTTTGCCTTTGAGTATGAGCGAAGGGCACTATCCCTTCACTTTCCACATCTGGTTTATTATGATTATACTTACTTATGGTATTTAGAAGTTAAATAATCATTCTTCATATTTACTATATTCATTAATTAAGCGAACTCCATGATCTCATGGATCAAACATCATTATTTTAAAAAGGTGCTGTATTCTTATTTCCCTTGTATAAGAATATTTTAAAAATAAAAAATAAACATGATATGAATTAGTTTTATGCCTACATAATTCCTTTTATAAACTTTAAACTCTCAGAAAAATTAGCTGTTTGGGTGGTGGTTATCCTAAAGTTACAAAAAGTATCAAGGTAAATTACTTATCTTATTTAATTAAAAGATTATACAGTTTTAGAACTTTTGGATAAAATTCATATTATCTTGAAATTCAGCTTAATTATCATGTGACTACATCCAGTTTTGACATCTAATATGACTGACACTCTGTTTCAAAGGAAAACATTATTTGTAATCATTTCAATTACAGAGCCTTCTTTTTTTTTTTTTTTATTTGTTTTTTTCCGTTTTTTTTTATTTTTTTTTTTTTTTTTTTGCTTCCATTTTCTTTTATGTTATTCTGTGCGTTCATGTAGGAATAGATTAGTATTTATTTTTGCCCTGTGACCACAAATCAGTCTTAAGTCGCTGGAGGTATATTTGTAGCAATAGCCCAGAGTATAATACATATGTGTATGTGGGTTCAAAATTAGTCATTGTTTCTTTTATGCCAACAACTATATGTTGGATTATTCAATGGATAACAGATGATATGTTCCATGAAGATATTCGTTGTATAAATTTCCTATGATGAATATATTAAAACTTAATTTTTGATTAGTAATATGCATTGCTAAGAACCTCAGTTGGACAAGTTTAAAGATGATTTTCTCAATATTTAGATTTTTTTGCACCCCCGGATCCAGATTATTCAAGATTATCCAAATTATTGTCCTATGCCAACAAAACCATACATTAATGGGAAAGTCTTTATTTATTCAGCTTTTAGATCATGTATAAATCTGTCAATTTTGAACCAATTGGGACATACGTTTAAGACGGTGTTTTGTTTGTCACAGGGTCACAGTTTACAAAACCTCACTTATAACAACTTACAATGCAAAACAATCAATGCATATTTAGTTTTCTAGATATGCTAATTTTTAATTAAGATCCCTCAAACGTAAGTATCTAGAATTAAGTGTGTGTTAAAACCTATACAGCACTGGTATTACAAGTCTTCGAAATCAGTCGATAGCTTTGTGTGAATGACAACAGAATTGGAATTTAAATCGTCTATTTATTCCTTGGGGTGTTGTATGATTTTGAGGGCATGAAGGTTCAATAATCAACAATATTTATTCTATTGCGCCGATACACACATAAACACAAAACAGTTGTATGATCACAATGGGGGTGGGGGGGCCGACTTTTGTAACTGCTTTTCGATTACATGATTCTCACTTATCGTGATCCCTGTACAGGTCCTTGTAGGACAAAAGTTCACAGACCTAACATCTGAAAAATCCTCACATAGTTTTAAGTGAGACTGCCATGTTACAGTATGGCCACATATTGCTTGGGACATCACACCCTTATACAAAAAAAACAACAAAACCATAAAAAAAAAATCACTCGACTATTAGTATTTATCTGTCTCTAGGGAGGCTTGCCCTTCCAAAAAATGTAACTCTACCATTATCCAAATGGTGCCTTGGACATAAAACATTGTGCTAAATCATTATAACCCACCATACAGAGGTTAGCTTCATTTGTGTTGCTTATAGAAGCCACTGTAGTTGATGGTTCTATTGACACCTTATTGTTGTTCTATCTATCATTTCTATGTGTATATGCAGAAGTGAGGCCACATGCTAATACAAATTAATTATTAGAGTATAATTAGTGGCTATGTCAAACAGATCAGCGAGACGTCGGGTTTTATATG
Organism: Cyprinus carpio; assembly: GCF_018340385.1. Lineage (NCBI taxonomy): Eukaryota > Metazoa > Chordata > Actinopteri > Cypriniformes > Cyprinidae > Cyprinus > Cyprinus carpio. The sequence goes on along the minus strand of NC_056588.1, from coordinate 12,996,797 downwards.
TATATCCACTGATGCTTTTTAAATGTTAATTGCTTCTGCCCCACAGAATTAAATTACACGTTCAACTCCACTAATTTCTGATGTAGTCAAGTGTTGAATAGGCTTAAAGATTTTTCTTTTTTTTTGTTTTTTTTTTTCTTTTTTTGTTTTTTTTTTTTTATCCTTTGTTTTTTTTTTTTTTTTTTTTTTGTTTTTTTTTTGTTTTTAGATTATGATTTTGACAATTGCCCTTCTTACATTAGGATCATTATTGCAACCCATTTCGCATATTAGCATCAAGGTTGTACAGGAAAGCAGCGTTTTACAGTATGGTACTGATACACAGTAATTTGTGCAAAGGTTGTCCGTCATGGTCATGGAATCCAGTTATGTGAAAGTGCTGCAAAAAAGTTCACTGAATTGTGAGAAAATAAATGAAGGGGAGGTGGAAGTACGGTTTGAGTGAAAAAAACTGGTGAGGGCTGATGGGTTGATATGTCTCCTCACACGATCTCAGTCAGTTCACTGACAGTCTGGCATGCCATAATATGATTTTTGCGGCACATTGTCACCACCACACACACACATCACACACACACCACACCACACACACACACACACACACATCCACACATACACACACCAACACACACACACCACTAAAACAGCTGATTTATAAGAAGATTTCTTTATTAAGTGTGGTTTGGCATGCCGAGCCCAGATAAAAACCATTGGCTGACTATAACGCACACCGTTATTAGTGTGTAATTAGGGGCCTAATGACATGTTTTACACTTCATTTCTTTGGTGTATCGGATGCCTAAAAGTCAAACTAGTAAGCATTCCAGAGCAATCAGGGAATGGATTTTCTTGAAAAATGTGTTTTTATTTTTGGTTTAACAAAATCTGATTCATTTGAATTCAGAGATGCAGTTAAAAAAAAAAATAAAAAAATAAAATAAAAAAAACCCTTTGCTGAAAATTTACTTTAAAACCTTTTTAGTATTAACATCAATTGTCCATGGGTGCCGTCAGAATGAGAGTCTAAAACAGTGCATTAAAAACATTCACAAATGTGAGTAATCCACATGACTCCAGTCCATGAATTAATGTTCAATGAAAAGACTTTGTTATTACATCAACACAACGCTTTTCACTTCACAATAATTATTGTGATTGGACTGGAATCATGTGGGCATACTGTGTGGATATTGTGATGTGTTTTATCAGCTGTTTTGGACTCTCATTCTGACAGCAATGGCATGCAGATCCATTGGGTGAGCAAGTAATATAATTGCCAAAAGTTCTCCAAAATCTGTTTGATGAAGAAAACAAAACTCATGTTGAATGGCCCCGTGTAGGATGTGAGAACAATTTGGGCTAAAGTTAAATTTTTGGGTGAACTGACGATTTTTTCCTGTCACCTGCCACACAGATTGAATCCTGCTGACTTTCACTGAGTCTCTTCAAACTGCTTTCCTCTAAAAAGCACTCGTACACAACATCAGATGTTCAATCTACCACTTGATTTTCTATGGTTAAAACAAGCTCATGATACTGATGCTGCGTTTCCCCCCTTTTGCATCCATGGAAAGAATTCAGATTAAACGCCAAACTTAAATATCAGGTTTATGGTGTTACTTGTTTCACTGTTGTTAAAGACCTCTGTTTTCAGGAATGATCCTCAAACCAGTTTCACATCTCTTTGGTTTAGATCCGTCTGCACAATGTGGTTCTTGACTTCATTATGTATTTTTTGATTATACTTGTTTTTACCATTTTTTTGCACACAATCTCCTCACATTCTGTTTACCGACTCACAGTCACATGACTCAGGACAGGGCCATTAGGGGAGGTGGCCTTTGTCTCCTCAGGTTTGTGAAGCACTAAATTATCCATTGTCACTTCCCCGCATAAAGCTTGCTATCATAACACATGTCTTACAACAATTTAAACTCAATATGTATTGTGTGTGTGTTGTGTGAACCATGAGTAAGCAGAATGATTTTCACATTCATTAGGATGTAAATATTCTAAGCAGTACAAGACTGATTACTCATTATATAAGTCTGATCAGAACTATTCAGTATGGGTTATGGCCTTATTATCAGTCTATCATTTTGTATATCCCCCAAAAACTACTAACCACGCATATTTTTTAATTTTTTCTAAAAAATGCAAACATGTGTAAGATCAATCTTGCTCCCATATTATGTAGCACAGTTTGTGTTCGAATACAAAACCATAAAAATAAAATACACCTGTGTGGACCCAATAGTATGTTTAAAAGTAGCGTCGAAATAAGCACAAATTGTTAGGGCATGTCCAAAAACCATTCAAGGGCCCCACAAATTATCCTCGGACCCCAGAGCGTTTCAAGAAAGAAGATATCAGTGAGTTTGTTGTAAGGCACAGGAAATTGTTGTATCTATGACTTACTCATGGGACTCAAACTGTGAGGATATTTTCGTAGAGTTCAGGACACTCAGAAAGGCCCCTTTTCCTGTATGATAATTTCAGGTTTATTCTGAAGTCTCAGTCTCTGTGGACATATAATCTGAATGGAGTATCATGAAGGCCTCAGTGCATCCCCGGACCAAGCACTTAAAAACACATTTTATAGCTTTACAGCTTCTTTAGCAACAGCTCAACAAGCCTCTCATTGTGTATATATTGTATCCCAATTTCTTTCAGTCGGCTCATAATTGTTGGAAAATGTCTACCCACTTTCCGTCTACCAATAAATAATTAGGACTGCGATAATGATTGGGATTGATTGACACGTTAGTTTCTCTTCCTCATATGCCATATGTGTGTCATATGTTGTCAAAATTAAATGTGGATCATATGATGCGATTTCATTAATTTTCCCTTTCTATTTGGAGTGTTACACGTGTCTTGGTGTTATGGATATGTATAGATCTGGAAAACTGCCAAGACGTAAAAGTCCTCTAATCCAAACAGATATTCTTTATAAAAGTATAAGCCACCGGTCCACGCCCCCCTGAAACAAACTCGTTCTAAAAACGTCCCCCACATCTCTACGTCAGTATGTGGGAAGTTTATGCATAATGCCACCCAGAGGTGTTCACACAAAGAAAGAAGGCATAGTTTTTATTCTCGTTGTTAGTATTGTGTTGCCAATAGCTTGCCATGTATATAGATGCTGGTGTGTTTCAGTTGTGATAAGCGAAACTACTTTGTTTGGCCTTCCAAAAGAAGACGATATCCAATTTGTCAGGCCTGGAGCTGATCCCATCCGTGATGGTCGTCTGAGGAAATACAATCCAACTTTGCACTGTGGATCGCTGAATCGGCTTTCACCGTGGATAAGCGGTGTCCGTTGTCCAGCCCTTGGTGGTCGTCATCATGAAATAAACACATTTCATTACACCAAATACGACAAAATATGTTATTTTTAGCAGGCATCATATGACCCCTTTAATTCTTTACAAAATCTGAATCACACATGCATAACTAATTCACATTTGCAAACATCCGTTCACAGTGTTTCTTATTATCTCATGTCATGTTCACAAAATACAATTAGCAAATGCACAATTCAATTCATGAATATATCACAAACTTTTGCATGTTTCTGAATGTTTTCTACGTATACAGATTGATTAGTGAAACTGCATTTACAAACTGTTTTTGTGTGTGGATCGCATAGTGTGTTTTCAAGCTGCATAACACTCTTAACAATGCAGACAATATGCAGACAATTTTTTGCAAAAGAATGAGTCCAATTTTCTTGCCCTTCTCAGCTCTTTGGTTACTAAATCTACACAGCATGCCCCACATTTTTACTGTGTCTAATGGATTAGTGAACAGGTTGGTCCATTGTGTGAAGGATTGAAGCATTCGGGTGCGCCAAGCCATTGCCGTCAAAGTCACCAGCTGTGAGCCAAAAACGTCGTTGCTGATTTTTTTGCTTTTCAGAAAAAGATCAGGCAGGAAAGTAATTTAGAGGTATATTTGCTGTCATTGAGATGCTCTGTTGTGTAATATGATAACAACCCGATTATAACAATGTATAATGTATTTATCTGCGAGCAATTATTTTTCCGTAAATGGATTATCAATATTGTTGCATACATGTATTTCATTGTAGAACATCACAGAAGTCCCCAGTCAGTGTGGTTTTCAGATAATTGTACTCACGAAACAGAATGAATTCAGTCATTCCACCTTATGAATAATACAAATTTTTATAATGGATTGTTACAAGTATGCTGCCATTAATATCATTTCATATGGTGAAAAGCTGCTCTCTTAGCCATGACAACATTGAGAAATTTACATGTGACAGTAATTACTGCAAGCTGTCTCAGTTCCCACCAGTAGATTGAAAATTGTTTGTAATTAGTATGTGCTGATTTTAGCACTTCAATTCATCAATATGTTTTTTAATTATGTTTTCATTAATGACATGGAAACAATTTCTGCCGACAGTCCAACAACTCTTTGCTACAGTAATAGGCACTGTTGATTATATTAAGGAAGAGTTTCATCCAAAATGAGTAAAGTGCTGTCATCAATTACCTGCTGTAATGTCATTCCTAAACCTGTATGACTTTCTGACTTCTTTGCATTTTTTCTGCAATCATTGTTAGAATTGTTATTCCATGGTGCAAATAAGCTTCAATACCTTTTGGAATGAACTCTTTGTTCAATGAATTGATTGCGAATCAGTGTTTGTCGCTGTCTTGAATTTGTTTTTCCAAAAGCAACTATGCTAAGCAAGCTCCGTTGTTATCAATAGAGCTCAGTGGAACTTGCGACCATAGTTAGCTAACGATGCTTTTGGGAAACTCACCCCTGATTGGTTTTTCAGAAAACTGACTGAACGATTCAGTGTCCTTTTTGAAACTTGAAAGCTCTAGTCTCCATTCATTGCATAGAACTGCATACAAATAAGAGACCAGTATGCATAATTCAAACATTCCCTTTAATGCTCTCTGACATGTTTGCAGGGTTAAAAAAATCAACTCCTCTATTTTTACAAATACACACTGTAAAAAAAGCACAACACACTTGTATGCAGAGGTGTACTTCAGTTTTGTTGTCTCAGTGGAATTAATTTCTTGAGAAGATGCCAGAGTGTTTGTTTGTTTGCATATACATTCATCCTCATATTAACCTGTACTCTTGTGTGTGTGCGTGTGTGTGTGTTGTGTGTGTGGTGTGTGGTGTGTGTGGTGTGTGCACGCGTGTTGTGGTGTGGTGTGGGTGTGTGTGTCGCGCGTACCAAGTTTTAATGAGATACAGGATTGGAGTTGACAACCCTGAGGTGGCTGCTTAGACATGTGCACCCTGATCCTTTTCATCAAACTTCCTGTCAGCAGGTGGCTGAAGATGACTCCATCATCATGCCAGTACAGATGAGTGTTAGGGTGCTGTGTGGTGTGTGTGTGTGTTTTGTGGGTGTGTGGTGTGTGTGTGGTTGTGTGGTGTGATGGAGAGAGAGATAGATAGTGAGCATAGAAACAAGAAGACCAGAAAAAATAGAGATATAATATAAAGAGTGAACACGCTGAATGAATATTATCAGACAGGTGGAAGGATAAAACCACCACAGGGCAGATTCTTGATTCTGAAGATGATTAAAAACTGCTTGTGCGACACACTTACTTAAGCACCTCATACATACATACACACACACACTAGCTGGCTAAAGCCTCAAGTTTGAGATCAAACCTCATTAAGCCCACTCTGATGGTGTCAAACATCAATATTAAAACTATTCCATTTTCTTTGTATGCTGTGTTTTCTGAGGCTGCTAACATACCTAATTCATGGGCCTCACTGAGTCTGGAGAAACACATTTATCATATAACCACTCTCACACAATGGACAATGACTTTAGACCAAGGCTCATATAAGGTCAAAAGAGAGTCTCAGAAGTTAGAGATTTTGTATAGTAACCACATTCATGTACTACTTTTGCTACGTGCAATTGTTGTCAGAGGTATTAGCAGGGGAAGGCATTTTCATTCTAGAAAGTATTTGACTGTGACAATTTGTATAACACTGTGAGTATAGGATGAACTGGCAACATGCTTTTAAGAGAGACTGTAAATTTTAACGCCACTAATGCTGGTGTCAACTAGATCACTTGATCGTCAAAAGCCTCCCTTACTAACCATTCACTGTGTGATTGTTTACATTCATTCCAATGTGAAGTGGTTGACCTTTGACCCTTACCCATTATTCTTCTGTATGACTGTCCACTTTGTGGTTGTTTTTTTATTTATGGCACACATAAAATTCAACTTGGCTGACAAAAGCATCACTGTTCCAACGCAAATATTTAACTATTATTTTTTCTACTGCAGTGGAAAAGATGGACATACTCTCCATAAATACAGTACATATCGAAAATAAAGATAAGTAAAAGTAAAAGATTCCCTTCCCCCCCCCTTTAATTAAATAATAAATGTGTTAGAGACTATTTATCTTCTAAAACAATTATAAAAAATAGTTTAAATTCTAATGTTTGAGTAAGTGTTTCTTATCCTCACCAAGGCTGCATTTAATTTGATCAAAATACAGTAAAAACAGTACTATTGTGATATTACTGTCCTAGACATTTTTTAATGTTTTCCTTTATGTATAAATTTTAAATATAATTTATTCCTGAATTTTGAACTTTTAAATGGTGAATTTTCAGCAGCCATTACTCCTTGTCTGTCAATCAGAAATAATTCCTAATATGATTTTCAAGAAACATTTCTCTAATATTATCAAATGTTGAAAGCAGTTGTTGCTGCTTATAATTTTTTGTAAAAAACCATGGCACACATTTTTTTTTACGTACTCTTTGATAAATAAAATAATTTGTAACATATATAAATCTCTTTACTGACTTCACTTTGATCAATTTTAATGTATTTTTTAATTTATTTCAAACAGTCCAACACAAAAACAAAATCTTTCTTTTTTTTTAAATTTACAAATACTAAAAATTGCAAACCTAAAATGCACGACTGTGGTTATTTTAAACTGTTTGAGATTTTTTGTTCACCACAATTATACTTCTCACATAAAGTATAAAATAAAAGATTTGGAACTTAAATATGAATTCATGAGGCGGAAAGCTAGTCTGGATAGATCCTGCAGAAAAGAGACCTGGGAACGATGTTTCTGGATGAGCAAGACACACTCAAACTACGTTGTGTCAGGAATCACTGAGACGATAATTATTCCTATAAAATATCCGTTGGAAGTATTCAGACCAGAAATGACAGAGCAACAGGATGTTACAAATACATCAATTTGAAGAGTTTTGATGTGGGGGGAGGGGGTGGGGGAATTGCGTTCTTTGGTGACTTGATGTGATTATATGGAGTATTTTAGCCCTAGATTTCCTTTATCTCCTCTGGTACTAGGTCGTAAATTAATTAATTTCAAACTCACATACCGTTCATCAAAGCTAGCATAATCCCAGAAGAGTAAATGGCTGGGGTCCTCAGGCTGCAGCAGAAATATAGGGAACTACTGATTTGTAGAATAATTAAAGCACATAACATACCCGAAAACTGTTTGGTCACAAGTCCATAAAGTTCGGATCACTGATTCCATGTCCGCCAATAATCAACATGAAGGGTCCCTTCCCTTGGGTTTCCCGCATTAGGGTTCATTACTTGTGAGCATCATTTTAAATTAAAAATTTCCACAGTTTGCAGTAGTATAAATTGCTAAGTTGTAGACTTCTGCAATATGAATAGGCAGAGTTCTAGATCCTTTGCGAGAAACTTGAACTTATGAATTTAAGGACAGATTGATATGTGTCATCAGGCCTTAATTTTATCTGCCATTTTTTTTTTTTTTCGTAATGTCACTAAAAAATATCACAATGTATCTCTGCTTTTGCACAACATTGATCTTTTGAATCAATAAAACTGTTTCAATGGAGCAGGCTGTGAATCAGCCTAGGCTCACTTCTCCAGAGAAATGTATATAAGTGTTTTTTAATGAAGCCAGAAGTGGTCGGGCGAATTCGGGGCCTGATTGCTTTATAACCTAATGTGGGAAATAACTTTCTTATTTTCACGAGAATAGGCAATTGGCTTACATATACTATAGATGTGTGTGTAATATATTATATATATATAGGATATATATATCTATATTATTATATATTATATATTAATATATGATAATATATATATAAATATATATACATATATGTAGATATACAATGCCAAAACCTGATGAGATCCTAACTTTTGGAATTGTTACTGTAACTTTACAAGTGTGCTAGTCTTCGGCTTACACTACGGATAATAAACTAAGAATCGATCAGGAGATCCTGACATATCTTCCATCTTTTACACATATGGGCCCATAAATCCCACCATTCCTTCTATTTTAAACAACCAAACAGTATAATACTATAAACCCTCCTCTTATTCCCCATGAGATATGAGCTTTGTTGAGGTGTCGGCTGCCACATGGCCCTGGTCATTAGTATTCTTCTGGATAACTCTCCAACTCCGCTTCGGTCATCAGCATCGTATTCAATCATAAGAGTATGCCCTATAGAAGCTTTTCACAAGTCCCCCAATCTTTTCCATTTCATATCAGGAACTGTTAATTTTGAGTGCTTTCTCCTACTCCAAACACAGTCCTGAAAATAAGAATTAACCATTCATATTAAGATCTTCAAAGTGGTTTCATAATTGAACAAATATTTCATTGACACAAGGGGAATGAAACAGCGTTAGTGTTACACGGCTACTCGAAATAGGGTTGCATTTAAATATGCCTGGGAACAATACAGCATATAATTGTGTGTGTATCGTTGGGGTGTTTAGACAGGCAAGTCCTGTTCGCCATCTTGTCTAAGACCCGGTATTCCATCGGTTGATTATCTGGGGTGAACAGCTTGTACTCTGTGTAAAGACTCCTTGAAGAAGTAATGTGTGTCCTTTCAAAAACTTAAGCAACACTCACAACAACCTGACAAAACTAGGCTTATAACAGTTGTCCTCCCATAAGTGATATACACCCCTCACATTTTTGTAATATTTTATTATATCTTTTCATGCGACACCACACTGAAGAAATGACACTTTTGGCGTGCAATGTAAGAGTCGTGGGTGTACAGAACTTTGTTTAACAGTGAAATTTGCCATCCCCTCAAAATAACTCAACACACAGCCATTAATGTCTAAACCGTTGGCCAAAAGTGAGTACACCCCTAAGTGAAAATGTCCAAATTGGGTCCAAAGTGTCAATATTTTGTGCAGCCACCATTATTTTCCAGCACTGCCTTAACTCACAGTCCTCTTCCACTCCTCAAAAAAACGACATCACGGAGCTGGTGGAAGTTAGAGACCTTGCGCTCCTCCACCTTCCGTTTGAGGATGCCCCACAGAGATTGCTCAATAGGGTTTAGGTTGGAGACATGCTTGGCCAGTCCATCACCTTTACCTTCAGTTTCTTTAGCAAGGCAGTGGTCATCTTGGAGGTGTGTTTGGGGTTGTTATGTTGAAATACTGCCCTGCGGCCCAGTCTCCGAAGGTAGGGGATCATGCTCTGCTTCTGTATGTCACAGTACATGTTGGCATTTGTGGTTCACTCAATGAACTGTGGCTCGCGAGGGGAGACCTCCAGCGTGTCCCGAGCCCTCGAGGCTGGATGATTGTTTTCTCAGGGTGGACTCGCACTAGTATTTACACCCCGCGCCCGGGGCGTTTCTCTTTCTTCCCTGAAGTGCTGACGGCTCACCTGGGCGTGGACAGCACCTTTACTGCCAGGAAACCGGCTGGTGGGCTCGTCCTCCCAGACCGCACCACCTCTGACGGCAGTGCAGCAAAGGGGTATTTCTGCAATGCTCCCGGTGGAAGCGGTCCGGTAGCGATGCAATTGTGTCCTACAAGTCCGCCTCGTCCTGGCGGGGAGCCCCGGTGCTCCCTTCCCGGGCCTGTAGGCATTCGTCTGGTCTAACCCGGCAAGTGCCTATATGCCTTGTGGGGAAGCTGCTTCCCGCCTTAACATGCTATGGCACGAGGCCAAGGCAACTGTGAAGGACCCTTCACGAGGGTGGTCCCGATCCGGAAGTTCAGTTTGTTCTGGGCCGAACACTCCTGCACAAGATGCCTGGGCACATACCAGTAGCCCACGGGGCCTAAAGCCAATAATGCGTTTCCTCCCCCATTGATCCTTCCTTCACACAGACACTGTGGCAAATTCTGGGAGGTTGATTAGCAAGTCACTTGCTAGTTGTGCCGTACCTGGCCCACTCAGACCCTGGTTCCCCGAACTATTGCTCCTTGCGACAGCCCCTCCTTGGCCGTTACCTCCTGAGGAAGGATCTACTAGACTCAGAGATGGGGCAGACACCATTTGGCAACCCATTTGGCACCTTCCATGTCTTGTTCCCTGGACTGGAACGCGGAGGTGTCTTAGGTGACCTACCCCAGGGGGTAGCGAACACCATCACTTCAGCAAGAGTCAACCGCCGACAAGACAAAGCTTATTTCTTGAAGTGTCACCTGTTCAGTCAAGTTGGTGTTCTTCTCACCAAGAAGACCCCCGGAGATCTGCCTGATTGGGTCATGCTTTCCTCTCTGCAGCAAGGGCTGGAGTGAAGGCTGTCTCCCTTCCACCCTCAAAGTCCAGGTTGCTGCTATTGCTTGTGTACCATGACCCTGTGCAATGGAAGAGGCTGGGTAAGCATGACCTTGTCATTCAGGTTCCTTAGCATGGGGCCATGGAGGTTTAAATCCTTCCCGGCCCCCCTCTATACCCTCTTGGGACCTTGGGTCTCTAGTGCTAAAATCACTACAGTGCAGGGCCCATTCGAGCCTTTGCATTCAGTTGAGCTAAAGTTTTCTTTCATTGAAAACTCTGCTTCCTGCTTGCACTGGCCTCCATCAAGAGGGTAGGGTACCTAAAAAGCCATTTTGGTGGTCACACGATTCGTGCATAGAGTGTGGGCCGGCTGAGTCCAAGGTAATCCTGGAAGCCTGATACGAAGCAGGCCTGGGCTATGGTGCGTTGATGATGCCCAAGGTACATGCCAAAGACCAAGGTGGTGAACCATGCAAGAACAGAGCTGCCCGCCGGGGGTGAGGCAGACCCAAGCCCTGGCTGTTTGCTCGGTACAATTCGAGCATTAAGACCTACCGTAGAACCAGACAAAAAGCTTCAGGAAATCAGACCAGCATTTTGGTCTCTTATGGACAGCCGGAGAGAAGGCAGAAGGGAGAATGCCCATCTCGAAGCAAGAGGACGGGGCCACTGGTTGTGGAGGCCAGTTCACCATGGCGGTATCAGGCACAGGGTTGTAGCACCTCTCCATTCAGGTTTTGCAAGCTCACTTCAACTAGATTGTTTGCACCTGAATGGGCGCTGGCTCGTGGTTCCTCATTGACAGATATTTGTAGAAGCGGAAGGCCCTGGGCAACCCCCAACATGTTCAGCTAGATTTCTATAGCCTTCATGTGGAGCTGGTTATACTACTGTGTGTTCGTCAACTCAAATGGGTAGTGGCACCCGAGAGGCTCAGTTTATTCGTCGGCTTGCTAAAACTTGCTCCAGAGTGTCCATACTGTATGACCCTTTTTGAGATCATCCAGCACCTTCCGCAGATGGAAGCGGCACATGAATGTCTGGCACCATGCCTTCACGATAATACATGATGAACAGTGGAAGGCTGGGGTTCCAATTTGAGACCAAAGCGTACTCATATGTGGTAGAGTCCACCGTATTGCCGTAGCGTATCTGGTTCCCTGGCTATACTTCTGCCATTCTTCCAAGAGGGTTGCAATCACCTTCCACTACATACACTTATACCTAACAGATGCTTAGATGGTATTTTGCTTCCGAACATTTCTTTCGCGGAAGGATGGGGCTTTCCGCAGCGTCCCTGGTCCAATTAATCGGTCATTGACGTGACCGTCCGAGATGTGATCACGACTGAAAGGGAACCTCTGCGGGGTACGCATTGGTAACCCTAGTTCCCTGAAGGCGGGGGGGGAATGGTAACATCTCCGCGGCCAAGCGCCACGGCTGCTGATAACCACCGCTGTGCAGCCAGGGTCACCAGCTCGGCTACGCAGCGAAAACCGGGTATGCATGTGCACTCCTTATTATACTCATGCTGATGAGTCCAGAGGATGGCAACTTGATGCAATAATTTGCATGCCAATGGGCATGGTCGTCATTTAGTTTACAACTCAAATGTAGATTGTGGTCTATTGAAGCAATATCCCAATTCGCAGTCACCAACCATCCCCGTTCCCAGATCCTTTCAGAGAACGAAGGGTTACCATACATAACCGAGAGTTTCAGAGCGAACAGAAAATGCTTGATTATTTCAAGGTCGAGATAAGCGTGTCAAAATAAGTCCATAGTAGATAACAGTACAGTATGGCTTGCAAGATATAATATGCCCTAATTTGCTGTGTTGTTTAGTTAAATTAAAGTTGAGCAGACACACACTGAACGTGGCCAGTTGATTAACAACTTGTGCTCATAATGATTATAATATAAGGATATATCTGAGAAATTTTGTATAGGTAAATAATGTCTGTCTTATTCAAATTGGGCATCTCAAAGACCTATATTCTATATCTATATATTTCTAGATAATATAATCTAATAGGTCGTGTGTTTTGGTCATTCAGGGCTGTCACTCACTCACTCACTCACTCACTCACTTCACTCGTACATAAAGGGGGAAAAATTGGTGCCTGATGTCCTTGCCCTAATTCTAAAATTCTAAACTTATGTCATATAAAAGATTTAAATAAAGACATTTATTCTGTTTCATCTTATAAAACTTTTTACTAGCAAGGCTCATACTCAAAGTATTTGTTGAGAGATTTTATAATATTGGTGAGGACATTTTCAGAAAAAATGTCCCTCATAAGTGCAGCAAAATACAAGATCACACTTGCGCTGCCCGCTCTCGGCTTGCACAAAGCCTGGTGAGGGGCATTTTTACTCCCTTAATCAGATTCTGCAGCAGTGTCACTTATGTTCGAATCATAAGTGGCTTTATTATTAGAAAAAAACTGAACTTTGAATGAAAGAACTACCTAGCAGATGACAATGATATAACATGTGCGGGAATTATAACAACAAATTTTCTTCTTCTCTGTATGAGAGCATATGTTTGTATTTTGTATGAGCGCCGTTTATGCGAGGTGACACTTGATGTTTTTGTGTCCCTTGTATATCATGTGCCATGGTAATATTTCAGGCTGTTTTGAGCCCTTCGTTGACATCAGGCTGATTAACACAAGCAAAACCATGGCCACTGGGTTATGAACTGGTCAAAGAGTCCCGAATCCATTGTTTGGCTAAGTAATTACTTATCTACGGCATCTAGAGAGCCACAGTTTTCATCTGTATATTGGTGCAGGAGGCAATTTCATCCACTAGCAACATGTGTAAATGGCCACCATAATGTTAAATGGTGTGTCACAAACACAAATGTCAATGCGCTTAATTTAAGAATTAACTTTTTCTGCTGTAAGCTGTTATGGTATAGGGAGGCACGCTATTTTTGATGTAAGCGCGCAAGCTCAGTGAGAACCTGAGTAATGAAGTGAAGTGATTGTTGAGAAAAACTACTGCTTAAGTGCTACCATATTATTGTGCTATCTGCTTTTCCTTTTTGTGTGTTTTGCATTACCAGAAGTTTTATTACCTGTTTTTTACTACTCGCTCTTTTGACATGTGATTAGGCTGGGCAGAAAGAGTATGCTGAATGGCAAACAACTATAAAGTGCTCAGGGAACGAACTGATTGCCTTTGAGTTTTCCTTACTCTTGCCTTTCGTTTCATACCAGGTAAGACGCGTACGTCTCTGCGTAGACGGTACATGTTACCATCAAGATGCAAAATCTATAAAAGCTTTTGTGAAATAAACTCGTTTTTATTTTTTTCCTCAGATGGTAAATGCCCAGGTTATTAAGAAGCCAAAGGTGTCAAGCCGAAAGAGAGTCTTTACAAGAAAACAAAGCATCTTACTGCTGCATTAACTTTTATCAATTTCTAAATCCCAAGTATAAGTTAAATGTAGAAAAACAGATGTGGCAGTTTCTGATTTGTTTTGGTTTTTTTTGGGTACAGTACTTGTAAATTCTACAAGGTCTGTGTGACTCAACTCAGATTCATTCACCTTTTCAAGTGTTCACATGAATTTACATGCAAGAGACTCTCCTAATTTAGCTCTCTGTTTTGCTGAAGGACTAAGCTGCACAATGTTTAATCTACAGTGAACACACAAGTTGACTGAACTGGAATTGATGACTCACACCGCGCTTTCATCGCGGTTTTATGAAGTGCACCAAAGGACAATAAAAGCAAACTGATGACATGCTTTGATTACCCAAGGACACGGGAAACCACAGAGGGTAAAAGGTAGAGGTAGAATGAAATGTATCCCTCTATGCTCTCTACAGTGCTGTACAAAACCTTTCTATTCATTCCGGAACTGATGTTGATGTTTCACCTGAACTGAAAGAATATGCATTTTTTTTAATAGTCAAGTGGTTAAAATTGCTACCACTAAAATGAGAAACTAAATAAATTAAACTGAACAAATGCAAATCAAATTAACACTAATGAAAAAAAATAAAAAACTAAACTGTACTAAAACTAAATGAACATTAAATCGATATTGGAAACTTTCCACTATAATACCTCTTGAGTTAGTCCTTCCACGTGTCAATATCTTCAAGTTAGAACATGACAGGAACAGCACAAACACACCATTTGAATGCTGAGGACTTCAAGACTTTTGCCTTCCTCACCCACAAAAATGAAAAATTAGCCCCATAAATTACATCCCCATCAAGTATCCTAGGGGTATATTCACATCACCTTCTTCTTCCAGACGAATCCAGTCAGAGTTATATTAAAAATAGTTTTTGATCTTTCAAGTTGTTTAATGCCACTCACCGGGTGTTGCAGAGCATCAATCCAAAATAAGTTAAATTTTAAAGAAACAAAAGTGCCCATCCATAAAAAAGGGTCTCACATGGCTCCGGGGGGTGAACAAAGGCCTCCTGTAGTGAAATCTGAGTGAGCCTTTTGTAAGAAAGAATATACAGATTTAAAATTTAAATAATCACTTTAATGTAAACTTTATTTTAACTCCTACGTTCATCCGCCCGCGAACTGCTGGCGTGTACAAACAGTGAGCGCAAGCCAGATTAAATTTATTATTAAGTGTTTAAATTATGGTTAATTTTTTTCTGACAAAAAAATGCATGATATTTGATTTACAGGGAGGACTTTGTTTACCCCCGTGGTTGTAGTCTTATTTTTTTTTACGAGTATGGGCGCTTTTTTTTTTTTCACTTTTTGGGACGCCCCCGGATGCATGCACCACCTGCAAATGTGAATATAACTCGACTGTATTCATCTGAAAGAGGAAGTCAAATATGGCCTAGGATTACTTGAGGAGTGAGTAACGGTTATGGCTAATTTCATTTTTGGGTGAACTAACTCTTTTAAATGACTCATATTCATAGGATGCCCTGTAAAGGTCAGAATGAATATAAACACATCTGATGATTATATCAGGTGCACAAAAACAAAAAGAAACCAACTGTAAGACACAAACCCGTGTGGACCTCCATGGTTGTTCCTATAAGGCGTTTGGAGTGCAGGGATCCGAGATATATACCGGTCTTACAGATTCAGATTCTGTCATGCGGAGATCACCACAATAGCGCCGTCATGAATGAGAATAAGAAAGAGGCAGGGTGTATGAATGGGGAATTAAAGCAGCCAGGACATCACACTGGAATCAATTGAGGCTCATATTCTCAGGCATGTTACTCGCTTAACCCGGGGAGCTGCCTGTCATATTTAGGCTTGATGTTCCATTGTCCGGTTAGATGCTACCATTAATCCTATCAGTGTTATTCCAGTTCCTCTGAAAGAGCAAAAATAGGTCGTACGTAACTCACGAGACTGCCCTAACATTAAATGAAAGTTAAACACTCCATTGGTATTGAAATCGGATTACAATCTGGGGCTGTCAGGAGTTTATGCCTTGGACCCGCACCTACGGGAGATGTCCAGTAAGTTAAATACAGATAAACTGGTACAAATAAATGTCCAAAGCCCTGTGCGATTTCTATTCATTTCTGTGCCAGTGTGGTCTTTGAGAAGTAAAATCGGGACACCATAGATACTTACACGCGGACCTATGATTTGGTTATGGTTCCTACGGCGGTAATATATTTTAACTTGCTGAGATATCAGCAAGCACATTCTCCTTGTGGGATCATTCCAAAAGGAGGCCTGAATAAAATCAGCCGGCATGGCTTTAAGAAGGTGTTGATTTTTTCCTTTGTTTGCGGTGTTGAAAAAACGCCCTAATTAACCAGACAAGCGCAATCATGGCTTGTCACCATTATCAATAAACTTGGTGATGAGATCATTATTCTAATAACACCTCTAGAGGATAAAATGGGAATATTGTTTGGGTTTGTTTCTTTTTTTTTGTTGTCGAACTTGGGCCCACTATAGAACCAAGCCAAGTGTGAGACAGGAGAAGAGACAAACTTAGACCAAATAAGAAGCTTATCGGGACTAAGCAACCTTCACAATCTCCAACGACACTCCCCTCCAAACCGCACATACACAGTGTTTCTAACAGGCACTGCACCTAGTCAGTGACAAATACTCTCTGATGCCTTGCTTTCTTAGAATAGAACCGGCCTGAGAGATACACTCATGGCATGAGAATGGTGATGTGCTGTTGTTGATGTGTGTTGATGCTAGAGGATGTGTGTGATGAGGGGGAGAGCAAGATGTTCGGTGTGAATTCTTGTGCATATACTCATCCAGAGCCTAAACAGATTCACAGATTATTTCTCTTGCGGGGCCTCACAGGAACATACTGGAAAAAGTGTGGGACATGCTATGCATTCTATGTGGATGAACTATGTGTTCTTTACATTCAGAACGGTGGCAGTTCTAGCCATGTCCTGCCAATGTGTGTGTGGTGTGTGTCCGTGTCGTGTGTTTAAAACTACCATTCTACAAGGAAAGTAATTTTCTTTCAATAACCAATCCAAGTCAAATAGCTCAGGACTGCAATGGTCTAATAGTTCAGAAACTAATCAGAATTGGTAATGTAATAGTTATTGGTGTAGACCAAAGGTGTAGGGGACGGTTTCTTGGTATTATCATCGGCTTAGTGGGATTTAATTGGGCTTGATCATGTTAGCGTCTATTTTGAAAATTTGTCGTCACTCTATGCTCATTTAAAGTCAAATCTTTAAAAGTAGCAAAGAAATGTATGCATAAATAATGAATGTAATCTGTAACAAAACCTTAAATGGTTCTCACACTAAACATTATATTGTTGTGATGCTCACACATTTGCTGTGTAGCATTTTAAAACTAATAATTTTATTTTTTGTAAGTTTACATTTAGAAAAGTTACATGAACAAAATTTTATAACACGCAAACACTTGTGTTTTTCACATGTGTGGCATTCATCAAGACGCTGATTATAGGGACAGCATGAGTATTGCACAGGTGTGTGCCTTAGGATGGCCTGAGAGCAGAACGTCAACACAAGCATACGCTGCATCATCGGTGTAAGTGGGAGTGGGACTGGTGATACCTAATGATGAACTAGTCCAGTACATCTAGTTTACTGCAAATGTGTGTCTGCATAAGTTGCTGTTTTGGGATAAAAGGAAAATCAATTCTTTCATTTTACAAATGGACACGGTCGGCACAGGCTACTGGTCATTTATTATTATTTGTGTTTAATAATCTGAGTACTGTTAGCTCGAAATATGGTAGGGATTACTCATAGTCTTTTTTTTAACTTTGGTAGACCTTCAATCTGTACCCAAATCACATTCCAATAGACTACAACATAAATGATTCATGCCAACCGTACAATGGCGAAGAGACGTTATTGGTGTGTGGTGATGATCATAGACATAGACATAATCTATTCTAGCTGCAGACAGCCAGCCACCGAGCTGAGTGGGAAACGATTTCCAAATTTTTAGTGGCCAATTCAGTCAAAATACAGCGTAATACAAAGCCACCCTTTCATTCACATATCACTCACATACCATAGAAAGCACCCTATGTGATTAGCAGTCCCAAGGGATCTGTCAAGTGATCTATTTATGATGTGTGACAGCATCAATATCGGCTTACATTCCTGTCTTCCGACTTCAAAATATCGAAACAAATACTTTTTGCGCTCAGCAGCTTTTCCTATGCAGTATTCTGCACGTTCCGGTAACCTAAATGGAAATTATCCTCAGAATGAGTTGTGTTTTATCGCTCAAGGCTGGGGCTTTATACACAGTGGTTCTGGGTATTTGTCCCACATCTGTTTGATTTATAGACCCGGTGTCACACGTAGCCAACCACATAGCAGTTGTTTTTTTCCTTGCACGAGCAGCAAAATAAGAATCACGTGGGGTTTTTAATGTTATCATTGGCCACTGATAATGATTCCGGGAAGTGTGAACCCGCCCATTCCAAACCAATTTGTGGGTTTCCACTCTTAGGTGGATCATCATCTTTAGCAAAACAGCCTGTCAAAGGTGAGTCAGGTTTTCTCAGAGCGGATGATCCAGATTCATGTTGCTGATTTCAAGCTAGAAACTGACTGATCACATAATAGATCTTAATTAAATGCGCCTTGCACAAAGTTTGAAGGCCGTAGACTCTACTTTAGATCATCTTCAAATAATGTGATAAGCCGTGTACACACATTGATCACCTAAGGAGTACATGAAGCGCTTTGAATTGATGGACTTCAGCTTATTTTACATGGCCTACACATGTCAGTGTGAAAGGCGGGTACAGCATATTAAGCTTTATTATTTAGACCCCGCACATTCATTTTTTTATGCCGCATGGACATTGAAATACACACTATATGGACAAAAGTATTGGGACACCTGACCCATTTACACCAAGGGACGTTGGAGCGCGGGAACCAGTAAACATAAAACGTACCTCCTCTCATTATAGGAACAAAGTGTAGATATAAATACGGAGATGAACTGTGTAGTGTAGAGAGATAATTGAGTATTAGTGGAATTTTCTGAAATTGCCAATAAACTGAAATGATCAAGTGATGGCTTTTCGTTGATTATAAAGGGAGTGCACTTTATGGACTTTCTTGGCTATAATGTATATAATCCATTCAGAATTTGAATAAAAGTTTTGTTTTTCAGGACCAACATGACATAGTGATAAAAATAACAATGGACTGGACCAAATATATGTCAAGATGTGCATAAAGGCTAAAGAACCTTCACTAATTTCAGGAGCACTCAAGGTGATTTGATTCTGGAACAGGAGCCCGAAACTTCCACAGCTCCTCCGATGGGACTCCAAGATCAGTCTGTTAGCGCAGTGTCACTCATTAACATTCACTTCAATGGCCCTGACTGATTGCCCGCTTCCCGGCAGGTCTATTTATCTATCTATATCTATATCTATATCTATGTATATCTATATGCTTGACTTGATGCATGTAAATACTAAATGGTTGTATAGGGTCATGTCAATATAAAAATAAAACAAAATAGTATGAAAACCACTGTAGCACAGAATTTGTAAGGACAGGCACTGGTTTTGGATTGAGGAAAGCCTACAGTAGCTCCCCATCTCTGTTCAGTTCATCCTCAAGGTGTTCGATGGGGTTGTGCAGGCCAGTCAAGTTCTTGCACAGCCACTACATCCAACCATGTCTTTATGGACCCTGCTTTGTTTGGGCACAGTCAATGACGGAAAAGAAAAGGGTCCTTCCTCAAAATGTTCCCAAAAAGGTGAAAGTATAGCAGTAAAAAACTCTGACACCTTTTCTCTTTCACACAAATTTACAGAGTTTCGATTAAATAATTAAGCATAATTTTCACACAATTACTTGAAGAATATCATGTTATGACTTCAAAACAATATAGTCTTTCTGGGAGATTGAGAACTGATTGCTTTGGAACGTTAGCATCACACATATCCAGATTCATATCTATGGGTTTCCACTAGATGGTAGTTTTGTGCGGTAGCTCTTGAGAGACGAGGAGCTCCGGTTCAAACCCATGTAACCACAGATTGACAAAACAAGTAATAGGCTGCATATAAGGTTGAAATGGCACGGTTGCATCAACAAATGTGTGTGTTTATATCAGTTTTGCCAATTGTTAAACACTATCGGGTAGGTTTAGGGTTGGGTTGGGGTAGGCGGTATTTTCAACATGATAGAGCATTAACACTTTTAGCGTCAGTAACACGGATATTTGAATTCTTGAACCACCGCAGTACGTACCAGAAGCAACTAATAAAAACAGCAATACGTACCTATATCAATGTAACTTAAAAACGTGCCAGGGTTCAAGTATTGAACCTTGTTTTAGCACCACTCAGTGGACATTTCTTTTTTTGAAACTGTGGCGAAACACGCAGGAAGGTGGTAGTTAAAAACGGTGTCCTTGTTGCAAAAAGTACACAGAGGTACGTAGGTTTTATGAGACCAGTTTTCCAAAATGATTTGGTTTTGCTAAAGGGGATTCTCTTCACTGGAAGTAAGAGGGCTAAGCCCAACCCCTGAAAAAATGACCTATACAATTATCCACTCTCCACCAGACTTTACAGGTGGCACAGTGCAGACAGGCATTGTGTATGTCCGGCATCCTCCAAAACCCAGACACCCCCGGCACTGTAAAGAGAGAAGCATGATCTGTTCATGCTACAAGAACAACATTTTCCCCTACTCCAGAGTCAGAGTGCCGGCGGACTTCCCATATATCACGTGGCATTTGCAATTGTGATGTGAAGCTTGCTCACAGCTGCTTGGTCATGGAAACCCATTCATGCAACTTTTACGGACCCAGGCATTCGCCTCAACACTCAGTAACCCCGCTCTGTGAGTGTCACATGGTCTTCGCCTTCATGGCCTGATTTGCTGCTGTTCCAGACGCTTCCACTTCCAATACCCACTTTACCGTTGACTGTGGGAATATCTAATTTGAAGAAATTTCACCAACTGACTTGATTGCAAAGGTGGCGATCCTGTCACGCGGTACCACTGTTGAATTCACTAAGCTCGTTCAGAAAAGACTCATAAGGCAAATGCGTCAGTCGCGTGCCTTGGGTGGAAATGCAAGTGTCTACAGACAGTATGAGAGCTACCACGTCTATGGAGGATGATACTCAGAATTTGGGTTTTATTTGATCAAATAGCACACTTGCTTAATTACAGAGAGAAACTATAAACAAACAGGTTATACACGCATTACACAGTTCAGCACAGTTAGCTAAACCATTGCAGATAATTCTGGGCCGAGACCGTTTTTTAGTCATTTAAAGCACGCAAACAAAACTGCAAAATATAAACTGCAAACCATTCCGCTCCTTAGAACCGTTAGAGCGAAACGGTGGGAAGACGGGTTATATATGCAAAAAGATTGGGCCAATAAGACATTCTCGTTTTAAATGTTTTGAAACAATAGTATTTACACAATAGCCTTATGTTTCAAGTGTTGTCTGCCGTTTTAATGAACGCATTTTTGTCAGGTTAAGTAAAAACTAATTCAAGTGTTCTCTCATTGCGGCGTCTCAGAGGAAAAGAGCGCGAACGTTTAAAATTCTAATTGTTTAATTAGATCGTTAGAAAGAAAGGCTTTCAAAGAAATTCAAAATACCTTGTGACATTTACTGACGGAACCTCAGAGAACGAAGAAAGAGCGCTGCGGCAGGACTTCAGAAACAGAGAAAGAGGGAGTGGGGTGTGTGTGCGTGTGTGTGTGTGTGTGTGTGTGTGTGTGCGTGAGTGAGACAGAAGAGAACGAGAGATAGAGATGGAGAGAGAGAATGAAAGAGGAGAGCAGAGAAGACAGCAGCACGAAAAGGGACAGCGTAGTCGTTGCTCCGCACTAACTGTAAATAAAATAATAGATATTTTATTCTCAGGTATGATAATATTGATCAAAGCTTTGTGTGAATTTTTTAAGTGATATGCGCTATAAAGTGTGTTACTCATCTAGCTTTGGAAGTCTCATGTAACTATGCAAGATCTTTAACCATATTACACTGAGGCGAAAAAAAAAAAGGCGCAAAACTCACAGTATGCAAAGCGTTAAGTGACCGATTTAAAAATAAAAGTTATTTTGGATACTCGACTGAAACGGACTGGTGACTTTGAATTGAAGTCTCCCGCGTGATGAAAATGGTTTGACCAAAAACTGCAACTTCAGCTTGGTAAGTTCTTGAAACACCCTGACGATATATTACTCAGTCTCAGTCTGAGTGTGTGCTCAGAATGCAGTGACTCTGTAGTGTAGGGATACATTCTGATAACTTTTAAAATCTCAAGGGCAACAGTATATGCGTGTCAGTAGGTCAGTTAAAACGTTCAATTTTTATTAGCCTACGTTCATTTTTTTAACAAAAACTATAATTGAAAGCTTGTTGTTTGGAGTAAAAGCTGAAAGTGAATGAATGACATGAGAGGCTGTATGTTTCCTCTCTGTCCTGAACCCTGTTGAAAAATAGCTGTTTTAGAACATGTTTGCTTTTTTTTTGTTTGGTGTGAGATTTGTCTTCAAGCTTGCTACCAGGTAGAAACAGGTATCATGTTTCAAACACAGGTAGCATCTTATGCTGGAATTTCCAGCAGAAATGTCTATCATGATTTATATTACAAGTTAATGCAAACCTGAGAATAAACAGCAGGTAGGGAAACATCAGAATGAGAAACTCATAATGCACAATAAATAAGATTTTTTAATGGATGCATTCCCTGCCGAAAACACAAATGAAAGTGGATTGCTGGTTTAATATTGTGTTTGCGGTTAATTTTTCGGGTAGTTTAAATTGTTTCTTAGCACGGTTGATACGTAAAACTTAAAGCACAGAGTCAGACCATATTTTTTTTTCTGTTTTTCTTTCCTAAAACCCCACCAACATTTTTTTTTTTAAATAAAGGAAGTCCACTGTGGGTGTTAATTAACCATGTTGATTACCCTTACAGTGTGATGCTCAATCCTTCAGGATGAGTTTTAGAATGTCTACATAGCATCGCGCCTGGCATGGATGACCATTGTTAAAGGTCATGGGCATGATCAGCATCAATGTGTGTTTTAGATTTACAGTCTATCAGGATGTATAAACTCTCACAAGTGGTGGGTGTGATAATATATGAAGGGCAGAGCACTATGGTCACTGTAACTCACAGAACGTGGCAACGTCGTTCAATTACTTATGCACATAATTGCTCTTTCTCCTCTCTCACTTTTTGCCTTTCTCTCGCCTCCATCCTTCTGCTTTGTCACCCTCCCTTGTCTGACTCTCATGCAACACACAGCACAACTGCAGTGTGTGGAGATGGACAGATAGCTGGTGTGAAAGGGAAAGCAGATGTGTTGGCTCTTTGAAAGCTCAGCGGGAATCGTCAGTAGATAGCTGGTGACCTGCCTGAATGACCAGACCTGATGTATAAATGTGAGAAATAATTGCATATAGGGATTCTGAAACATGATGCTTTGTAGGCCTGATCCAATGGGAAATACACAGACATGTTAGTTTAATTTGGTGAGTCATTAAAGTATCTTTTTTTTTTACCTTTTTAGTTTTAAGTTTTTAAATATACTTTTATATTGCAATAATTTCACATTCAGTCTTCAAATTATGTAGAAATAACCAACAGACATTATATTTTTAATATTTGTTTAATACATTTTTTTTTTATGAGTGAAGGTGAGTGTCACTGATACCAATACTACTGATGTCTCTAGAAAGTTGTTTTTTCCCCCTAATATTTCAGGATTGCCTATAGCCATTCAAAACATCACAGTATAATTGAGAGCTTATTAACTTTAACATTTGTTAGGACATAACAAAAAATAACTTCTAATTTAAGGTGAACTTAAAGGCAATCGTCACATAAACCCATTATAAAAAATGGCATATTTAGCTACCTGTGCCCTTCAGCAAGTAGGAAATAAAATATACAGAAATTAGTAAAGTTATGAAAAACTAAATTAAATATAGATGAATCCTTAAAGCTACAAAAGTTATTGATTTCCTCTTTTTTCTTTTGTTCTTTGTTTAACAGACATCACAGCAGCTGGGTTATTCGATTTTTTTGGCTGCTATTACTTTAACAGCTGCTGCTGCTGAAACATGACGTGGGATCTGACACACTGACATTAACTCTTTACCATTTCTGACCCACTTCAGCTCTTAAAGTCTCTATAATTAGTGCTTTAATATGATACAGTGTGTGCTGCATTTTGTGCATGCAGTTGAAGAAAGCACACACTAAGAGCATAGTATAATGGCTGACAGAACAGGAAAAACTCAATTTTTACTGATTATGGCCTGACAACATCTTTCAGTAGAACATCTCAGTTCAGTGTTGTTCTACTGAAGCTCCCTCATCACCTGTACCTTTTCCGCACTCGTTTGACTAGCACCTGGCATTGAGGTGAAGTTGGAGTGCCCATCTGAAAAGTCTCCTTTTTGATGGAATCGTAAAGATGTTCTGTGTCTAAATAAATGCAATTCTTGTCCAGAAAAAAAAAGAGACAGAAGCAGCAGTTGTGAGTGGGGTGGCCAACCCTAGCTCCACCCCTGCATTAAATATTTTTAACACATTAAACTGAAAAAAAAAAATAAATAAATTAATCGCCTGCGGTAATGTGCTATAATTTTGACAGCACTAATATTAATACATTTAGTTTATGCATTAAGACGTTTTTTCTTTTGCACGCCATTACTCTCCATATTCTAGGTTCTAGGTTTTACAATCTTGTAGTGACATTTGGTTTTCACAGTAAGGGTAAAAACCTGACCCTCCACACATATGTTCCACATAGGTATTCTCTAAGGATATCTATATGAAATCAATGAAAGAGATACATTATTCTGAGATTAAAGGTAGAAAGCAGAGAGATACTAGAGAAGGGAGGAGAGCACCTGGCTTTTTGTTTTTTTTTTTTTTTTTTTTTTTTTGCTTGAAACACAAGTCTGTGTCTTTCAGTATCTGCTCACAAGCGGTGGAATGTTGCATTTGTGTAACCGTGGCAACATCTCTGGAGAATCAAAGCAATTCAGGTCTTCACTTTAGTAGATAACTAGTCATGGCAGGTAGATGGGGATTTTATATACACCTTTTCATTTCATAATTATTATAGTTTATAGGGGGTTTGTTTTATTTCATAATTATATGGTTTTTGGGGTTTGTAGTAAGCATAATTTCTGTAGATTTTAGATAATAATATATTTTAATAATATATTTTATAATTTGTTTTGGTGATTCATAAAAGTAGAGCTTAATCAAGTCTAGTATAATGTTGTTTTTTTTCTGAATATACACAGTTTTTCTTTTGCTATAAGATAAGATTTTTTTTCTGAATATACACAGTTTTTCTTTTGCTATAAGATAAGATAACATGTTGAATCCCACACTGAACCCAATTCAACCTCGATTTCGTATAGAGGGGTTGAGCTTGTCTTCACTCTGTAAATTAACAAAAGACACTGTCAGCAATACATGTTTTTTTTTTTTTTTTTTTTTTTTTATATTTGTTTGTTTGTGTTTGTTTTTGGGGGTGCATTTATGACTGTATATTTATTTAGCATGAATTTTTTTGAATAACGTTAGCAAATGTATGCATTTTACATGTCAAATATATATATATAGCTATATATATATTTATATATATATTATATATAAGGATGCATATATGACTGTATATTTATTTAGCTGTGTTTGTGTTTAGGAGAGCATTTCATATAGTCTATGTGTGTATGATGAATTTCCTTTGCATATATTAAAAATATTGACTGTTATAGACTAGATATGTAATATCCTAGACATAGAGCAGGGAACAGCAAGTATATTTTATGCATCTGTATTTTCTGTATGTAGGACAAATTAAACAAATCTAATCTTTTTTTTTTTTTTAATTCATCAACAGTATATCTCAAAGCTTTTGTGTCTTAGTCGAGGTAATTCTGGAGTCCTACACATTGAACAACACTAAAAAAAATGTAATCCCATTAAGATCATCTTAATCAGGGATTTTGTGGAGCAAGAATGTACTGACGAGGCATATTCAATATTCCCTCTTAATATTTGTCAGTTGAAGCTCTTTAGTTTGACATATTTACACAAAACTTCTGAAAGTTTCTATTTCTCACTTGCCTTACAGCTGTATTTTTTATTTTTTTAATATTAACTTTAAAGTACTCTAATTTCAATTTTTCACCTTCTCTCTTCAGAACTCATATTTGTGGATGTGGTTTGTTCTCTCTGTGTCAGCCATATTTTATAATTGTTTTCCCCAGTGCTTGAGTTGATTACTCTGTAATGGATGATTACATAATATCTATAACTACCTCCAGATCATTAGCATTTACTGCCTCTCTGTTCTATTTCTGGCCAGTCAGTTTCTACCCATGAGGCAAATATGGCATAAAAAAGATTTTTAAAAGTCTGCCTTGACAGCTCTGCTTATTTGATGTGTTCTGCTGAAGTTTACTACTGTCAGGTTTAAACATACTTGACTAAATCTATGTTCCTAATGATTAAAAAAAAAAAAAAAAAAAAAAAAAAAAAAAAAACATTTAAAGGGTTCTGAAAATACTTGAAATTAGTTTTGAGTGCATTATGAATGGTTTCCTAAAAAGTAATATATATAATAATAATATATATAATAAATATAATAATAATAATAATAATAATGTTGGATGAGTTGGACCAGAGAGTGAAGTAAAAGAAGCCAACAATTGCTCAAATGGCACCTCATGAATATTATTGAGAGAATGCCAAGTGTACAAAGCTGGATTTCCATTGGTGTTATAAATTGTGTCATGGATTTGATGGCTTTATTATTATAAATATGGAAAATACTACTAATAAAGAAGAAGTCAGACTGTCCAGACTTTTGACTTGTAGTAAATGTATGCGATAGTGAGTTTATTTTTAGTTGTATGTATCATGTACTGTATGTATTAGTTATTTACTGACTTTTAATAAAATTAATTACTTCTATTTTTTCTCACACTCCTCCTATTCAGGAAGTATGTAAGTTTGGTGAGTGGTATAAAATTTTGTGAAAAGGGCAGATAAAGGGGCAACAAATGCACATGTACAGCCATCCACACTTTATGACAGTGGATTCCACTCTTGTAACTGTGGGGGGCTCAAAGTCACAATAACACACAAAGTTGCTTATAAAAGACAGTCTGTGAATAATGAATAATGTGTGCAGTGCTGAGGCATGCATAATGGCATGTGCATAGTGTTAAGCATCAAGGATTGTCTCACTTTACTGTTCACTTACATAATTAAATATATAACACTTCTGCTGTAACAAGGTATTCTTTAATTCTAGCTCTCTTTCAACACATCTGATGTTACTTCAAGATGCTTTGCGTAAGCGGGATATCTTTGAGGATATCTTTGAATACTTATCTGCATGTGTGTGTGTGTTATATAGACAATAAATTAATAAATAAATAAATTTAATTACCCTCTACAAGTTTCTGTCCATCACTCCCTTGCAGGGTAGAAATAATAGGACATCTTGGTGGAGTAACAGCTAAAAGGTTTTTCTCACTAAGTTCCAGATTGTTATATACAGAAAGAGTTAGTCTTAAGGAGAAAATCCAACAGTGCTGTATCTTCACCAATCTGAGCTGTTCAAGTTTGGAACAAGTCTTGACCTTCATAAGTGGCTTAATTTAAACTCAAGTCAAGTCCAGCTGAATTAATTTTTTTTAAAAAGACAGGTGATCTTGTGCTGGCCAAGCTCTCAGCAGAGATGATTGAATGCTGTTCTTCTGATCTATTAAAAAATTCATCACTTCCCAGGTTCCACCATGTCACTGCAGTCTTTGTGTTCTGTGGAGCCTGATGTGGTGGAGAAACTCAAGACGTTCATCATGCATTCAGAGCTGTGTTTTAAAGCTTCTTGGCTAAAACATGGTATCCCAATTTTTATTATTTTTTTTTTTAAATGTTGACTCAGAGAAGTCAGTGGTTGTTTTTTTTTTACACATGTGCTACACATTGAAGATTGTAACATGGCATTGAAACATAGATAGCATCAAAGAAACAAATGCTGTGAGTTCATTTGACAAATAAAGTCAGCCTTACCTTGTTCGGATCTCTGTTCTGAATTTTCTTACCGCAGATGGTACAGATTATCTCTTCACCTTCCTAGATTGGTCCACAGTTTCATGATTCACCCAGAGTTTCAATGCTTGGGAGGAGAACAGTGCAGAGAGGCTTAAAGAAATTGGTCACCCAAATATGTTTTTTTTTTCATCAACATTTACTCACCCTCATGCATTACAAGCCTGACATTCTTTTCTATTCTTTGAATGGAAATTGTTGAAAACTGTACTAGGGTCTCGGGCAGTCAAGTGAGGATGCACAATATATATTTGTACCATATAAGTTATTGGCCAATTTTTTTTAATATAACTTATTGGATATATATTGTCAGACATCGGATGTTTAATTGGTCATGTTAATTTTTCCTTTTTTTATTTTTTTTTTAATTTTTTTTATTTAGATAAGCCTTTCCATTATCTAACACTTACTACTTAAAACAATTTTAAATGTAATCTTTAGCAAATCTTAAAATGAATACCCATTTTTCATACAACAGACCAGCCACAATATTCCAACCACATCTAAAACAGACTATACTGGTAGTACAGCTGATTGGACCACTAGGTGGTGCTAGGTGGTGCCATTTATTTGTATTTATTTATTTAGTCAGCTTTACCAGCTAATTGGTATACACCAGAATTTTAATATCGGTGCATCCCCTGCTATTAAGAAGGTAGTCCATTTGACTTGTGCATTATTTCAAATCTTTTAAAGCCATTCGATATCTTTTTGGGAGAAACAAAAACCAAAATATAAGTTGTCATTGACTTATTGACAATGTCAATCAAACCTGACGTGACACGTACACAGCTGATTATTGTAAATAATGACCTAAATTTCAGTGTGTTCCTCCTCACATAACTCTATTGCATGGTTTGAGAAAAACTTGAAGCCTGTAAATAAGTCCTGCAGGTTTGGAACAACAGGAAGGTGAGTAAATGATGACAGGTGAACTGTTTCTTTAAGTTTTTTAACTCTACTTCAAAACTTCATCTCTACAAACAACCAAAGTCGTTTTATGATTGAAACAATCAAGGCTTATCTGCTAGAGCTATTTTAGGAGAGCTAACTATTTAGCCTGGGATTCTGAGTTCTGGAGTGTAATTCAGTCAGAGGTTTACATGATTAGTGAAGGTTTAGGAAGGCAACAGATAAAAATCACAAGAACGCTGTGAGGCTTAGGCTCTTTTGCGGCTTAGCTGGTTTAACTTAGATGCCAAACTACATTGCAGAACTAAAATCTTTGCAATTTCGCTTTTTTCCTCATGTTTGTGGATCTTCATTCCTTGTTGGATTCTATGGAGTCGTAGAGAGTGAGTCAACAAGCATCTTCTGTTCAGCACAGCAAGGTTCCAGATTTGAGGTGATTGAGAACGTTTCCATGAACAGATCAAAACAGAGTACATTCCTTGTATCTGACACATTCATTCTAACTATAAAAGAAAATGTCTTTCATTATTTGCATATTTTTGATGAACAGAATTCAGACTCTGTACTGAGCATGATCATTCCGTTTGTAAAATATGATTTGCTTTTCCTGGAGATAATTGCAAGATTGTTCTTCTGCAAGGTCCTATCACCATTCAATCACAGCCACTCAATGAGCGAAGTTACAGAGATTTAAATCAGCCTTAGTTTACATTGATATTGATTGTTCCCAGATACATTGATCAAATGAGCAAGTGTGTTTAGACTCTTCTGTTTATTGATATTCATAGACTCTGCATGTCACTCTGACGATATTTGACCTGTGATCATCTTGATCTTGAATCTATAATTCAAATGCAGCTCACGTTGCCCGGAGTCTGTGGTGCTTGGACCAAATCCCAGGTTTCAAACTCAAGCCACACACTTCACCTGGCCTTCAATATTTAATTCAGAAAAGCAAACAGCCATCCTGCCTCAACAAAACACCTTCACACTTATCATTCTTGTCCTCCGTTAATGGCAGGGTCCATAAAGCTCTGATGAATTGCATCTACAGGACATTCACATCAAGAGTGAAAAGGTCGAAGGGGCGAGAAAATATGTTTGCAGGGCTGAGTACTTATTTGATTGGAAAGACCACAGGGACGTGATAACACTGCAGTAAGAGTCGAAGCGTTGTTTTCTTAGGAAAGAGTTCTATATCAGTTCAATCGGTTGTTATCTACCAGATGCTTTTCAATCCAATGTGACCTACGGTGCAGTAATTATAGCGCCAGTCCTCTGGAGCAATCTAGGGTTCATGGCCTGCATTATCAGACATAAAACCTCTGCTCTATGTAAAAGAGAAGAGAAACTGATCAGATAACTATATTACATCTTGCATTTATTGGCTCTTCTTTAAAGCTCTATTTGAATACAATTTGTGTGACCATATACCTTACTACTGAATGGAAGTTTACCCTGTTGGAAACTCAATATTACTGCATAGAGCTCTACAAATTAAAATCACCAATATTGAACTGGTCCTTGGAGCTTGCTAGAATCGTAATCCTTCAGTGAAGACAACTAGAACTGAAAAATCTATTTGACTGGCTCCATACACAAGTGCAGAAATGCACTGAGCTGTTTGACAGTGTAGTCTCTGTGCTTGTGTCAATTACAATACCAGACCGCAACTTGATTGCTGCTGTCTGTTTCTGATTTGTATTTTCACCCACATTCATTACCTTACAGGGATCAACAATAATGCTTTTTTCTGCTGGTAATTCAGATTTGCACTTGCCCTGCCAATATTATCAGTTATCAGTTTTTTTAATGGTTTAAGTTATATTATTGATTAAAAAAATTACTTTATCTTTAGCAACAATGTATATGTGTCTGAAAACAAATAGTTCTGATTTGCACTTACCTTCCCAATAACTTGAATAATCATTTTTAAATCAAAAATACTATTTGTTAAAAATTTGTCCCAGAAAATAAAATATATAATTTTATATAATAAAGAATACATCTTTTTATTTTGTATTTAACCTTTGAAGAGAAAAAAAAATAAGATTCTGTCATTTACTAACCCTTACATTAACACACACAAAAAATATTTCTAAAAAAAAAAAGTTTGTTTATTTTTGTTTATTTGTACAGTGTACAAAGTCATTGTTATGAATATGAAGTAAAATATGAGAGAATTTTCAACTTTTGATGAATTGTAATAATGAATATTACAAACAATTTTCTATATAATAGCCAAAATTCTCTTACTGTGTCCTGGTCCACCTCATTGCCCTTGCAACTTTGAGTCTAGTAACTCACAGGAAGCTGTTTAATTCAAGTCTCCATTTCTACATTGGTAGGCTTTTACACACATAAACACCCTGAATAATACCACTTGTCCACTCATCACTGTTCAAAACTTCACAAAGTTCAGAGCCAAAGCACAAACACAAAATACAAGGGCAAGAGTGGGAGGAGATGTTGTTGAAAGGCAGAAATGGAGGAGGTCAAACGGTATCAAAGAGACATGTGAAGCCTGCCGGCATACTTCGCACCAAGTTTTTTTCCAGTGTTTTTTTGGTGCAAATGGGACACTTATCAGACTTGACAGGAGAGGAGAAAGGTCAGAGAATCTCTCAGTTGGGCTCTGGGTAGATTTATATTAAATTTTTTGACCTACTTGTTGGACACAGACATTTTTACATTTAAATTTACAAATATGTCCTAGGCAAAGGCTTTCATACAAAAGCACCTACTATTAAAATAGTTTATTTCACACACACACACACACACACACACACACACACACACACACACACACACACACACACACACACACAAAATAAAATAAAATAACAAGTGGAAGAAAGTGAAAAAAAAGACATATGTAATTTAAGAAGTGTGAGAATGTGAAATGATTGTAACTTATTTTATTGGAAATGTGTGAGTATTGTGAAGGAAATACCTACTGATGTGTCTAGTCATCTTGGGGATACAGGACAAAGTCACCTTGGGCAACCATTTTCCAATGTGCCACATTCAGACCACACATTTGCTTTTGCATTAAATGAATATAGACACCCTTCAACAAAACTTTGAATGATTTTCGGAAGATTATTTTTTGGAAGAAGTTTGGAGACAGAAATGAATTCTATTTAAAATAAATGCTATTCTTTTGAACTCTCTGTTCACACTGAAGACTATAGTAATGGCTGCTGAAAATTCAGCTTTGCCATCACAGGAATAAATTAAATGTTAAAAATTCAAATAGAAAAAGAGTTTTAAATTTAAAATTTTAATAATAGTTTTTTACTTTTTTTTTTCTTTGATTAAGCCTTGGTGAGCATTCTTTCAGAAACATAAGAGACTTCTTTGAGAATTAAGCCTTGGTGAGCATTCTTTCAGAAACATAAGAGACTTCTTTGAGAAACATAAGAAAAAATTCAAACTCTTTGCCTCCAAAGACTCTCAAGTGCTTTTTATAATGTTTTGTCAGTTCATAGGTAATATAATCATGAAGGTTCAGTTTAGACACCTGTGAAGCTGAATTTGGCTGAGATGTTACTCTTTATGCAGCCTTTGCACTACTTCCCAACCCAACTCACCTCATTAAATTGACAATGACAGTCCCTCTGCCCTCAGGCCACAGTTGTGCCCACAACAGCATGATCTTCAAAAAGAACACACTGTTTTTGAAGTTTAGAAAGTGTCTGAATGTATTAACTCAATAGGGTACATCCCAAAATCCCATCAGATCACACATGCTTTTACACCAAACTACCAAATTCAAAAGCTTTAGTGCAACTTTGAATGTACTTTTCTTTCCAGTACATCACAACCTCCTACGGTGCCTAGTAGTTCTGTTATCAAATGCCCCAAAAAGGTGCTTCTTAATAGAAAATGTGTGAAATTGTGGTACTTACCTGGTGAATCATCCACAGTGGTGGAAGAGGCACAATGGTTTTTGTTAACTCTGGACAAGTGTTCCTCCTACACATCTGAGCTGAGAAGACAGAAAACATTTATAATGTATGCATCATAGTCGCATTGCCTCCACTAAATCATGTCCCATATAAATGCATTTTGAGGAGATTTCAAGACCTCAGTTCTGCTCACATATCAAAGCTGATACAAGGGTCTTTTTAAGTCATTCAAATTGAAGTTAGATTTATGAAGGATCAGATAATGTTACTAAAAATGTTGTTTTATAAATGTATTTATTTCCAACTTTTTGTCACATTTTGTTAAACCCTTTTCAGCAGATTGGAGGATGGATTGGCTCTTTTTCAAAACATAATCTGTTGTTTGAGTCATGTTGGCTTGCTATCTGCAGCTGTAATTGAAAAGGGTGCAAAAGAGCTTTCACTCCTAAACCTTCTAAACAAAAATATGGCACATTGACTAAAGGGTCCCCAGTTCATCCATCTGTCACAACACTTAGATTTAACTGATTACGGATGGAGTTAGGAAGCAAGACTTATTCTCCAGCCAGACTCAGATATGAGTGAAGATATGAAAACTTTGTGTGAGAGATTGTAATCCATCAGTAGAGCTTGAGTTTAGGTTAGAGTTATTTGTTACACAAATTACTGACACAGAATTACAAGGATATTCCACTCAAACACTCCACTGATGCACATCTCAAAAACACACAAGACTGACATCATTCAATAACATCCAGATCTGCTCTGTTACCATGGCAGCAGTCTGTTTCATTTTATAACCACTGGCAGATTGAGTATTAAAAAAATAAAATAAAAAATAAAAAAACCCTCATCTCTAACCATTTTCCACTCACAGAACAAACAATTCTCTCACTCCATTAAGTAGCACTATAACTGTATTTGTTCTGTGATTTTTTATTAGCATCACATGGGCAGATTTTAATATGTAACTTTTAGTTGACTTGTCATTGTACCTGCCTGCAATGCAGAAGTATCAGCTCTGCTTTCTTTATTTTTACTATTAAAGGGACAGTTATTATAAAATATATTTCAGAATATTAATCAGAATAACCAAAATATTAATCAGAATATTATCAGAATTTACATACCTTCATGCTGTACAAAAGCTGTATGACATTCTTCTGCAGAACAAGAAAGGAAAATATTTTGAACAATGTTTCAACTGTTATACAGTGACAGTTGAAACAACATTGGACCGCACTGACTTCCATTGTATAAATAAATAAATAACACTTTTTTTTAAGAACTAACATCAGAACACAGAAAGAGGAAAAAGTGCAAAGTTTAGTGCTGTAAAACAGTGTTTTTCTGCACTTTGCACGTTCGCACATTAGTTTTTTTTTTTTTTTTTTTGGTCTTTGTATAATAAATTGATGTGAGCTTTTGGCCTATGTGTGCAAATTTGTTATATTTTGACTTGTTTTTGGATCTATATGCACCTGAAGGCGTTTACCTTTTTATTCTGTTTGGCACTATACGCTATTTTTTCTTTTTGTTTGTGCAGTCAAGTCAAACGCGCCAAAATCCAACTGGAAAACTGACAAATACAAGGTGACAATTACAAAGTACAAAAACATGGATTCGGACAGTACTGGCAATAATAGGTGGCAAGATATTTTGTGTTGTCTGAGCATTTGTTAAATTAACTTAACAGTCTCAAAGTCTCCGTCCTTTCTGATATATTGACCTTGTTTTTTTTATTTTGTTATTTTGACTTTCACCAATTACACAGAACCAAACAAAAGTAGAGAAAACGTTGGGCCAACATTTGGAGCATGGTAATACCCTCGGGTTGGCCTCATTAGCGTGCAGGCCTTTGGATCTGCTGGTGTGGAGATAATCCGCTGTTGTGTCCTGCCGTCTCACATGAAGTATATGCTAATGATAACACTGTTTTACAGAGATACAAGCCACAGCAACAGCACTACATTTTAAATCCCGTTTTACATCTGAAACTCACATTTAGAAGTCTTTGCCCAATTCTCACTTGTTGGCTACATTTCATATCGTTTTACACCAAAGTAAACAGTATTTTAAAAGCTTGGAATCCGTAAGATCCCAATATATATACATCTTATATTTCTAATATATATATATATATATATATATATATATATATATATATAAGATCCACAACACTTAAACCCAGATTTATTATTATTCTTTTTTTTAAAGAAAGTGAGGGTCAAGTGGAAATTAATTTCTGTGGGGGTCAAGTGGAAATTAATTTCTGTGGCATGCAGTTAACGTTATGCCACAAATTGTGTCATTTGAGCTTAACTTGTGCTGAACCTAGAATAGCCACTTTATACATATTTTTGTGCCATTTATTGGGTTAACCTGCAGTGCCATTGCTGAGATGCTATGTGTTCATCCTGGCTTCTAGGTACCCCAGCACCATCTAAAAGGAAATGTGTTGGGTCCTGTTGGGATGTATGACCTTTATGATTTCAATTACAAGTACGGAAATTGCATGTTTTATACATGAAGGGCAGTGGACATGTTTTCTTTGTAGAATTTCAATTTCAAATCTGAATGCTTGGCACTTAAAAGCATCACATAGAATATAATTTGCACCACAATATTTTTTTAACTTAGTTTGACATGTATGGAGGCATGACATGACATGATATGATTTGCAAAAGGCTTTTCTATAAATATTCAGATATGTATATCCCTACACGCGTGTATCTAACTATAAAGAAAAAGAAATGTGAGTGTGCTGCAGGCACACTGGGAACTGCTAATGTTTAAGTGTAGATGTTGGCAGGTGATGTGACTGATGTGTGTGACCTGACGGCAGTAAAGTGAGCTC
This sequence comes from Cyprinus carpio, assembly GCF_018340385.1. Taxonomy (NCBI): domain Eukaryota; kingdom Metazoa; phylum Chordata; class Actinopteri; order Cypriniformes; family Cyprinidae; genus Cyprinus; species Cyprinus carpio. Next base: position 12,960,972 of record NC_056588.1, on the reverse strand, counting down.
CACGGTTTGGCATCTTTTTTCCCACCAGGCCAGAACCGGAACGCTTGCAGGTGTCATGGCACATTGTTAGTCAGACACAGGAGCTCTGGAAGCTCCATGGTGACAGGTTTCCCCTTGAGACATAGTACTGTAGATACTCATCAATCAAAGCTTGAGTCTGAAAAGCAGAGCCTAGGGTAAATATATATGTTAATGGAGGCAAAACTTACGTACAAGTTTTTAATGAAGACATCAGAAAAAATAATGAATTCCATTTGCAAGCAAGTATCTTGATTTGTGCATGCACAATGGGTGTTATTATGGTGGGTTGGTTTGTGCAAGAATAAAAATCTGAATATTACCTTTTAATATTTTTAAGTACTTCAGGCTTTCTCATGTAATCCTGCAAAATAGCGTGTAGGAAGATTAAGAGGCTCTGGAAAGTAAAAAAGCTGTTCCCTGCTGCTAGATAACTAATTCACTAATTCAAATACATAACTACATAATAACTACAGTAAATAGTACAGTGAACTTCTGATTGACAACATCTTATACCGTATTTCTAATCTATATAATTCTAATTATAATTTCTAATTCTAAGGGTTCTATCTGTTTGGTCATTTTCTAATTTTAAATGTATCATTTTTACGTGTTTTACTATTTTTTATATATTACTGTGTATTATACATTTTACATATAAATATAATTTTTTGCAGTTTTTATACAATTTTTATACAGTCAGTTTAATTATACATGAAACTCTAAGACAACAGTTAATTCACTTTTAGAGATACTTTTGCAAGAATTAGTTTTTTTGCAAAATCATGATATTTTCTCTGAAGTTCTCATTCTTCATTCTTTTTCATTCTTCCAGATCTTCACTTGGATTAAATTCTGTCATCTGGACTAACGCCTTCACAAAGACAATAATCAAAACGAGAACTTGTACAGCTTGTGGTGTTCTGGGAAACTGCAATATCACCTTTCTATAAACCATTTGCAGCCATCAGTGGATCTACACGGAATGGAGGAATATTCTGTCCCATTAGTCTGAAACAGCAACGCACTTGCAGACCAACAGGAGAATAAATTAAAAAGTCTTCCAGCAGTTCAAAAGAGCCAAAATTAAAGGATCTTCAGTTCTCATGGTAGAATAAGAAACCATAAAGAAAGTAATGAACAGTGAGGGCTAAGGGCTAAAGGAATATTTTTATAACTCAGTCAGGTGTGAAGGTTAATACCTGTTCCTTGTTTATTCTGTGGCATTTAAATTTCTGTGCACGTCAACATACTGCACAAAAAATAAAAAAAATAAAAAACCTTAGAAACAGTCACAGTATCTTCAGCCATGAATTACTGCTCACATTTATCAGCCATGACATTCACAAAGGCAAAGCATCACCAATATCTGCAACTACCAAACTAAAATTTTTCAACACAAGATGTTTTTGTGGATTAATTGATCTTTAATGCTAAGAATCATGCATAGATGATATGAAGCACTGGTGAACCATGCAACATGGATCTGGTGAACAGCTCAGATGAGTTCTTCCTCAACAACGCCTCAGTCAGTCCCACAACCCTGGAGTCCTGGGATGACGCTACACTCCTCAGCCTTCAGATCTCCATCTCCGCCATGTTAGCCATCGTCACTTTGGCCACCGCTCTGTCCAACGCTTTTGTGATGGCCACCATTTTCCTCACACGCAAGCTTCACACCCCCGCCAACTTCTTGATCGGCTCTCTCGCAGCGACAGACCTCCTGGTGTCCATTTTAGTCATGCCCATCAGCATCGTGTACACAGTAAGTAAAACTTGGACTCTAGGTCAGATCGTGTGTGATATCTGGCTATCATCTGACATAACGTTTTGCACGGCTTCCATTCTGCACCTGTGCGTGATTGCACTCGATCGATACTGGGCCATTACCGATGCCCTGGAATACTCAAAGCGGCGAACCATGCGGCGAGCAGCACTGATGATCGGCGTAGTGTGGGTGATCTCGGTCTCCATCTCCTTGCCTCCTCTGTTCTGGCGGCAAGCTAAGGCTCACGAGGAGCTCAAGGAGTGCTTGGTCAACACTGACCAGATCTCCTACACACTCTATTCCACATTTGGCGCGTTTTATGTTCCCACGGTTCTCTTGATGATTCTCTACGGGCGGATCTACGTGGCGGCTCGCTCCAGGATCTTCAAAACGCCGGTGACAAGTGGAAAACGGTTCACCGCTGCTAAGCTCATCCAGAACTCAGCGGGCTCCTCACTCTGCTCGCTGAACTCCACCTCTAATCAGGAGGGACATCTTCATCCTGGAGGAGGAGGAGGTGGGGGAGGAGGATCTCCTCTTTTCACAGACAGTGTGAAAGTGAAGCTGGCCGATAGCGTGCTGGAAAGAAAGCGTCTTTGTGCTGCTCGTGAGAAGAAGGCCACCAAGACTCTTGGGATTATCCTGGGTGCGTTTATAGTGTGCTGGCTCCCGTTCTTTGTGTTCACGCTGGTGATGGGGGTCTGTAAAAAGTGCTGGTTTCATCCTGTGCTCTTTGATGTGTTCACTTGGCTGGGGTACCTCAACTCGCTCATCAATCCAGTCATCTACACTGTCTTCAATGATGACTTCAAACAAGCCTTCCACAAACTCATCAAGTTTAAACGATGCTACTGATGTTACACGCCTCTCTTGTGTTTTGACATGCTCTTGATGTAACTAGCGGATGTCTGCGTAAAATATCTGAATCCTGTGAACATTCATCGTTCATATGCTTGGAGGACCCAATGTACCCTGCCGTTTGTTTTTCAGCAACCTCCTAAATGCGCACATAGTGTCTGGTCGATGTATAATATTACTGTTCTCTTGAGACAGCTTGTAAAATATTTTGCCATATTGTTGATGCTTCCTTGTAGTTTATGAATGCATGCAAAGATTATGAATCCTTCATTAGAGAGCAATGTTTTACTGTCTCTGTAATCAGTAGCTGTCTATAAACTGCCTTATTTAACAGAAATGGACTGATATTAATATGAAAGACACTTTATTTAAAAAGAACACAAATAAATAAAGGTTCCTGTTCCCATAGGAACACAGACATGGCTCATCTGAGGAAAGTGCTTAAGTTCATGAACTTTAATATAGACTCCCTAAATAAAAATGTTCATTTTACAAGATTAAACAAAGCTTTATGTTTTGTGGTTTTGCATTTTTGTGTGAAAGAAGTTTGTTATCAGTTTCCTCTTTTATTATGATGTCAGAGTTTGAGGAGTTTTATAATCATGAAGATGAAAAACAAGCTTCAGGTGGCATGGCTCATTTCAGGACATGATGCAGCAGAAGAAAAGTGATCAAAATGATAAAAAGTTCAAATTCTGGATGTACCTGATGAGAGAGAACGATGTGCTTTGACACAAGGTGCAGCTTTGGCTCATTTTAGAAAAAAAAGTGCTGCTGAAGGAGTTTTATGATGTGAAGGTCATTATTTCATCAAATATCACAATAACGCATTTTGTGGAGAGAGAAGCACCTCTGACTGCAGTCGTATATATATGAATAATGGCATCCAGGAAATTGGCAAACTTTGCCCTCCCATCACTCTTTCTTATGATGAAGGTCAGTTGTGTTGGTTCAAAAGGTTTTTTGATAAGAAAACACAGCAATAAGAGACTGTAGATCTGAGTCAGACAGGAATAATGAGCCATATCTCCCGAACACACTGCCCACAGGCTCTCAAGCAGCATTTGAGAGTGCAGGGTAAAGCTGTGGTGGCCTGTTCGGTCAAGATAGATGATCTGTATATTCACAGTCAGTATATCAACAGAAAAAGGCTCCCTCTCACTCATCCTAACAGCAAGGATGAGGTCACACCCCATAAAATAGATCTTTAGAGACTCATTATCATTCACAACCACCAGTAAATCTAAAAATGAATGCATTTGTTCGCCAGCATTCTGTTATGTGTTTGGTACATGAAGGTACGATGTATGATGTGTGTGATGTTTATCAGAATATGGCCATCATGAGAATGACTAGAAGATCAAACAAATAGATTTGTGTGATGTAGAGGAGGTACAGCCTGAGAGAGAGAGAGAGAAAAAAAGTTCTCAATTATTATATTATCATATGATGCAATTTCAAGTTTTCCTTTCTCTTTGGAGTGTTACAAGCTCTTGCATAAAGAAGATCTGTAAAGTTGCAAAGACTAAAGTCTCAAACACACAGAGATATTCTTTATAAAAGTTAAGACTTGTCCACGCTCTCCCTAAAATGCCTCCTTTAAACACACCCCCACATGTCTATGTCACGATGTGGGAAGATTTGCAAAATGCCGGCCAAATGTTCACGCAAAGAAAGAAGGTGTAACCTTTGATTTTTGCTGTTGCTACCACCGCCATGGCGTGGAGATGCTGTTTCGTTATGAAAGCGAAAATACTTTGTTTGGCCTTCCAAAAGAGGACACAATTAGAAATCAATGGTAACGTTGTATTTACAACACTGTTCCAGAACAGTTCAAGCTAAATATTCAGATTGTGCAGCACATTTTATGGAGGATTGTTTCCTGATCCTGGGAGAGAAGACTATGCCGGCTGTTCTGACTCACAGTTTATAAGTACGTTTACATATGTAAAGGATTTGCCACTGATGATTCAAACACGAGTTCTGAGCAGTGTAGAGCAGTGGTTCTCAATTCTAGTCCTCGCACCCCTCTGCTCTGCACATTTTATATGTTTCTCTTATGGCTTCAGACGTTGAAGTGTGTGAGACATGAATTTAAATTGTATTTATTTACAGAGGTATATGATGTCACACTTGTCCATGTGTGAAGACGTTGCGAAGTGCAAATCCGTGAATGAATGTTCTGATGCAAGTAAACTTCAACAGATTTCCCCTGCTCAGGGAGTAGGGAGCATTGGACACTGTGTAGGGACCATGTCAATGGGAACACAGCTCATGCACGGAGCTCACTTCTAACGAGCTGATTATCTGAATCAGGTGTGTTAACAAAGAGAGACATGCAAAAAATTCAGAGCTGGGGTGCGCAAGGACTGGAATTGAGAACCGCTGGTGTAGAGTAGCTCTTGTTGTTTGTCGTTTCTCCGATCAAAAATACAGACATGGTTTTATGTTTGCACAATGCAACACATAAAAACACAGTATAAGTTATTAAAATCTGTAATTATGTCCCCACTGGATGCAACAAATGCCTCATTTGTAATGGGTTTTATTGGTATTGTCTTGTCACACCGGTGTTCTGACCGGGACATGCATCACAGTATGGCAAGGGGCGTAACATTTCCGTCACACGCTTGAGGTATTCAGCCAGTCACAATGCACTGTATAGCTGGCCAATTAGAGCACACCTTGCTTTTCAGAACGATGAGCTTTGTAAAAAACGATGCGTTTCAGAAAGGCGGGGCATAGAGGAAAAACAATAATGTACAGTATGTGGAAAAGAATGTGTTTTTTTAACCTTAAACCGCGTATGTGTTTTTTTTTACTTAAAATACACAAAATAATGTTCTTTTTAGCAACATCATATGACCCCTTTAAGTATTAACGTTGTCTGAGATCTTCAGAATTCCTAAGGAGAAAGACAAATAGACAGAAATGAGACCATTATTGACATACTGCAAGACTATTGAGCTTTACAATTAATGTGGATAACATAGCTCACATTATTTGGTCTTGAAGAATTTAATATTTAAGCTCATTTTTTTTGTGACTATTGTGACTGAAAATCTCCAAGGAGAACACTTAAGGGAGAAAATCATTTTGCACTTTATTGCTGTCTATAAGAAACAAGGATGATAAATGCTATATTTCATTGACATATTTTACTTATGTTAACTATGTTTGATGTTAACCTCATCAAACAGGAGACTTTTCAGATGCACATTCCAATTTCGCCTCAGCTAGTCAAACGAACATGAAATATAAGCGCAAGGTAGCCTATATCATTTCATATTTAAGTGCAAAAGAAACTTCGAGCATGCAGTGTCTTAAGGTAAGTCATGAAGTTACCAAACTGACAATTAAAGCTGCCTTAAAACATGCATGCATGTAAGTATTTTTTATATATGAGTCACATTTAAGATAATGTCTCTGAAATGCAGTGGTTTTCAAAACTGTCCTGCAGCAGCCCTCATCTAACACACCTGATTCAACTCGTCAGCTCATTATAGAGACTTCAAGTCCTGAGGTGGGTCAGAAAAGGTAAAGGGTTGTGAGAAAATACAATGCGTGTTAGATCCGCGTCATGTTCAGCATCAGCATCAGCTCTTAAACACAGTTAGCTAGATATCTCCTGATTTCAGCTTCAGGAAGCTTTTAAATCGACAGCATCACTGAATCAATTTAAAACAAATGTAAATGTAAATTACAAACAGGCATTATGGTTGGGGGGAGAGAAGGTCTGCCACGTCACTTTAAAGGAAAATATGCAAAGAGTTTTAGATAATTTGCAATGAAACAGGATGGAGAGGGTCAGCATCCATTTAACTTTGCTGGGTGGTGTCTGTCTGTTCGCACTTAGTGGAAACAGAGATATGGAGAAAGAAAGAGACAAGTAACAAATAAAATGCACAAAATCACAGAGGAGAGATATGAGGTTTAAATGAGGACAACATTGAACATTACCAAACACTCGCTTGCACAGAGAGCACCAAACACAAACACACAGACAGGAGGAAAAAGGACAGCCAAGAAAATAAACAGAGTTTGCCCTTTGAGTGCACATCGATGAGACGTCTCCCTCTGAGAGACATAACTACTGCCTCAAGAACTGCTGTTGGGGAGAGACACAAGCAAGCTGGAGAACGATGTGAACATGAATCAAGAAGAGATCCCTCTTTTTCTTTTCGGACTGATTTTATTGCTTTTGGTGTCTAAGACCCCAGTGATTCAAGATTTTTCTAATTAACCTATTATTTACTTCAAATTACTTTAAAAAGTTTGCCATTTGACAGACTTTTGCAAACTTCTGCTTCTGTTTGGAGTCAGTTTTACCTTTGTAAATGCACATTTTAAAAATACAATAACATTTAAATAAGTGTGCATTATGCTGTATATCATTACTGGTCAAAAGTTTTGAATTACTTCAATGTTTTATCTTTTTGAAAGAAGTCTCTTGTGCTCAGCAGTCACCAAGGTTGCATTTATTTAATAAAAAATGCAGTGAAAATTTAAATACTGTTCTTTTGAACTTTATATTAAAATATCATGAAAAAAAAAAAACTGTATCACAGTTTCCACAAAATATTAAGCAGCACAACATTCATAATAATAGCCATTATTAATAATTGAGCACCAATAATAACTGATAACTGAACCCAACAGAAATAAATTTTCCAACAAAATGCATTTCAAATATAAGAAAATTGCTATAATTTTTTACAATATTTCTTTAATTTAGTATTTTGTTTTGTTATATTATATTTTTTTTTAATTTTTGTTTTGATTTATTTAATGCTTACTTAATAATTTTTTTTTTTTATTAAATATTTTTTAATTATATTTTTTCTTTTTCTTTTAAATCTAAAACTTAAATTTAAGAACTGTTCAATTTAAACACTTCTTTTAACTGTAATAATTTCAGACTAATACTGTTTTACAAATAAAAGCAGCCTTGGTGAGCTTAAGTGTCTAAAATGTACCAAAAAATGTACCAACCTCAAGCTTTTGAACAGTAATATAATATAGTATAATTTTTAATCATTTTTCATAGCTTTATTATGAGTCCCATTGTTTTCATTCAACTTGTGATTCAAAGTGGAAAAAGATTTTGACTGAGACAATAGAAGCCTTTTCCCGAAAAGCATCTCTAAAAACAACAGCTAATTGTGAAGCATGACAGCAGAAATGATCAGTGTTGATGGTGTTGTCTGAAATCCATCACAGCAGAGAGTGATCTGGCTGAGGAAGGTTTGCTAACAGACGGGAGGCTCTCAGTTGGGGCTGCTTCTAATAAGACTCCCTCTCATTCCCAGTTATTACAAACAATCAGGGGACACCACATGAGCCTGGTGGTGTTGTCTTGACAAATGACTTGACTAGAAAGCAAATCTGCAACAGATGAAAGAGGAGCTTCTAAAGAGAGCAGAAATATTGCGCCAGCACGCAGAATTGAGTGGGAGAACCCGATGAAGATCAGTAGCCACTGATTCAGAGATAATGATAATTATAGAACAAAAGGTTATGAAAGTCTGACATTAACAAAGGCTTCTGTCACTATCACATTGTTGCATCATGAAAAGGGTAATTCCCTCTTGGGAAGAGGAGGTTAGTAGTTATTACCATACGGAAAAAAGTTTGACGTGATCCATGCGGCTTCAGCTGGTGCTTATTCAATATTCTTCATTTGCTTTCATTTCCTCTGCTTTTTATAATTCCTTTAAAGAGCATCCATTGTGAGAATTATTTTAAGGAATAGTTCAATCAAAACTCCTCATGTTATTTCAAACTTGTATGACTTTCTTCCATGATTTTTTGCTGCTTTTCCATGCTATAAAAACAAATTTACTATGGGTTAAAAATGGTCTTAAAAGCATCAGAAAAAGGACTTCTGAACAACAGGCCTTTTTCACACTTTCGTGTTCAAAGAGCGGAAGTTTCAAATAGTAGTGTAAAAAAACTTCCGCTGCAGTGGCTTTCAGTGGCTGTGCCCACAGCAGGGGATTGCTTCAGCACAGATACTTCTTCTAAAGACACCAAAATTAATTTAAAATCATTGATTGAGTATTGTCAAACCAAGGAAACCAATTTCGTGACTTAGAGGGGAGCGTGCAAGCCATGACCACCTTATTCAATTACAGAACTGCAAGAAAGCAAACAGCATATCACATAAAAGAGCATTTCAGTAAGCCAAAGCTTAAAATATTAATTACGACTAAAGACTGTTTTGATGATTAAATTAACGGTTTGGGGAATTTTTTTTGTACTAAACAATAATGCTCACATTCTTACTTTACAATGCAATCTTCAATAACTACATCAAATTAAAGATGTTCAAATAAAGAATATTTCCAGCCTATAGATGATTATTAAAAAATAACAATATTGATCTTAAACGAGTTGTATCCTGCATGACTGAGTGCAATGATTGAATAGCATTAAACAATTCGCAATATAAGACACTTTTTACAAAAAATATTATATTGTTGTGGCCTGTAACATCTTGTAATCTATGACAATGAGTAACAAATTATTAAAATAATGAAAAATATATAACTATTTGAAAAAAGCAGAAAAGAAATAATGACTTTGGACACCAAATGTACCTGCAATTATGGAATTACCCACTAAACGATTGTTATTTACATAGCTCATTTACTTCATTTACTTGTGTAGTACAAGATGCACAGTACAAGTGAATGATGTCTGGGAGCATGTACAGCCACTACGAAAACAATGTTATGAAGTGATGAGTGATGTGCATTTGTTAAATTATGGAAACAAGCAGTCCTCAGGGTTGCCATGACAATACCTGCTATACAGGATCATGTCATGTAGGCAGCCAGCCCACCATTCACCCAGATCTGTAGCTACTGTCTGTAAGGCATAAGTGATATTTTCTTTGAGTTGAAGGACCTTTGCTGTAAATTTTTGCTGACCCTTTTCATAACGTTGGACGTGTAATCCATACAATCATTCTAAGATAACAGGATTTTCTGCAATGACCTGCCTTAGTGGGTCAGTCAAACATTGATATATGACCGCCATCCATGCGAATGAATCACTGAAAATGACTATAGTGCTGAGACTCATCAGGGCTGCGTTTCTCGATATAACAATTGATATTAGCACTTAAGAGCATTTTCTACGAGTCATTTTACGATCGTTCGTTATTGTTTCACATGCGTTACCCAAAAATGCACTTAACACAATCACACGTAGCTGTGCTTTAAGTGGTACTTAGGAGTCGCTATCCGTTTGTCAAGTGCTGAAATGTCACCTTATAGAATGGTTCGTAATTGTAGTACATGCCCGTTTATAAATATTAACCTAATGCTGCGGTCCAGACAACTCGGATATAATAACTATTGTATTATATTATATTATATTATATTATATTATATTATATTAATTGTAGTACATGCCCGTTTATAAATATTAACCTATATTAATTATTAATTAATTAAAGCTTGATGCTAATGTTTGCATACAAATGCAAGCATTATGCAATAAGGATGGTACCAAAATGCATTTTATGATAAATGTAGTATTACTACACACTCAAAAATAAAATGTATAACAAAGAATAATTTTTAGAATACAGCATAATTTTGCATTAAAAAAATTTGCATATCAGGACATGCAGCCAACAAATAAACCAGTAAAATCAGTACTCACTCCCTTAAAGGCATATAGTTCACCCAAAAATGAAAATTCTGTCATCATTTATGTGCCCTCATGTTGTTTTATATAAACAGATTTAATTTATTCTATATTTAGTGATTAAACCACTTAGTTAATTTGGATTCATTTGAACAATGTCTTTATGGCCTTTAGGATCTTTTAAGTTTTGGTTACTGTCCAACTGAGTGACAAAAACCTTTTAGGTTTTAAATAAAAATATCTTAATTTGTGTTTTGCAAATAAAGTCTTATGCTACGGTAGCCGAGACAGCTCAACATGTTGCAAATAGAAAAAAAAACACTTCATCAATTTGACAAAGAACAAAGAAACACGCTGCAAATAAAATTCTTTATTTGGTTATGTTGTGAGCATTTGCAATGCGTTTCTTTATTTGTTTGTGTTGTGAGCATTTGCAGCTCGTGTTGTCAAACTGATGAAGAAGTTTTCTTGATTTGCTGGTGCTTTTTCTATTTGTATGTGTTTTTTGAAGTTGCAGCACACTGAGCTCTCTCGGCCACCGTATTATGCACTTAAGGTGAGTAAATGACACCATTTTCATTTTTGGGTGAACTATACCTTTAAACATATTCCACCTCAGCATGACTTATAGCATCAATAATAATTTTCCTCGAAAGGTAAACAACAACTAAATTTTCTCCACTACTGCACTGAGGTTATTCTAAAGGGCACCAGACTAATTTAACAGGGCTCTCGATGAAAATTACTATAAATTACTAAATAAATTACTAAAATTACTGGATAGTGGCTGCTAAAACTAGACTTGATCTGAACCATGCAACAATAAACTGACTGGAGCTGAATAATGACTCTTAATTGTCTTGCTACAGCTGAATTTGGATTTACCTCATTTTAGAAGTTTGCATCATTGATTCTGTTACTTTCTTGTTAAATACTGTGAACCTGCTCTCTGTAATTCTGTGAATCCCTGTTGTAAAAAGGGACATAAAAATAGGTGACTTGCTTGACTAAAAGGAAACATTCAGGAGTCAAAGGACTCTTTGTTATTGCCATAATCAAGAAATTTCATGATATGTATTCAGAAGTACTGCCATGGGCAATTTTGAGAATGTACTTTCATACAAATACTGCTTTTCTGTTTGTTTGTTTTTTTTTTTTTTTTTTTTTTTCATCACTTCTCACAACACCAGCTGACCTTTGCATAATATCATTATTTTGCACACTGGATGCTTTTGAGTGGATCTCTGAGATAATTGGGCTGGCGTACCATGCATGTTGAACATTTTGAGATTACTGTTACAATGTATTAATTCATTCTTGGCCATTACGAACTTCACATGGACTTTTCTTGCAATTTCAAATCCCCAAATATCCTTAATTGATTTCTTTATTGATATCTGGTCTCAGCCTTTTAGTTTTCTTCATCAGCCGTAAATCAAAATAGCCTATTGCATACATGTGCAGTCAATAATACCCAACATTTACTTCACCTGAAATAGTCCTTGAGACTAATTCAATTCAATAACATAAGGTAAAGTGAATGTTAAATGGCCAGAACATCTAAAATGTCAGAACAATTAAACATCCCTCACACAATAATGGCTAAATCCACATAGCAAAACAACATGTGAATTGTGTTATTCCCACTGGGCATTGCCGCATCGGAGTGGTCACGTACTGCAGAAAATCACAGCATGTCTTCATTAATTTGGATCTCAATTGGTGTTTCATTATGGTCCTTTGGGAGGTTGATGTGTTTGAACCGCCTCAGTTGATCTGCTTTGGTCTTGTGCTTTGTCCTTTATAAAAGAATGTCATCAGCAAGTTAGAAAGCAACCTGCAATGAATTTTACTGCATATCATAAAATAATGTAATTCTGTGCAGAAACATCTACCTTTACATCAAAAGCACCCTGTGAGAGAAGGCTTTGGGTACTGGATTAACAGGTAAAGTGTGGAGATTCTGATCATTTCAGAGGCTGCTGCCCCACTGGGCAGGATCAAAGGGGCTTGACCCAGAAAGACTGGGAACTGACTGCATTTCTGGTAGTCATATGGTACCTATACAGCACTAACACGGCAGTTTTAAAAGAAAGAAATAAAGGAAAGAAAAATAAAAATCAGTTGAAGAACACCATTTATTTATCTTGATATTTTACATGTGCAGTGCATAGTGTATTTTAATAAAATGTATATATTTTGAAATCTTGATCCCTTAAAATTATACATTTTCTCAGTTTAAACATTTGATATGTCATCTATTTTGTATTCTGAATAAAATATTCAAACTTGAAACTTCCACATCATTGCATTCTGTTTTTATTCACAATTTGTACAGTGTCCCAACTTTTTTGGAATCGTGTTTGTACATGTGCAGTATGTACTGTATTTTAATAAAATGTATTTATTTTGAACTCTTGGGATTCTAACACAGAAAAGTGAGAACGGCTTGAAATACAAAAACATCTAGTGAGTGGCAGTTTTCTGTGGACAAAAACACCTTGTTAGTAAGAGGTCATAGATGAATGGGCAAATTGGTTCAAGCTAACTGTAAGACGACTAAAATAACCACGTTTCAGCAGAACTGTTCAGACGAACATCTTTGAACACACTAAACCTTAATGTGTATGACCTACAGCAGCAGAAGAGCACACCTGAGGCTACAGAAACTGGACAGAAGCCTGACTGGTCTTAATTTACGGTTGACATAAACCATGAAACCTAGCTTAATCTGGCGGTTATGAAAGCTTGCCTCTGACACAGGATTAAAAAAGTACTTTTTTTTTATCTCAATTCTAACTATATGTCTTGCAATTCTGAGAAAAGGATATCAGAATTGCGAGATGTATATAGGTGTTGAGCGTTATTTAAAAAACCCTGCCTGACTGAATATTGTTGCTGACCATGTGCATGCCTTTATGGCCACTAATGGCTACTCAAGCAGAATAATTTAAATATGATGATTTCAGTGTATTTCAGAAGCCTTTTACAGTCACACGACCTCAGTCTTACTGGGAATCTTTGGCTGAAAATGTGGCTGAAGATTTAAAGCATAAATGCACAACCAACACAAATACTGAAACCAAACTGTAGATAAAATGTAATTTATTCCTTGGATTGCAAAGCTAAATCTTCACTAGCCATTACTCCAGTCTTCACTGTCACATGATCCTTCAGAAATCATTTGGATGCTATTTAAATGCTCAAGAAACAAAAGCTGTTTAAAAAAAAAACCTGATAGACTTACCTCATGACAAATTTGACCAGACCTCCAGCAATTTAAGGCTTAACAAACTTGACAATTTAATAGCTGAAATCTCAGTGTTCTCAATCTCGATGAGGTTTGTGTGTGATAATCCTGACAGGGAAATATTCTTATTGGAGAAATCAGACACAGGCATTCACTCTCCCAGACACACTCTCTGAGATATATAATAAATGTACACACAATGGATGTTTTAAAATTGATCTTGAAGACATTCCATCATACTGAAGCTTTTAGAGAAGGCCACAAAAGCTATTAAAGGTGCTTTAAAAACCCACAACGGCACATCTCTCTCCTGAATCCTGACCACTGTCTCACCTGGACTCAACACCTTTCCATTTAGCAGAGCCTCGTCTGAACTGAACACTTCAAATCTGCATCTCTCTCGTAAAGAAGATGGGTGAAAACTTTGGAGATTGCATAAACCTTTACAAGACCCCCTATAACTATATTCCGTTACATGTTAAAGTGCCATTTAAGTACCATTCTTCTCTGTTAAACATATAAAATGGCTGGGATCTACAACTGTGTCTACTCTGTACAATAATGTTTCCTAAAAACACAAATCCAAATTGCTTTAGAGCCAACTATTCATAAATCAACCATGCTGTGCTTAGACCTTTACAGAATATGTCATTCTTCACACCGGACACACCTGCACCAAATCACTTTGGATTCAGCTGCTCATGAATTAATCATCCTGGATTTTTCTGCACTGTGGTTTTTACAGTATGTGCAACATTTTCAATCCAGTCACACTTGCATTTGTGTTCAAGAGACTCCATATCATGGTCATGTTTTCGTATAGATCCCAAGGCACACCGCACTGCATAAAAAGCTGATTTGAAGCACAAACAAGCTGAATGCGTGCTTGAGGACTCCTGCTGTGCTTGCTTTAATGCTGTGTGAATTCCATTATATATGAGGTAGCTTATATCAAACCGTAAAACTGAGTGAAATGGAAAAACAGTGTGGCGTAATGCATTGATTTAAGCTCATGAAAGCATGAGGAGCTAAAAGTGCAAAGTTTTTTAAGCAATAGAAGAGCTTTTGTTGGACAGATTAGAACATCAGTGCTGAATTTCCTCTGCTGTGGCACCTGAGGAGAATGTGTGTAGATTGTTTGAAAAGACACTTGGCGCCTTATGTTTGTAACAAAAAAAATTCTGAAGAAAATAAACAAGTTAAGGGTGCATAAATAAGAATATGAAGGATTATAAAGGTCAGGGTTAAAGGAATAGTTTACACAAAAATGAAAATTTGCTACAAATTTACTTTATTTCCCTCGAAATGTGTTTCACTCAAGCCATGCAAGATGTAGATGAGCTTGTTTCTTCATCTGAACAGATTTGGAGAAATTTAGAATTATATCACTTGTTGACCAGTGGACCCTCTGCAATGAATGGGTGCCGTCAGAAAGAGAGTCCAGTTGATAAAAACATCACAATAATCCACACGACTCTAGTCCATTAATTAACATCTTGTGAAGCAAAAAGCTTCGCATTTGTAAGAAACAAATCTATTTTTAAGGCATTTTAACTTTAAACTGTTGCTTGTGTTTCCAAATACAAGTGTATTATCCATAATATGCACTTCTTCCACTGAAAAAGTCTATCCCCTGTTGTCCTCTCACATCAAAGCCCACCACCATTTTTATAATAATAATATTGTTTAATTTATATAGCATCTTTCCCAGGCTCAAGGACACTTTACAAGGTACACCAAATACAACAAAATAACAATTAAGTGGACATTGGACATTTGCCCAATCCAGTCACAGATAATGCAGTTGCATTTAACACAAATTGAGTAATAATCATAATAATAATCACACATATGGGACAAATACACAATGCAATTTTTTGATAGTGTTTATTAAACAAGTATGTTTTAAGCTTTGATTTAAATTCGCTGGAATTTAAAGATACAGTCAACCAGTGGAAAGATACAGTCAACCAGTGTAGATTAAATAGAATAGGAGTGATGTGAGCAGATTTTTTATGGAAGTTAATAGTCTGGCAGCAGAATTTTGAATGAACTGCAAACGAGAGACGGAGTGAGCTGGTAAACCAGAAAAAAAGAGTGTTACAATAATCAATGGTATTTTGTTTAGAACGGTTTAGGACTGTTTTGCTTGTAAAAAGTAGTGCTACATCTATGCATATTTCTCTCCTGATTCAGACGAGACAACTTTTTTAATTGGAGTTAGCAATATTATGAATAGAGGACTTGTATTTAAACTAAAAGCAATTGTTTGCTTTCATCTTGATGGATTTGTTTATAAAAACATGCATCTTTTCACTTTACAAGATATTAATTTGAATGACTGGATTACTTATAGATTATTTTGTGATGTTTTTATCAGCTGTTTGGACTCTGATGGCACTCATTCACTACAGAGGATCCAAGAGCAAGTGGGTGATATAATGCTACAGACATTTTACAACAAACCCAAAAGTTGCAAATTTAGTTTGTTTTCAAAGTTTCTTACTGTGCATTAAATTTATTGGTACAACATTAATAATATTATTCACATGCTTGACTACACAGGTATCTAACTGCACTATTCCCCTTGCAATACTGTATTATAGTAATACAGCAACCACAAAAGGTTCGATTCCCAGGGGATGCATAAAGTGGAATGAATACCTTGAATGCATTGTAAGTCACTTTAGAAGTGTGTAGAAGTGTGTGCCAAATGCATAAATGTAATACATTTTAATACATTTTAAAAAGTTTTGGAGACTAAATGCATTTTAGTGGCAGCATAGTGTAATCAGTTAAAAAAATGACTACAGTTCTTAACATATTTGTACTGCACTTAGGAGTTTAGGAGTGAAAATCAGAATTAATTACAGTCAAAGAATAGTAGAAAGTCTTAGACATAACAAAGTGATTAGAAATGTATTTGCATAATAATTTCTATGAAAGAATTATCTCACTGTTCTTAATGGGGGTCCAGAAACGAGGAGCTAAAGCCACAAGTACATAATAATAAATAGCTTGTGATCAGTGAAGTTTTGTTTGATACAATAAAATCTCACAACACAAAGTGTGATCATAAAAGAATTCATGGGTAATTATGTTTTGACACCAGCGATTGTTATTCCAAATGTGGTTATTAGATTAAAGATAGTTAGAATATAAAAAATAAATAAATAAATAACTGAATAAATCTTAACACTACACACAGTGGAATATTATACACTTGAAACAAGTATCGAAGCACACACACACACACATACACATAAAAAATAAATAAAACACACACACACACACACACACACACACACACACACATACACAGTCACACAATGCAAAATAAAAGGATCATCAATATTGAGTTTTTGTCACTTCATCCTAATAAAACTAAAACCAAAACACTTCTTCCATGCATAAATATTGTCTTTCAGCATAGAAATCTCAAAATGAATTATTGTATCAGCTGTTATACAGTACATCTCTGCACATGAAGATAATTAATCACTTAGAAAGAGGTTCCATCATTAGGCTGCTGTCAGGCTGTAAAATTCCCAGTATTCTCTCCCTGGCCTGGTTTCCTGTCAGTGATCATCTCTCTCTCTATGTGTGTGTGTGTGTGTGTGTTTGTTTTTGTTTGTGTGTGTGTGTGTGTGTGTGTGTGTGTGTGTGTGTGTGTGTGTGTGTGTGTGTGTGTGTGTGTGTCTCACTCTCTCTGCCTGTGGGTAGGTTTAAACATTGGTATGCATGGAGAGCAGTGGAGAGTTGTTCTGCTCTTATCTGCTGTGTGGAAAGACGTGCAGCATAGACGAAAGAAAATTAGGAGAAAAACAGAGTGTAGGATACCGCAGGCATTACTGAGCTCACATTTGTAATTACAGGCTTTATACTATTGATTCCATAGTCTAAGTTCTCCTTTCCATTCCAAGTCTTCCAGCAAAAGAGATTTGCACAAGCCACACAGAGCTGCTAAGACGAACAATCAGTGACGGTCAAGCTAAGGGTCTAAATATACATTTAGTTGATTAAACAGTGGTCAAAACAAACTAAACTACAGCGGTCACATGACATCTATCTGTCCATCCATCCATTCTATCTATCTATCTATCTATCTATCTATCTATCTATCTATCTATCTATCTATCTATCTATCTATCTATCTATCTATCTATCTATCTATCTATCTATCTATCATCCATTCATCCTTATCTATCTATCTATCTATCTATGTATATATATATGTCTTTTTTTATTTAATTCATCCATCCATCCATCCATTTATCCATCTATCCCTCCCTCCATCCCTCCCTTTATCTCTGTTCATTCGTTCATCCTTCCCTCCCTCCATCCATCAGTCCATCCATCCATCCATCCATCATCCATCCATCATCTATACTGTATATCTATAAACAAAAGTGCTTAAAATAAAAAATGCTAATGAAATAGCAGATGTTTACAGAATATACAGTAAGCATTTAATATGTAATATTTAAATATCATATTGCACAGTGAAAAGTGAACAAAATGAACTTTGCAGTCACTGCACTTGCTATTTATATTTCTGTTGTTAAACTGATTTAATGCTTAACCCTGCAGGAACAAAGTTATTATGAAGATAATATGAATTATGCTGCAACTGAATGGAGGTGGAGAGTTGAAGATCAAGATTGACAGAGACAGATTGAGAGAAAGAATACACAAAGTAATATCTGTATAATAGATCTTGATGAGAAACACATGGTCCAGAGCTCAGGTTAATCCATATGAACTCAGTTTGGTAATGGATGAGTTTAGGGAGCAACAGTATTACTTATAAATGCTTTTGTATTGGCCAGCCATCCATCTGAGCTGTGGTCTGCTCTGGATAAAGCAACGTCTGACAATCCCTTCATCAAAACTACCAGTCTCAATAATGAATGAACTGCAGCCATCTGTTGTCAAACTTAGCTTGATGTTGGGCTGATTGGAGAAATCTGTGCTCCTTTGTGTCCATATTACTCCAGACAAAAGCTGAATAATCTCTAAAGCTTCACTTGAACTCAGTGTAGTTTCAAATCAGGATTCCAAATCTTTGTCAAACTGTGACAAGTTGTACACATAATGACATGACTCAAGTCATCATGGGGGAAAACTGGGAATTTTATTTAGAGTTAGGTTATTATCAGAAATATGAAAAAATAGTTCTCTATTTAAATTAACAAATTGTTAGTGGGAATAACTTGTATTTATATATTTCTGGCATCACACACCACAAGTGTGTTGCAGATCACAGCAGTGTTTCCAGCACATGGAAAAACTAACCTACAGACCAGTTCACAAATATACACCTCTTATGAATTGTGAATTGGTTCATTTAAGGAATTGTTCAAAAGACTCACAAACACGTAGGAGTTACCAGTTCAAATAAGTTTCATAAATCCTGCACTAAATAAACTTTTCAAGTCTATCACAGCAACTTAACATATGACTCACTAACTGAACTGCAACTCGCTCCAATATAGCCGTTAGGCTGCTATGACTTGCGATGCGGAGAAAAAAAGCAAAACCTTTTTTTTTTTCTCTTTATGTATTTGATTTTCTATATGTTTACATCACTTTGTTTGTATGTGTATGTTTATCTATGTATTTCTGCATATTTATCTTCATTTTATAGCTTAAAGCATTCACGATCAGGCAATGAAATTGATGAGCAGGCCTACCCAATGCAATAGTATGACAAGAAAAATAAAAGCAGTTATTTAAAATAGGACAAATGCATTTTTTTCCTCATGGTTTACTAAAATCTTTTCAGTGTGCCCCAAGCCTTGTGATTTTAAGCATCAGCCCTGTGACTACATAACTATGAATAAATTATGTTTTTTTTTTTTTTGTCTGTACACAAGACACAGCTATTGAACAAACACTGCACTGCAGACTGATCAAGAATGGATAATTCTGAACTAAACATAAATGTAAAGTTGTCTTTTACTATATATGGATTCCTTTTGAATACACTGAGTTCATATCTATAAAAATAAATCTCACTAATTAATTTACTGAAACATTAGCTCTGTTCCTAAACCTATTGAGCTGCTTTACTGCTTAAATAGGAAGCTGCCTATATGACTGCATGAAATGGAACCCATTAGTGATTGATTTAAAACACTCTACATAACCATGAACCCCATACAAAAAGCACTCACACTCCTTAAAGGAAGTGAAGTTAAGAATCAACTCACAACTGATTAATTGATTTGGGTATCAGAAGACTCTGTCTGACAGACAATCTGACAGGATCTGGTGAAGAGACTGTATCCAGTGTTCCTGGTGTGGAGATCTGATCTAACATTTTTGGTCGACAGGATGTCAACACAATCTAACACTACAACTGGAACAGGCTTCTTGTTAGAAGTGTGCCAATGATACATCAAAATGCTGCATACGGAAGCAGTTAACTATGGGAATATCTAACCTGAAGGTAAAAAGAACTAACATGTTTTGCGATAATGCATCATGAAGAGTGAGGTTGCATCTGGTGAATCATTCTCATCTTGTCTGTTAAGGGCAAAGAGAGTGCAATTTTTTTCTAGACTATAGTAAAAATGTTGAACATATCTCCCCAGCAGAGAGCTGCTGGCATGAGAGGAAATTACAGAAGCCTTACCCTACTTACATGCATGTTATCGCTCACCTGCACAAACAGGAAATGAGGCATGCTGAAGATACAGCTTCCATTATGGCGTCACAGATGAGCATTCATGTGGAGACAGAGACACTCACAAACTTAACTCATCCTCACCATGAAAAAAAAAACCTCAACTTCCTGTTTCCATCAGCATAATTGCCATGGAATTCTGATAGCCTGCCATAGAGCATGATGGGATTAATTACAGCGAAACAGAGACTCGTTTGTTACAGTTTGATTATCCTGCTCATTTACTTCCATTCACCCTCTCAAAGTCAGTGCAATCGTTGAACACTGGCACTCTGTCAAACAACAACACTCCATCATTTAGAGTAGGACTCAACCTGAAGGTCCAGAGAGAGACAGAAAGGATTTATGCACTAAGCTCATGTTCAACCACAGCCAGATCTACTGGGAAAGGCAAGTGTTTCATGTACAAAACACTCTGGGAATCCTCCTGAATAGTGATCACAGAGCTTGAGAAAATCTGTGTAGAGTCTAGTGGAAGTTACCTAAAGTATTTTCAACTTTCCTTTTCCTCAAGCCTCCCTAATGGCATCTGAGTGCAACAAATCAACATTAATTGGTTACAAGCCTCAGAGTTGCTTAGCAAACTTCATGCAGGCTAAATATTCATCTGCCTCTTATTCGCTTTGCATTTAGGGAAAAGTGTAAAGAATGCATCTGTCAAAGGACCCTGCAGGAGAGAAAGAGGCTCCATTCCCAGCCACCACCTGAAGGTACGCATCCAAATAAGGCAGCATCTAAGATGGTATTGCATCTGTACTTCATGGATAAAGCATTTGGAGAATATGCCTTATGACAAAGCTATTATAAATTCATGAAAATAGACATTAATGCAAGCACATTCAGTAATGAAGAAATTCCAAAAAAACACCCTGAACAAAATATTTGTGTACTTATTTGTGTGTATATAGAGGCTTATACAAAATGTCAACAAATGCCAAATTCCAACAAAAGTTAACCACGTAGGTTTCTACATGTTTCAATCATGTTTCTCAATATTCTATATTAGCTAAATTTATAATGATCAATTTGTTATCTTTGGCTAGTTTGAACAAGTATTGAGTCAAGTGTTAGCTTAGCAATAGGCTAATGTCAGAATCTGTTGACACGAACGGTGAAGACCTGGTCTCAGTAAACAAAAATGTGCTAAGTCCCTCATACAATGTGAGGAGCACTATATATGTAGCAAACTGATGCTACCTGTGTAGCTTTTTTTATGTAGAAAATAAACCGGTGTTGGAAAGCTACAACTGTACGTAAAAGTACAGTAGTTAAACTACCATCAAGAAACCCTTTTGAAAAAATAGTTTTTAACTAATTAAATAGCATTTAACTACATATTTTAAGTATTAGCATTTTGTAGAAAGTATTTTGTAGTAAGTATATCTAACTTTTAGTAAATACTAAAACATTTTGTATACCGCTACAAAAAAGAAAACTAAACACCATGTAGTTATCTCTTCAGGGACTCAAATGAAATCTGTGAATCATTTATGAACTGGCTCATTTCACATGAATCAATTCACTAAAATGAATCAGACTTCCAAATGCTTTAGAAAGAGTGGATATCTTAGAAGTACACATTTATTATGTATGTGTTCATACAATGCTACTAAACTAGTGAGGCATCTGCATCTTCCTTGCTGGCAAATACATTTTAGTCAGCCTAAAATCTCCCAGGTCTCACAAGGGGGTTTGGGGCACTTTTTAGCTCGTCCATCCAAGAGATCAGCTGGCCATGTAGGTAAACCAGTAAAACCACTTTAAACCAGCTAAGCTACTTTAGCTAGTTAATTGCCAGAATAGGATTTAAAATGGAGGTAGTGTGTTTATTCAACACATTGTAGCAACCATACTGAATCACACCCAAGAAGACACTCAAGATATTTTTGTGTCCTGGCTGGTTATCATTTCTGTTTATAGGTCAAATACCACACTCCACACTTCCAATCTTCCGTCTGCCTCTTATCTCTTTTGAAAGGCTGGCCATTGCTTCAAACTGAACTTCATAGCTTGCTGCACAACTCAGATTAGGCCAGACAGCCACTAAATCTCAGAGCCTGAGAGCTCTATCGGCCAAGAGCCAATGACCGTGTGATGAAACTCAAAACGACAGAAGAGAGACAGAAAGAAATGGTGAATTAAAGAAAGGGACTGAATAAACACGAAAACGAGAGGAAAGGGGAGAAGGACAATGAGATGGCAGGACAGATTGAAAGTGGAGAGATGAAGGAGAAAGACCAAGAAAGTCTAAATGGAAGCTCAAATGACAGAGGGATAAGGAGATGGACCATTACACAGATCAGAGGAGGGAGAGGGCATGTGGGCAGCACTTTATAGTGTATGAACTTTATTTGGACTCAGAGTGTAGAGAACTTCACAGCGAAGACGAAATGGAGAGAAATCCATTCCGCTATTTCCACTCCAACTGTGATCAAAACAACCTGGAAATATATAGGACCACAAACACATACTGTGTACTGTTGACAACCATCCTATTTAATATGAAGTTGTTCCATAACTGAGGGCAAAGAAAATGTACTCTGTATTAAATCCATCTAAATACCAAAATCAGACATTAAAATGTATTAATATACACTGAACTGCTCAGACCCAACACTCTGCCACAATGATTAGCATGGCTGAACAGGGAAAGTGACAATTTTATAAAAACATTCTTTAATGTTTAAAAGCCAATTGAATTTAAAACTTTATGCCCTTGCAGCCAAACAAAACACTTGGTCAGCACAAACCATGTTCATTCTTGGTGCAAGTGAACACATATAATATAGTCCTGGACTGGTCATACCTTATGCTCTTTCTTTTGAAAGTCGTGATTAAGATTGAGATTTTAGTTGAGATGGTGAGATTTATTTTGCAATAATACCATATTTTCCCATTTATCACATGGCTTCTTAGCAAATAAATAAATATGTGGGCATGAAATATTGATTTGGGTTGAAATTGTATTGCCTGTATATTATCTTTAAGCTTGCAGTAAGAAAAGACAATGTTCTTTAAAATGTACAAAGCAATTGTCCGAGCAACACCACTGCAACAATGCTGAAGTAATACTCATTGTGCATCTAAGTCCTCCAGAGACGTTCGGGTAACACTTTATATTAACTTTCATTCATAAATCATTAACAAACATTTTATAATGCTTAACAGATCTTTTGTTAATATAAATTCAAATAGCTAGAAATATGAGATAGCCTAATGTGTTTGTTAATGTTCACTAAAGTATTTATTAAACTACCTAATGATTAACAGATTATTTCATATAAATGAATATGCTTACAAACTACATTAAACTATCTATTCATATGAGCATGCACTTCTTTAAGGTCTACAAATTATTTTGATAAATGGTTTACAATGATTGAAAGCTTCATTAATAAATCACTAACAGACATTATACAATGCTCAATGGATAATTAGTTAATGCTTACAAATATGATTAAACTAATTCATACACTTTTTAACTATGATTTTAACAGAAATGATTAAAAGCTTGCTTGTTAATGCACTTTTGAATGCTAACATATGTCATTAAATTTAGTTCACATATTACCTAATTCTTTTTACATTTACAAATAATGTGGAAAAAAAATAATTCGTAATTTTAAGCACTTCATAAACTATTCATGTTAACGTATTATTCATTAACTTATCACAGTCTGTAAAGCTCATATATTTGGTCTTTTGTTATGTTCTATTATTTACACATCTTAACATTTATTAATCATTTGATAATGTTTTGCCATACCAATCTAAAGTTCAGAGTTTTAAATGCTTGCTAAAGAAATAACACATTGTAATTAGGGTGCAAAACATGTTTTATTGCCTCAACCCTTATATCGTTCCTACATCAACAGGAGAAAACAAATTTTCAAGAAAAGTCTGCAGTGCATGCTCATAAGAATTGAAAGTTTAATGACATTTGTCAGCATATAAAATTATCTGAAATAAGGATCTGTTAATCATTAGGTAATCTTTAATAAGTTTATTAGTAAATATTAAAAAGCACATTATCTCATATTTCTAGCTATGTGAATATAAAATAGCTAATGATCTGTTAAGCAATATTTAATATTTTTTAATGATATATTAATGAAAGTTATAATAATGTGTTACCAAGCAGTGGACAGTGAATTACAATAAGCCTATTTATTTAGCTATTCTACCTATATTTATATTATTTAGTTTTTTAGTTTTATTTAGATATCTTTCTCTCTCTCTCTCTCTCTCTCTCTCTCTCTCTCTCTCTCTCTCTCTCTCTCTCTTCTAAGCTCAAACTGAGCACAATGTACCAATATACCTGGGATTCTCTATTTCTCTCTCTTTCAGGTCTTCGTTGTGAAAGGTGAATAAAGATGGAGTCCTAGAAGAGTGAGTAAGACACATATGCACACCTTCCTGCTTGGGATTCCAGGGGATTGATGCTTGACAGTTCTTACCCAGTAAAGAAGAGGAGCTGTCATAACGCTAATAAAAGACTGATGTCACGCTCCTGCCAGATCCAAGCCCTTAACCAGAATGAGGGAAAGCCTGACCTCTGTGACACTGCTGTCAGCATGGAAGAAATACAGCTGTCCAGCACTCCTCTCACAGCGGTCCAGCATTTGCATGGCAGACAGGAGTTACATGGACTGCTGAGAATTTTACATGATGTGTAGATGCATGTGAAAACAGGTCAAAGCCTTGGGTACTTCAGAAATGCAACACACACCACTCAGCATTATCCAAGGTAGCTGGGGCCTCCTTACCTATGTCTACTGGTCAGTAGGTATGTGCCACAATCCACAGAGGCTCTTGGGTACAAAAATTTGAATGTTACTTCATGCCCTTCCCAGGCGTGATACATTTCCAGTGACAAGCAATTTGTCTATGCACACACCGAATGCAAAACTATTGCATGACACAGAGTACATGCACTGGGATTTCACATGTCTAAATATACATGACACAATGCACAATCAAATATTTGAAAAATTAAATAACATTGTGCACAAAATAATGCGTGTGGCTACAATGATTTCAGTCTGATGAAAGCACTTACACCACATTTAAGAAATTAGTTATTGCTTTAGTTTGACTTAAAACTGAATTGATGTGTATGTACAGTAAATGTACTTATAGTCACAGTCAATCTGAATATATTTGAAAAATTAAATGGGCTTCTCAGCATGACATCATAGAAAATAATTGTCATGACTGTGGTAACTTAGGACATAAAGATGTATAGTGCTGTAGATTTACACTACTGTTCAATTTTTTTTTTTTTTTAAATAAACGAATACTTTTATTCAGCAAGGATGTATTCAACTGATAAAAAGTGAAAGTAAAGACATTTATAATGTCCAAAACAGGGTTATTTTTCAATAAATGCTGTTCTTTGAACTTTCTATTCATCAAAGGGTCCTGGAAAAAATGTATAATGGTTTATACAAAAAAATATAAGCAGCACAACTGTTTTCAAAATTAATAATAAAAATAATAATTTAAAGGATCATCTGACATTAAAGACTTTAGTAATGAATGCTGAAAAATTAGCTTTGCCTTCACAGGAATGAATTACATTTTAGATTTTCAATTTCTTGATCAAATAAATGCAGCCTTGGTGAGCATAATAGACTTTTTTCTGACCACAAACTTTTCAGTGGTAGTGTATATGTAAGACATGTTACCAATTTTTCGCTTGTTGTGTATTCCTGTCAGTTTGAATATGGTGTTAGGTTATAAACTACATTGTTGGTCCAAACTTTGAAATATCTGTATTATTAAAAGCCACTATTCTGTTATAGAAGCAATCTGCCAAAGGCAAAAGCTGAAGTTCACACCAATTTTACAGGTGTGTACATGATCCCATGCAAAAAAAATAAAACTTAATATTACAATATAACAAAAACAAAAGAACACTGCATGCATTTTTTAAGTGTAGAGAGGAAGATCTTTTATGTAACAAAAAGGAGTAGAAGGCAATACACCTGCTACCCACAGAAAAACAGTTGGACAGATCTTCAGGCTCATGTAAACAGACACTGGTGGGTTCATCAAAAGCTTTGGGCTGAAAATGCTTTAAAGGGATAGTTTAAAAATGTCCTGGCTCTTCCAAGTTTTATAATAGCAGTGAATGGGGGTCGAGGATTTTGAAGCAAAATAAAGTGCATCCATCCATCGTAAAAGTGTTCCACATGGCTCCGGGGGTTAAATGAAGGCATTCTGAAGTGAATCGATGCGTTTTGGGTAAGAAAAATAACACATATTTAAAACTTTATAAATGGTAATCTTCTAGCTTTCGCTAACTGTCATACGCGCACATTCACGAGAGAGCAAAACAAAACACTGGTCACAAATTAAAGTATTTGTAAATACTATTAAAAGGATTTGTAAAAAAAAAAAATATAATAATAATTATTAAAAAAAAAAAAATTTACTTCGAAATAAGTCAAGAGGAGACTGGTTTTCCTTTGCTGAAACTTTGTTTTCGCAAGACTATTCTCACTGGAGCAAAGCATGGGGTAATTTTCATTTTTATGATAGATTTATGTTTCAAACTCTCCATTCAGTTGCAATTTCACAGAAGGAATGCCCAGCACATTATATTCTAAATCATGAGGGTGAATAAATGATGACAGAATTTTAGTTTCAGGAGAATTAATCCCTCAAATACAACTTTCTTTCAATGCCAACCGATGTGGTTTCATAGAGTCACACATTTGATGTGATGATGTCACAGCATTTCTCTTTTTCCTGTCGCTGCCTGCCTAGATCTCTCCAGTCAGTCTCCACAATGCAACAACATGCCAACTGCTCCGTCAATCCAACGGGGACTGTTTGAGAGCGATACAGCCTCAGGGTTGATGGGCCGAGGAAGACAGAGTGTGTGAAGGGCAGTGATCTCTGTTCAGCTCTGAGTAAATGTGGCAGTGTGAAACAGCACTTTCCTGTTCAGCGTTTCCATGCTGCACACCATCAAACACTGACACATATAGAATCTACGCTTATGAGGCTCAGGAATACATGAAAGGTGTGAAATTGTGAAAAAAACAAGTATGGAAAGGATGGAGCGACATCTATTCAAGGTTGTTGCATCACATAAGAAAGAAAAATCCCAAATGAGACCTCTGTAATATCTCAATAGTTTCTCCTAGACAGCAATGACTTCAAAAGCAGGACGAATCAAGAGAAACTTTTCAATAGTTCACCCAAATTTCTATCACTTGAATGCGTTTTTATTTATTATATTTTTTATTTTTTATTTTCTGTGGAGCACAAAAGGAGACATTTGGGTTCTTGTCCACAAGCACAAGTCATTTGTGGTCATGGTTGTCATGCTCTAAGAAGGAACAAAGTAGGCCATAAAAACTGGATGACTATATTTAAAGCATATGGTAGGTTTTGTGAGGATTGGGCCATCAAAATTCACATAAAAATCTCCCTTTTTGCTAAAGCTTTGACATGTTATTTTGCATTATATTGCTCTATTTAGATTGAAACCTCCATCCTAAAAACACAACAAGAAAACACTTTATTGGAGAGATCCAGATACCTTCTTTACAAATACCTGAGCATTTGCAAGAGTAAAAATTTCTCCATACACTCTCTCCCTACAGGGTCCTTCAAAATACATATAGTACTAGTGTACATATAGTACCTAAGAAGGGACAAAGTTGTCCTTTTTGGAAAAACAAATCAACAAACAAACAAACAAAAAACTTTTCTAAAAGAAAAGTTTTTCAAAAGCCCAAGTTTTGGACCTTTCAGAGTGTGGGAAGCTGAGATGCACAAATAAAGATTCAAACAATGAAAACACTTTAGCCAAGTATCTTTCTGTTTGTGTTCATAAAAACTTAGTAGACGTGAAGTCTTACCGATGTTATCAAAAACACTTACTGGGACCTATAGACATAGACAGCGGCCGAGCGTGAGATAACAATCTGTAGTAGATTAAAAGCCGTGTGAATGTAGAGGAGAAATGCACATAACAGATACTGCTGTCACAGTACAGAAGAAGAAAACTCAGACATGTAAGGTCAACAAAGTACTTATTCTATGCATTCACAGAGAAGCAGCATTGGAAACAGTGAGTATTAATTCAATGAAGATCAATCTGGCCAGAAATGGATTTTCTAATTAACATTCAACTTGCGTAAATTGGTCTTTCAACAAATAGATTTTTCAACAAAGCAGACATCTTTAGAAATCATGAAAGTCATCAAGTGACCTAACACAAGGTCACTGCAATAAAAAAAGACTAGAAGTGCCAGAAAAAAAAAAAAAACCTTGGGAGGAACAGCCAAAAATGACATTCGCAAACAGCATCGCAAACTTACATGGTTGGAACTACAGCTCTCGACTTGTGGTTAGAAGCATAGTTTCTTGTTAGTAAGATATATAGACTTAAATAAATGATACTCTTGGGCACAATAAGCAAGCTAATGTGCAGTACAATCTATAAATTCCATTCTATCTAAATATATGCATTTTAATCTATGTATTTTTGTGCATCCTCAATAAGTGCAGTTTTTGAAAAGTGTGCATGTGCATAAAAAAACCCTGGAGTATGACGTAGAAAGGGAACCTGCGATGAATCAAACATCAAATAAAGCAAAATGACCAGAGAAAAGTTGTAATTGGTCATCAGTGGTCAGCTGCATAAACTTAGCCTCTATGTTAAGACAGTGTCTTAAGAACATGTGGTTAGCCAAAGGGTAATCAGTCTTTTTTTTTGGATTCAACTTAAACTAATCTACATTTTTATGTAACCAAATGTAAAAAATTAGATGACTAACTTGTATAATAGTCTAAACCTTTTATGCAGCTGGCCCCAAGGTGCCATGTTCAACACATCAGCATCTCAGAGATCTCGAATCAATTAATTAGCAGACGTTATTACTCCACCACATGCGCGGTTGAGTCATTAACAATGGCCTTATAATGTTGAATCAATGTGGTTCAAATGATGGCGATGGGACCGTGTTTGAGAAACAGTCGTGACTAGCTAATTTGTTTCCACAACAATGCATTGTAAACTCATGAACTGCAGTAATTTTCAGGTCTGAAAAAGAAACAAACTAACAAACAAACAAAAAATGATGACATTGCATCATATATAATAATGACCACTGAGTAAGTAATAACTAAAAGTTACATTTCCAATGCAATTTTATAAATATGCAGCATTGAATGGAATGGTGAGGATTGTGACAATTTTGTACTGTGGCCTAATTGACACCATAACATGATTTTTTTAAGCACATGATTATCAGTACAAACTGAGAATGGAAAGCAAAGTACATCATGAAAACAACTTATACATAGTTGCATATCAGTTATCTTTATAGATTTGATAAGTGCATAAAAACAGCAGAAAATCTCAGGAGGACTGCCACAAAAACAGACAAAATCCTCACAAGGTAACCTAGAAACCACAATGGCCTGAATCCCAAACTCAGCCAGTGAGTTTATGTCCTATATCGAATGACAGTGAGGTGACACAAAGAAGCTAAATTTATCCATGCGGACTCGCTACTAACACCCTGCTTTGCATAGACTCAGCCCATCTCTCTGGCTCTATGTGACATGAAAGAAGCAGAACACAAACAGACAGTCAAACACAACAATCAGTCCCTTATTTTTAGAACAAACTTTGTGTCCCTCAGTCATGCAATGAGGGGTAACCGGTGGGTTCTCACAAGGATCCAAAATAAAGATGACAATTCTCATTACCGTCACACAGAGCAACGCAACAAGACACTTCCTCAAATCTGTTGTGTAGGTTTACTTCACAGATTCACTTGGGAGAAAAAAAAATAACAAATTCATATTAAGCAACTCAACATACAAACACAAGCCCAAATTTATAACTGAATTTAGGGGCCACTACAGCACTGTGGCAGTGCTTTCCCACGATGCCCCTCTGAATCTGTCTGATAGGGGTGTTGTAAAACACATGAATTGTCCCCTGCTTTAAATCAGCATTTATTTGAAAAACAAACTGAATATAATTCAACCCCTCCTCTGCATTTGGGTGGCTGATGAAGTCAGAACAGGCCAGTTATCAAGCACACCAAATGAGACAACAATTACAGTGATTAGCACTGAACTGCCAGCCATTTACTTCTAATTAGAGGCAAATCAGGGTTTAATGAGAGAGACAATGTAGAAAGATGATACAAATCGTGAATGTTAATGCAAATTTAAGACTGTATCCAGACCTGCTTAAAGTGACGCTTGGAGGTCAAGACTCTCAATCTTTCTCATTCCTACTGCTTGAAATGTATTATCACTCTCCCAATTTAAACCCTTTGTTCCTACCCATCACATCTCTTCCAGATATCATTACATCATAAATTTTGCTACTTTTGTTATAGAGATGATGTTTGGCAATTAAGAAACTTCAATTATATATATATATATATATATATATATATATATATATATATATATATATATATATATATTTGTTTTTTTTTTTTTTTTTTTACTTTTATAGTGTTTTATGAGGTTATGAAAATGTCTCCCCCAAAATGGATGACCAGAGACAGGAGTTCATTCCTAAATGAAGGTGGCCAGAGAGATTGAAGACCAGCGTCCACTTGTGTGGGAATCTTTTTCTAATTAACGCCAAGATTGATGATCACTTGCAAAAACTCCAACCGCAGGGCTTAGTGTTCTCAGACATTTCATTTCATATTAATTGAAAAGCCATTTAAGAGGAATCTTTTTAAATACTTCAGGGTATTATGCATACGTTAGGTATTTATCATTTTGTAACTTCACTTTTGCAAAGTGATTGTCCTTTTGAAGCTATAAATCAGCATCGAACATGACATGCATTTGAATCAATGCTAAATGGAATGCCACAATAATCCAATTCATTAATAAACTGAGTTTATTTACACATTTTTGGTTTATATTTACATTATATGCACAAAATGCAATACTTTTTTCAAACTAGTTCAAACAGAAAGACAATGTATATGACCTTTTCTTATTTTAAGCTTACACTGTCATTCAAAAATTTTGTAGAAGATTTTATAGGGTTTTTGAATGAAGTGTGATTAGTTCTAAGGTTCATTTATGGACCAAAAAGACAGTAAAAACAGGTACTGTAAATGTACTAACATTTACCAAACCGTTTTCAATTTGAATATATTTTAAAATTAATTGTCGCTTCAGAAATAATTATAAAATCTTTTACTTATTACTAATGTAGTTAAATTATTAAAAACTGTTGTGGTGTAATATTTTTATAGAAAAATGTATTATTAGTAGCTAGTATTATTATTATTATTTAAGTTTCTTTGATAAAAATAGAAGGTAACAAACAGCAGTATTTTTCAAATGAGACCTTATTGTAACAATGTAATATATAAAAATTAAACTTTCTTTATTATAGATTCCAATTGCACCACCAACTGAAATATTTTCGCAAGGCTTTTATTGTCTTCAAAAAATTAGCATGTTGGCAGACAGCTCCCGAAAACCAAATAAAGGCCCCCCCGTTTCTTACATACAAAAAAAAGTGCAACCGACCAATAATGAAAGTGAATGTTCAGTTACTAATGCGGCAACCTTGCAAATAAGTTTTGTTCCATGTCTGCACGTCAATTACTTCGCGAGAATCCTTGTGCAGAAATGACTGCTTCATGGCGGCGTGGCATGGGAGGCAATTCGCCGCATGTGTGCACTGCTGAGGGACTGGTGATTTGGTTATTGCGTAGGGGCCCATGATGGCTATTCGTAGTTACAGCCTTAAGCTCATCCAGATGTTGGGGCTCTTGCGTCTCTCAAACTTTCTCTTCACAATATCAGCCACAGATTCCTCTATGGGGGTTCAGGTCAGGAGATTGGCAGTAAGGGAACAATTGAGCGACAGTAAGTACCATGGTCAGTAACCATGTGACAGTGGTTTTGGCACTGTGACCGCGTGCCAGCGCGTGACTCGAGCTGATAACACGATTGACGATGATCAAATCTTTCATCTCGCATAAAGCTTTTCAGGCGCGATTGACAGAATGAAGTGCTCCAAAAGTCTCCGTGATAGCTTAGCCTGCCATTGACCCTAGCCCTTGATTAAACACAGTGGCGACCAACACCAGCCATCTGGACATGGCACCGCAGACATCACTGACTGTGGGTACAGTGACACTGGACCTGTTACAGGCAGGGTGTTCAGGCATTTTGGCATTTATCCTTCTCCCCAGTTCTTCCTCCAGACCTCTGGCACCCTGTGGATTTGTCCGGGAATGACATGTCTCAAAATTTGCTTTTCAATTCCGATAAAAGTACTTTGGCACCACTGATCCAAGAGTCCGGTGCTGCTTCTGTCTCTGTAGAGCCAGGCAGCGCTTTCTCGGCCCGCGGTTTCTGGTTCAAAGCATCTCGAGCGCCTGCCTGTGCACACGGTGGCCTCTGGCTGTTTCTACTCCAGACTCAGTCCAATTGCTAATCCAGCAGGCTCCCACCCAAGGTCTTGGAAATCGGATCCTTTCTCCCACAATCTTTCCTCAGGTCCAGATCACCATCTTCTCGTTCCGCGCACGTGCAGCGTTTTTTTGCAGAAACAACGTTTGTTTATCCTGGTATTCCCACAGACTTCCCCACTGTAGAAGTGCCTGTAATACAGCACTCGCGAGGGACAGCCTAGTCCATCAGACAGAATTTCATTTCTGTTGTCTACCCTCACTAACCATACTACGCTTGAGTGTCAGGATGGGCCTTCTGGCCCAGCAGTCAGGGTCGGCAGTCCTTACCATGATTTGCGGTTTTTGAGTAATGCACACAGGCTGGAAGTTTTTTAAAAGCCTGGCAGGAAGCTTTGCGAGGGTGTTTTTTAGAGTTAATTGGAGTTGATTCAGATGATTAGGTTAATTAGCTCGTTCTTAGAGAACCTTTTCCATGATATGTCTAATTTTATTGAGATCGGTAATTTCTCGCGTTTCATAGAAGCGTCGATGTCCAAAATCATCCAGGTATTACAAAAAATAAAAGACCTGAAATATTTCAGTTGGTGTGCACTGAATCTAAATATATGAAAGTTTTAATGTTTTAATCATTCATAATGGAAACTAATGAACTTTTTCACAATTGCTAATGTTGTTGAGAAGGACCTTGATATAGTAACTCTATCTATATATATATATATATATATATATATATCACAAGGGGCACATATGTAATATTATATATATATATATATATAGATATATATTATTATCTATTAATAGATTACCTTTTAGAATGATTTTAATGAGTGAGTTATGAAAATGTCTCCCCCCCCAAAATAGGATGACAGAAGACAGGAGTTTCAGTTCCTAAATGAAGGTGGCCAGAGAGATTGAAGACCAGCGTCCCATTGTGTGGGAATCTTTTTCTAATTAACGTCAGATGAGGATACTTGCAAAACTCACCGTCAGGGCGCCAGTTCTCAGACAGTTCATTTCATATTAATTGACAGCCATTTAAGAGGACATCTTTAAATACTTCAGGGTATTATGCATACGTTTAGGTATTTATCATTTTTTGGTAACTTCACTTTACAAGTGATTGTCCTTTTGAAGCTATAAATCAGCATCGAACATGACATGGCATTTTAATCAATGCTAAATGGAATGCCACAATAATCCAAATTCATGAATAAATAATTTTTAGAGTTTTTTTACACATTTTTGGTTTATATTTACATTTTGCAATTGCACAAAATGCAATAAAGTTTTCAACTTGTTCAAACGAGAAAGGCAATGTATATGGCCTTTTTCGTCTTTTTTTTAAAGCTATAACTGTCATTCAAAAAATTTGTAGAAGATTTTATAGAATTATTTTTATTTATTTTTTTTATTTATTTTTTTGCAGTTTCTGACCGACAGTCCTGTTAATACCCACATTTTAAGATGAGTGTTGTTGTTTCTCTGCTAATAATCTGACATTGATCATTGTTAACAATGCCTCTCTGCTGAATTATTTTCTGTGGCCCAGGCTGTGGCGGGGATAAAATATCCCCGCGAACCCGCTTCCGACGTCCCGATCTGAAAACGAAATGATTCATGATACGCGATCCGATTGGAGCGCTTCGAAACAGTGAATTATTTTTGCGACGAGATGGTTTAACTAATTCGGAGTTTCAAAAGCTCCTTTCTCTTTATAATTTATTCGTTGTTTTGAATAACCGTGGAAATGAAAATCATTACAATTATTAGGCCTAACGTAACCTACAATGTTTTTTTATTAAAGGCGTTTATGTAGGCTATGTATACTGTTGTATGTTTATGTATATAATAATTTTATATAATTAGGCCTATATATGCTTTATATATATGTATATTTATATGTATATATATGTAAGTATATATATATAATATATGTAATGCTTTATATAATATATATACATATATCTTATATCTAAACAGTAAAAAAGAGCATGCTGTGTAAAACTGATGGGTGCTTATCCAGACACACAGACCATCACTGAATTCATTTGATCGCGTCTGTTTTACATAAAATGCTTGCAGTCACGTTGGCTGTCTAATTGTTCGACATTCTGCATTCTGTGATGCCGAATCCTCAGAAACCATAACACGGGTTTGTCATTGCTTGATAGTGTGGAATCAATCTATTATTAGAGCCTGAGTGAAGTTTGCACTTATTTAAATAAGGGTGTTGTCGCAGGATGTGCGGCGAGAGTTCCGAATCCTTTACAACTGATGTTTGTTTATCAATATTTTGCAAACACTGCGGGAATGAATCACTATGCAGAACATAGGGGGGTACAATGCATAGCTACTCGCTAAAATTCCCTCCACTCACTTACAGCATTAATACCACCGACATGCGCTATAAGTCCTGTGAGTCAGTAAAGATTCGACTCAAGCTGTCCAGTAGCGGAACTTTCTGCTCTACCTCGCTCGGAAATAAAAACGGCCATGAAACTGGCCATTACGTACAGGATGTGCTGTTATGGCAACACTTATCACTTTAATAACACAGTGCTTTGCATTATTGGCCGAGGTCCGACAAATAAATGGCTATTAAGAGTAAAACAATATATATGGAGCTTTCCAGAAGGGTGGAACCAGTAGGATAATGTCTAAATAAACATCTGTTCTGTTTATAAAGACCCTTGCTCTCCAGAGTTAAAAAACACAACCACACGAACCATCACCACTTATAATGCAATGCCTATATTAAGAAAAGAGAGGCGAAGAAATAAAAGATAAAGAGAGAGAGATGCACCTCTGGCCTTGTTGTTTTTTGCTCTCTCCTCTCAGGCTTTCCAATATCAGGCATGCTTCAACCATCTGAAAGAACAGGAAATGAAGGCACCCATATCACAGGATAATAATACAAAAATAGTGATAGCAGCACGGCCAAAACTGTCGGTTTAGACGACAAAGTCATCAGTGGGAGAACCTCCACTACATGCACTATCACATTAAATATAACTACATGGAGTGTTGAGTTTTTTAATATAACAAATGAGGGGGTTGAGGATTTTAGAGTCCCAAATAAAGGGATTCCAACATATAGCTCGGAAGGTAAATTGTTATTTACATAGTTAAGCTATTTAAACAACAGTTACAAGTTTATAAAGAATAAAAGAAGAAGTGAGAGATGGAAGTAGCCTATCTATTCAGCATGTGTGCTACTACACTGACCCAACTGTGCCATCTAGTGCACATACAGCAGTGTTACAAATTCTATCATTTTCTTCTTTATTATTTATAGCAGCTATTATATTATAATACCTTTCAAAGGTTTGGGGTAATATTTAAAAAAAAATTAATAATAATATTTTTATTTTTAAAAAAAAAAGTTATTTTTATTCCAAAAAAAATGTGTGACCGTAAAGAAATATAGAAAGTTACAAAATATTTCTTTCAAATAAAATACAGTTATTTTGAATGACTCCTCAAACAGCCCTGAAAAAAATTAATCATGATTTCCACAAAAATAATAAGCAGCACTTATTCAAAAAAAGTTTCTCAAGCACCAGCATATTAGCATGATTTCTGAAGGATCATGTGACAATGAAAACTTAGTAATAGCTGAATTTTCAGTAGCCTTAAAATGTAATATTATTTCAAAATAATACAATATTTCTGATCAAGTAAATACAACCATGGTGAGCATAAAGAGAGTTCAAATTTATTAACCAGTTACCAACTCCAAACTTTTTTTTGTGGGGGGGGGGGGGGTAGCATATAGTATAGGTTCCCCCCGAATCAGCCTAATCTTAAATGAAGGATACATAGGGTTTCAGTAATTCACCAATTTTTCATTTGAATTTATCACAAATCTTAATTATGTCATCTTTACTTGCCAAACCCATGTGCGAACAATAGCCTTTTTTAAGTGACATAAAAAAAATAAGCTCCAGATAATCAAAAAGTTGTAAATAGTAAAAAATATGGTCAAAGTGATAATAATGAGCAGATTCAATCTGAATACTGTTCTATCTTCTTCACTATTCAAACAGTGTATTTCAAAAGACACTTAACCAAAGTGTGGAATTAGAGCTAAACCCTGCACAGAATACTGCTCCCAAATAAGAGCTCCTTCACTAACAGGGATCAATATCACCGATGCGTGCAAACGAAGTCAAGATTCGCCCTTCACTTTCATTTAACTTGTCCAGTACAAATGGCACTGTAAAAGCACACCATTTCCCTTGCTTGGAAATAAAATCTTTCATGCCTGAAACTGTTAAAAGCTCACAAAAAATCAATGCTGCTGTTATGGCTTAATATTATAAGAAAGCAATAAAATGCTTGTGTAAACGTTTTAATATTATAAAACAGCATTTTAAGTCTATTACAGAACATATACAAGCAGCAACACATTTTAATTCTCCATATATTAAACATACGCAACGCTTTAACCAAGCTATGAATTTGACAGGTAGATATGGCACCTGAGATCGTCTCTGTCCATATATCTGTTAAACATTTCTTGAGAAGTCAAGAAGTCTAAGTTTTTAAACAAATTTAAAAATCATTAAAAGCTTTGATCTGTATTGTCCAGAAACTAAACAAAATCTCCAATTAAACGGCTAATTCATCTTTTATACCTGAGAGAGTCAAAGTAGACAAAAAGAAACCTGTAACATTCCCTGAAAGATGACCTTGGATAACAATTATGATCTTCAGATTCTTGAACTCATTTGAAGATGTCACTCTTAGAACATTAAAGTTCTTTTAGTAAACAAATAATTCCCGATTAAAAATAAACAAATGACCTGAAGTTAAAACTTTCTAACATGTGAATGCAAAATGATTCTGTAGACCATGATGTTTTTGTCTGAAAATAACATTTGGCTCCATCTTAATGAATACCTCATTTCTATTCTTTCTTGTTTTTTGATGCATGTACGAGATAGTTTTTATAAGCAAAGCTACCTTGCATCATCATGCATCATCATCATCTGAGAATTTGAATTTGGCATAAACAACTAGCATAACCACTGACATGACCACACCACAAAGAGCCAACTACTAAAATAAGCAAGGCCCAAGAAGTTGTTCTTCCCTCCCATCCAAGACACGTTGCTGAAGACCACCTTCTTACGTCCATCAAAACTCAGTACGGGGTAGTCTGGAAATTATGTGGTTAAGAAACAAACATGGTTCATTTATGCTGCATGTGAACATTTCTATTGCATTAAAAAAAAAAAAAAATTAAAAACTGACGTTTCCCCAGACAACAAGCGCTTCTGAAACTTTGCCTTAAAGGTGTTTATGTTGCACAGGCAGTCACATTTGACAACTGGAGGAAAGGTAGTTTTTAGTCACCAATACCTTTGTTGAAATACTCTATTCACTATCAGCCATAAATCATTTATTAAACAAGCAAAAATGACAATAACAGGAGGGTTAAAAAGATAAAGGAGATTTCGTCATGTGGTCCCTTTTTAAAGAACTTAATACTTCATTCAAATTGATCAAAAGTGGCAGTAACAACTTTATGTTATAAAATTATGTTACAAAATACATTTAAATTTTTTTTTTTTTTTTTTTTTAAATTCTTATTCATCAAAGAATCCTGGAAAAATGGATCATGGTTTTCATGAAAATATTAACCAGCGCAACTGTTTTCTACTTTGATAATAAGAAGAAATGTTGCACCAAATCAGCGTATTAGAATTTCTGAAGGATCATGTGACACTGAAGACTGGAGTAATGGCTGCTAAAAATTCAGCTTTGCCATCACATTTTAAAACGAATTAAAATAGACAAGATTTACTTTATATTGTAATAATATTTTACAATATTACTGTTTTTTACTGTATTTTTAATCAAATGAATGCCTTGGTAAGCATATCTACTTTTAAAAACATTAAAAAAAAAAATCTTACAAACCCTTACTTTTTGGGGGGGTAGTTTACATGATGTTAAACAGTTTTTTCAAAAGTAAAAACTAATTTCCTTCTGTGTATAAGGAGAAAAATTTTTTTTATAAAAAATGTACAAACGTGTACCTTTAAGACAAACTTCTTGACTGTCTACATATTTGAAACCCTTGTTTGTTTCTTCTACATTCTACACTGGACCAGCTAAAAGCCACACCCAACCTGCAAAACCTGTTTTCCTGGATCACAGGCAAACATGGTTTAAAAGACATCCGTGAAAAAGGAATGATGACATATGCAGTCCTGAGACTTCCTGATTGTAGGCATGATGAGGCTTTAAGTCCTACAAATTTAAGAACTTGGGTAAAATGAATAAAAACATGAGAATCCTATTATTAATCCCTATGTCTTGAGTGAGTTCTGACTTTTATGAGAAGGATACTGTAATGCACTGTCAGAGAGTAGTTTCCAGCAGGGAGCCCCGCGGCATAATCACCATCTGTGATTCGCCGGTACAGCTTCCTGAACTGAGGAAGTGCAGCTCTCCTCATCCACACAAGAAAGTCCTGGTTCAGGCAACCGTTGTTATTTGGGTCTGTGAGGTCCAGCTCATATGCTGGCCTGGGCCAGTTTATGGGCTTCACTGTACCTGTCAATCAGCATTAATAAAGATAAAGAATTTCAGTTCTATTCCAAGTCTCAAATCAAATCTCGTAGCTACTTTTACAAAGCTAAAAACTTTAGGGCAAAGTACCATCGAAAGCTTTTGCCAAGGAGCCATTCACAGGTGAAGGATTCCTGTACTTTATGTTGTAATCAGTCCACCAGGAGATTCCTCTACCATCTAATGGCACCTGCTTCTTCGTTCCATTGATTATTTGGTAGAGCTCAAATGTGTCTTTGCAGAAACAAATAAACAAATTATCAGTTCTCTATTTCAGAGCTAAATTCATTCATAAAGTTAATCTACAAATCTGAAACGATACCATTGAAAATGCTATTCGCTATAGCTCCACATGGGACAATGGGGTTATTATTGGAGTCATACGAATATGGAGAGCAATCTTCTTCTGGGCTTCTAGACTAAAGTCAGATGAAAATAAATACAAGGAGAGTAGGACTCATTACACAAAAAGTAAGATCCAAAAGTTAAAACATCATTTAAAAGATCGTTCATGCCAAATGCAAACCTTGAAATATCGTGTATCGCCAGTGAGCTGATTATAGTCTTTTGACACACCATATCTTCTGAAGTTCTGGTAGTAATTAGACAGGCCATAGTAAAAGAAGACGGGGCCCTGAAAACACCACAGACATTATCAGTCACTTTCTAACTGAGAGAGAAAGAAAAGTCACGCTTCAAAACAAAGTTTACCGTAAATAATGTGCTGAGGGAGAATGTGACTTCACAGGTGCAGTTTAGGTTACTCGGGATCGTACAGCGGAAACAGGGCGAATCCTTCTCAACGCCTGTGTAATCCATCTGTGACATGGTGAGAAAACAGAGCATTAATCTTTAATTAATGTCTGTCACCTTGCACAAAAGACCACGGCATGACATCACCTTCAAACTAACTCAGCTACTAGGCGCTAACGTAGAGCCAGGGGTTCATTAACTATAAAACAGACTTAAATGTTTAAACTGTGATGTCTATCCTTTAACAAACAACCAATAACAGACCTCAGTACATTTGTTTGAGCTAATAGATATGCTACTTGATCAAAGGATGAACAAACTCTACAGTACAATCCCATGTCATCCACCCAGAGAACTGTTCTCTGGTGTTGTCCCACAGTAAATGCTATTGCTTACCTCCTGCACTTGGATGGTCTGTGAGGTCAGAAAGAGGCCAATTCCGATGCCTATGAAAGCCAAACCAATGATTAGAAAGCCGGGAATGACGATGCCAGCTGAGAGTATGGGCTGCCATGCTGGAAGCCGTTGCTGCGTGAATGCCGTGTTGTCAGGCCGCTGAGCTGATTTTCCCTCGTTCTTCATCCTGATGTCCTCTGAAAGGAAAGACAAGCTTACTGTGTGCACCTATATTTCATAGATAAAATAATGATACTCTTTTATAAGCCCAATGGAAAAAATATCAAGTGCAATGCAACAAATAATACATAAAACACTGGATGTTTCTTCATCTTTGGGAACTTTTATAACCCAGGAGTTTATATTTAATTAAAAAGAACAGATTTTTCCCTTTATCTTTTTGTTATATGTAGGTTACATTTAAAGCTGTATTGGAATCTATTTTTATGATGCCTTCGCCATTGGTGGCTTTTTGAAGGACTTTTTATGGATCATTGTATTGTACTGTATTATTTTAGCTTTGTCCTAAAATTTTAAAATATGAAAATTCAATATAAAAAGATGAATTAATGCTAACTATCTACTACTGTAAACCATTTTAAGATTTATTGTGTGAAAATTATTCATACACATTTTTATACCTCACAGTGCAATACAGCATGCTTGAGATCAAATATGACATGACAAAATAAAAATAAAATAAAATAAAAAACTTAAATTTCTTATAAAAAAAACTGATAACTGATACATGATTTGCGATGTGGTGAAGATTACTTAAAAAATACAATAATTCTTTGAAACATGTCTACTGACAATGTATATTAACTGTACAATGAAGACAAGTAAATAGTCTAAAGATATTAGAAAGTGTTTGAAATTGTTATGGACCCTCATAAATCCATTAATTCTCAGTTTATGCCCATGGATATAAAACAGATAAAAAGTTTTGTTAACATGATAAAAACAAAAAAGGATGTTTGTAAGATTTACTATTATTATTATTATTAATTATTGTCATAAATCAGAAAAATACAATGAGAAATATTCAGATGTAAAAAGAAAAAGAAAAAAAAGATGAAAAACATTAATGAAACTACAACAACAACAGGTGACGTCGCAGGAAACCAGCAGAATGTCGATCACAATCACTCACTCCGAGAGTAGAAACGTTAAAGGTTTATATCAGATCAAAACTCACCTTTAGACAAATATCAGCGCGGTCAGTTTTTCTTATTATAGGTGCTTGCTTTATAAAACCGGGAAAATTGTACATCGACCGAAGACACACAGTTTCACACAGTACCGTACCTGTTTTACCTGTCTGGACCAGCCTTTCCGCTTTGCGTAATACGCACCAAAGCCACTACAAGGCAAGCCCTGCGACCATTAAACGATAAAACGTAACGGCTAACGCTTCCGGTCTGGAAGTACGCGGGAAAGGAGACCAGAGGCAGGTTTTTTGAATGGATGTCAATGGAAGAGATGCTTCACTACTCTGAATAAACAGCTTTTAGAGGAACAGCTTATCATTTAATGAAACGACAGCCTATAAGCTAATCTTCAACATGTTTTACGCTAAGTAATACTTTTGGATTGAACTATTTTTAGAGTTTACCACGAAAAAAAGCTGTTTTATAAGAGAAGTCACTGACTTTTTGCGACAGGTGGGATTCAGCTTATGGCACTTCCCATTCATTCCTTTCCCTTTTTTTTTTTTTAATTTAAAAGGAGAGAGAAAAAAAAACACTAGCTTACTATTTTTTCTATTCTATCTACATTTGCACTAATATATTGCTCCTATTTTGTTAGTTTTGACTGCTCTTATTGTCCTCTTTTGTAAGTCGCTTTGGATAAAAGCGTCTGCTAGATGTAATGCAAATTCCTGTGGGATCCGTTAACGACTCCTCCCAGTTCCACTTCTGTCCGGTGGATTATGATGGTTTATCATAGAAAAATATATAAATATGTTGTTTGTAAGTATTAAACGTTGTTATTTACTAAATTTAATATTCATAAATATAGCTTTGTTGTTAAAAAAACTATTTAGGCTACAACTCGTTTCTATTAAAATATTTTCACAGTTTTTTACAGAGTGGCATGATAAATTATGTCCATGTTGAACTTATAAATTGTTTAGCATTGTCGAATTATATAATTATGATGAGCTTTATTTTAAATAAATTTAAGACAATCTGTGTCTCCCTTGCAAATTTACAGAGGTCCTAGTAGTGAGCCCTGAGGGCCCCTGATCCACTTGAGTCAATTGAATGCATGGAACCTTTTAAGTTTGCATACAGGTGAACGTTGGATGCCAAATATGCATAAAATAAACCTGACTTTCTGAAACATTTGATCGATTGCTCTTTTATCCTATTACAACACTGGGCAATTTAGATCCCGCCTCTGTACCCTCGTCGCCTACCCGGATTGGTTGTGCGCTTCCGGTAGGGACAGCCGTCTGTTTCTTTCTTTGTGCTACACTCCCCATAGCCGCGAGGAGGTAAATATGAATAATATTTTTTTTAATAAACAGATCGCAAGACGGTAAATAAGACTAACGCATAAGATGTATAAATGTTTAATATTTTATGTCATAATTGTAAAGAATGGTAATGAAGAATTGAGTTTTTTTTTTGCAGTTTGATAAGCAGAGAGAACAGCTCGTGTCGCTAGCAATAGCATATTAGCTAACCAGTGCATGAGCACAACAGTAATTGTCCCATTTCTTTTAGTTTAAAAAATAATAATTGTGACCGTTTGATAAAATACGTTTTACATTTTCTAAATATGTGCAGTAACGTTAAATCGTTTATCTGCTAGCTCTATTAACAACGCTAAACTTTAATTATATCCAAGCCGGTTATTTATTGCGTTGGTTTCTGATAAAAAGAGTCAGTTTGCTTCAAATACAGCTTTAATTAGGTTTGGTACTGCTGGATTTGTGATCATGTTTTGATAACGGTATGCTCACGGTCTATTGAGCAGAGAAATAATGCAAAAAATTCGTAAGTTTAGCAAGCTTGGGTCTCTCCAACAATGCCTGCTGGTTCAGAGCAGGTGCACAAGTGAGGTTCTGCAAACCTCATGTTGTTTTGAGCTTTCACAGCCATTGGTACATGTGCTCTGTGATAGAAAACGGTACATTCGTTATGTTAGTTATAGGACCAAACTGTGTGGAAGGAATCTAAGTTGATCATTATTCATCTTTAAACATTTATGAGTTATGACAGGGATCCACAGATGTATAAATGGAGAGCATTTTGGATTCTTTCTGTTTATATGTTCTGATCACCTTTTGTTTGTACACCTACCTTCAGCAATTGTTTCCTCATTTCAGGAAAGGCTTCTTTCATCTGTAATGCTGTCCAATAAGAAGTTAGACCCAGGTTCCTCCTCTTCCTCAGGGGGTAATGGTGGAGACCGTGCTCCTGAAACCCTCTCTGCTCCTCAAGCTGGTCCGGCCGGCCCCTCTGGCCCAGGTTCAGCAGATGTGAAAAAGAAAGAGAGAGCTTCTCCAAGTGGAGAACCAGGTGGACCTCCTCTTTTGCACCCTCCTGGACCAGGAGGGGTTGATCAAGATTCTGCAGAGGGACGCAGGACCAGTCGCCGTAAAAGAGCAAAGGTAAACATCTCTATGAACTTTTCCTGTTCTGTGAACAGGGATAATTGAGTCAGGCCTATATATTTAGCTAAGTCAACTGAGACAGGAAAAACTGAGTGAAGTGAAATAATTTATTGGCACTAATTAATACGTTATTTTTTATTGCTCTGAAATAGTGGTCGACCAATATATCGCCAAGGCTGATATTTGGCACTTTTCAAATAATGGCATCGGCAGATAAGTTTTTCTGCTTGGCAGATGTGTTCGAGGACTTTTATTTTGACGGAGCTGACAA
Source organism: Cyprinus carpio (assembly GCF_018340385.1). Classification (NCBI taxonomy): domain Eukaryota; kingdom Metazoa; phylum Chordata; class Actinopteri; order Cypriniformes; family Cyprinidae; genus Cyprinus; species Cyprinus carpio. The sequence goes on along the minus strand of NC_056588.1, from coordinate 12,916,676 downwards.
CAGCAGCGCCTGAGCACACTCTCCCTCTTAAACTCGTGATTTCAAATTATGCTGTTCTTTATGCATTTGCCCATTGTCATATTCTGTCATTTTCTCTGTGTGCTGTAAGTAAAATGAGTGTTACCCTGGCTTTATTTGAAAAATATGATTCCCAATGCACACAAACTTCCCAGAATACTTGGTTACAGTGTTTACTTCCTTTTTAATTATATTTTTATTAAATATTTATTTATTTGTGAAAAATACTTTGTTGTCTAAAGTATAAGTAAGTTTATTTTACACATTTATTTTTTTATCCATTGTCAAATGATTTCAAATTTCTTAAATATAAAAAAAAACAAAAATTATAATAAATATATCGGCTATCGGCCCTCCTGCTTTCCAAGATATCGGCATCAGCATCGGCTGTCAAAAAACCAATATCAGTCGACCACTACTCTGAAATTTTAACTTGTTCTAATTACTAATCTGAATACATAGTAGGGCTGGGATTTGACACAAATTTCACAATTCGATTCAATAATCCTTCACAAGCTTCTGATTTGATTTTGATTCGATTCAGTATCGATTATTTTGGATATATATCAGGTACAGGTAATTACAAATTTTCTCAAGTAGTAAAATCTCTCAACTAGTGCTGTAAAATATACCTGAGAATCAGTAATATGTAAGGTTAAAATTTGCTGATTTGTAAACAAACACTTAAAATATATCAGTGCTTAAAGTTCTCCAGCACAGTGCTGGATCTCCGGCATGCAGTGTTTGGCTGTGAAAAAAAAAAAACCTTTCACTCTCAGCCAAACTAACATCACTAGTCAATCAAAATGTTTTGCTCATAAGTACGAGACGTGCATAATAGTATCCAGTTGCAGAGTCACAGCCCTGATGAATGGAGAAGCGCAACACGTTGAAAAAGCTACGAGGCCCGAATGGTCAAAGATGTCCATCTAACACATATTTATATAAGAAATCTAATAAAAAAAATAGCGGAGCTTTGTAAACAGCTCAGAGTAATCATGTCATCTCCATAAGAACGATATGTTTGCCAGAACAAATTTACCGGGTTTTTTGAAAAGGTCCCGTTCACACATGATCTCTTAATGGTAACTTGCCGTAATTTACCAGTAAAGCCTGTATGTGTGAAAGGGGCTAAACTCTTCATTTGGGGTAATGTAAGTACACAAGTCAGCAAAATATATAACACTGTTCTAGTGGTTTTTGGATATTTTAATAAAAAAAAAACTCTTTAGCCTTTAACTTTTAAATTGCAAAATTATATTTGTACTCCAATTTTTTTTATTAAACATTTAAATGGTGGCTGTCACAAAAACTTGACGGATTTTTTCAAACAAAATTAAATATTGAAGAACAGTAAAAAACTAAATTAAATGAATATGTTATATGGTGCCTATATTTAGCAAAATGCTCCTCTCTAGAGTAAATTTTTTCTAGCTGACTAATGAGATCATTGTCGAATGTGTTCTTTTGTGGTAAATGTGATGTTACGTGACATTGTTTACAAGCTGTTGTCGTCTTCTCGCGGTTGAAACACCGATTGAGTGATTACATGAGACAGGATACAGATTTCGGTAAGTTGTACTCTTTCTTTTAACATACCTTCAGATGTTCATTCATGTTTATTTGGTTCTGTAGCTGGTGTTAAAGCGGAGGAGACGATCAGTTCATGCTGCTGCTTCTACCCGAGGCGCTACAGTGATCTGTCACTCCACATTAAACAGCACCAAAATGCCATTTAATATTTGAATATTGTTATAAAATGGACAGAATTTGAAATCTGGGACGGTTTCATATCAAAAAGTAACCAATCACAAAGGTTATTGCAATTTATTGGAAGGGAGGCACGCTATGGAAGCATATGGGTAGGAAAATTGATTTTGAAATGTAATATGCAAAATTATTTTATTTTATGGGAAGGTGGCTATGGAATTGTATGTTTAGGTTAATATTTTCCCATACATATGTGCAACATTAAGTGCAAAATGAAAATGAAAATTCAATTATATAATTTACATTTGTCATTTCCTATACTAGTTTTAATTTGTAAATTAAAAACATATTTTAATGCTGTATAAGTTGCAAAATTAAAATGTATTACCCAAATTAAGTAGATGTTTAACATGTTCAAGCAAAAACTGTAGCAAAATTATAATTTAAATGCCATTTTTCCTAAATGCATTTAGACTTATGGGTAGGACACTTTAATTAGGATTGCATTTTCATCGTGATACCATGTGATAATTGTAGCAAATTGCAATGTTAATTTCAAAATGCATTCTGAGCCAAATGTACAGCAAAAGGGTAGCAAAAATGGTGATTTAAATGTCTGTTATTTTTCTTAAATGCATTGACACTTATACTTAAGAGGTTTGAATTGCATTTTCATTAAATACCCTGCAATCAGTGTAGACTAGTCAATGTGGATTTGAAAATGCATTCCAAGCCAATCACGCCCCCAACCTGTCAATCATTATATCAAGGCAGGACTCAGCCACAGGACGCACAATAGGTCAGTATTCACCATTGACCAAACGCGTTTTACCTGCCTCAAAATGGCATTTAAATTATAATTTTGCTACAGTTTTTGCTTGGTCATGTTAAACATATCAAATCAATTTGGGTAATACAGTTTTATTTTAAGTCTGCAACTTATAGAGCGTTAAAATGGTTTTAATTTACATATTAAAACTAGTGTAGGAAATGGCTAATGTAAATTAAATAATTTAATTTTCATTTTGCACTAAATTTTGCACATATGTATTGGAAAATGTAAATTTAAATACTGAAACACATCGCTGTTTTACATATTGCATAGTCATTTTCCATATTACATTTCAAAATGAATTTTGTTACCCATATGCTTCCATAGCATGCTGCAATGTTCCGTTCATTATCTGACAGGCTAGACTAATTGATTCTGATTGATATAGTTTCATAAAAAAGAGAATCTATTAAAATCGAGAAATCAATATTTTTTAACCAGCAGTAATACATACTACATAGTAATTTTAGATTAAAAAAAATCCAACATAAAATCTGGATAGACCATTACTACAAACACACACACAAACAGTTGTGATCGTCATGTTTCACCCCAGCTGAAGCAGAACAAGGTTTTAATGAAGCTTTTATTGTGCCTCCTGCTGCAGGTGGAGTACAGGGAGATGGACGAGAGTCTCGCTAATCTGTCGGAGGATGAGTATTATTCGGAGGAAGAGAGGAACGCTAAAGCTGAGAAAGAAAGGAAACAGGTAATTCCTCCACCAGCCCCACCAATAGAGGAGGAGAATGACAGCGAACCTGAGGAACCGTCAGGTATAGTCAGAGGTTGGACTAATCTAAATATTTGCACCTTCTACAGAACTTTAAAATACTTTGAAATACTTTATTATTTTATCTTGCTTATAGAAGTGGAGAAAATGGTGGTACTAATAGTTGTGTGTTAATGTATGTTGTGACTTCTTAGGTGTAGAGGGAGCAGCCTTCCAGAGCCGTCTCCCACATGACCGTATGACATCACAGGAAGCTGCATGCTTCCCTGACATTATCAGTGGACCACAGCATACTCAGAAAGTGTTCTTGTACATCCGGAACCGAACGGTGAGTTTGCAGCTGGAGACATCATTTTGACATCATATTTAAAGCGTTTGAATTTAGTTTTTTAAAGCTGATAAACAGGAGCCAAATAGACATTGTTATTATGGTAGAAACTCTATTAGAAGTCTTATTGGCTAATATTATGCTGTTTTAAAGTTTGAGGTCATTAGTTTTTTACAGGGGTGCACGATAAATATCAGCTGATAATTAATGTGCATCTCGTCAGTAAAGCCGGTTCTCTAATCAGCAGTAAATTCCATCAGGTGCGTGATTTCACACAGAGCAGCTGTTACTACACAGAGCCGTTGTTAACTGACAAGCTGTGCAAATCAACATTCATTATCAGCATGGATTTGCGCAGCTTGTCAGTTAACAACGGCTCTGTGTAGTAAAAGCTGCTCTGTGTGAAATCACACACCTGATGGAATTTATTTATTTTTCAGCTGTAGTTTTTTAATTAAAACTTTTATTCAGCAAGCATGCATTAAATTGGTCAAAAGTGACACTAAAGGCATTTATAATGTTACAAAAGTTTTCTATTTCAAATAAATGTTGTTCTTTTGAACTTTCAATTCATTAAAGATGGTGAAAAAAATTGTATAATGTATCATGTTTTTTTTTTCCCTCCAAAATATTAAGCACAACTTTTTTTTAAACCCTGATGATAATAATACATGACTGCTGAAAATTCAGCTTTGACATCAAAGAAATGAATTACATTTTAAAATATTAAAATAGAAAGCAGTTCTTTTAATTTGTAATATTTCACAAGATGTCTGTTTTTACTGTATTTTTGATTAAAAAAAAGCAGCCTCGGTGAGCAAAAGACACTTCTTTCAGAAACATTAAACAGTCTTACTGACCCCAAAGTTTTTAATGATAGGGTAGGTTGTATTCAAAGTTGATTCAACAAAAATGTTTCAGAATCAACAAGAATCATGTGTTTTCCAGTCAGTTGTGAAAATGTCTTTTCTCGACTGTTAACTTCAACTGTGGTTGGACAACCCCAAAATTCAGCTGACCTTTGAGGCAACCGTGCAGCAGCTAGAAGCTCCATACAACAGTGAGTCTATTTCACCTGACACTGCTCTGATTCCAAAATCCTTTCTCTGAGAATTTTATTTAATCTTAAGAAATGTATACACTTTACCAAATGTATAGACTTAGTTGTATTTGTTTAAATATGCATGTGTATATTTTTAACTGGTCTGCGGTGGTTCTTCTCTGCAGGTGATGCTGTCCTAGTGCACCGGATACACAGCTACCTGGAGAGACATGGGTTCATCAACTTTGGTGTCTACAAGAGAGTAAAGCCTCTGCCAAGTAATTGAGACTCGATGTTACTACAGAGCAGATCTAGAGATATTAATGTCAAACAAACAGGATGACAGCATTACAAGGCTTTTACCACACTTGCGTTTCATTTGTCTGGTGTAGAATAGATTCTGATGTATTGTATTTTCATTAATATATAACAGCTTGTTTGCAGCAGTCATTTAAACAGACAAATGGTACTAATGCAAAGACAGAGTAACAAACCACAATGCAGAAAGCACTCTGTTCTCCAGTGTTGTTCAAATGATACTCTCTTATGTTCTCGTAGCAAAGAAAACTGGAAAAGTTATAGTGATTGGAGGTGGGGTGTCAGGGCTGGCAGCAGCAAGACAGCTGCAGAGTTTTGGGATGGATGTAACTGTTCTGGAATCAAGAGTAAGTACATGCAGCTCTGATACTCTCTCCAGTAGAGCTGAGAAGAGTTTTTTTTATTTTACAATGCTTGATTTTTCTTGGTAGGATCGTGTGGGAGGGCGAGTAGCCACTTTCAGGAAAGGGAACTATGTAGCTGACCTGGGTGCTATGGTGGTGACTGGACTGGGTAAGAAATATCAGATACTCATCTCTCCAGGAGGTGGCACTATTGACCATGAAAGAGAGTCACATGTTCTGGCAGCGTTCTTGAAGCTTTTGCAACAGTTTGAAACTGATGTGTATGTCTTTGGCGGAAACCCTATGGCCGTAGTCAGCAAACAGGTCAACATGGAGCTGGCTAAAATCAAACAGAAGTGTCCACTCTATGAGGCCAATGGACAAGCTGTGAGTGATCTTGAAACATATAAACAGATGCACATCATTTTAGGGTTCATACGCTAATATACATATATGCTAATATTCTGATCATATGTAGAAATATTAGTATGAAGTAATATATTAAAAGAAAAAGTAATGTATTAAAATAAGGATATAATGTAAAAACTGTCACAATTTGATCTTCATGATACTGTTTGGCATCCCTTAAGACCTCACTCTGTTTACAATGTTATGCAGTTGTTTTTCAGACCAGTTAACTTTTTTTAAATCAGACATGAAAAGTCAGTGCTCCTCCCATTCTCTTCTGATTGGCATCTTAACCATGTTTAAAGTCAAGCACTCAGACTCTATTTAGAGAAAAGAACAATCTAACGGTATTTTTCTCTCTCTCACTCTCTGCCCCCTCTTAACCTCTAAACATTTTCTCTTTGCTACATCCCTTCCTTTTTTTATCTCACTCGCTTTCACAACATTTTCATTTCTTAAACTGATGGATTGTCCTGGTTATACAGGGAGAGCGCTGCACGAGTGTAAGTATTTCTGTTTATAATATCATACCACATATGTAATTAGAGGAACTGTTCTAATGGATTTATTTACACACTCAGCAACACCCAATGATAACTGCATATTCAATACAGGTTTATGATTTATGAACACCTTCCTGTTCAGTATAGTTTGCTACCCGAAAACTTGATAAAAATGAACACCTGGCACATTTATGTATATATACGCATTACATATTAATACTGTGACAATGTATATGTGGATAAATCATCGTCCATAATATCAAGTTACATGGTTGTAACTCTGCTGAAGGTCCCTAAAGAGAAGGATGAGATGGTAGAGCAAGAGTTCAATCGTCTGTTAGAGGCAACGTCATACCTCAGCCACCAGCTCGACTTCAACTTTCTTAACAACAAACCTGTGTCTCTGGGACAAGCACTTGAAGTAGTTATACAGTGAGTGAGCGCTGTTTATTTGCTTCAGATTTTGTTTCTGAGTGTTGAAAATTAAGCATCAGAATAAAAGTTGTTCTTGTCATTAAAAGTAGGCTTTGACATGTCACTCATTTGTGTTCAGGCTGCAGGAGAAACATGTGAAAGATGAGCAGATTGAACACTGGAAGAAGATTGTGAAGACTCAAGAGGAGCTTAAGGACCTTCTTAACAAGGTAAGACATGCATTTACACTTCCATCAGTTACAGCATACTCATCACACAAAATTAATTTGTAGGGATGTAACGATTCACTCAACTCACGATTCGATTCACGATTTTGATTTCACGATTCGATTCACATACAAAATGAGATTTAAGACAAATTAAAAATTAAATGTGTCCTTTTATTATTGCTTGGACAAAATGCTGCACATTTCATTGTGAAATTGAAATATAACACTATAATATTATACTAATATAGCGCTTGCATATTATTGCTCTGTTGTTGGTTTGATTGCTTCTATTGTCCTAATTTGTAAGTCGCTTTGGATAAAAACAACAATGACAATAGCAAAATTTTAATTTAATGTAAATGTAAATAACAAAACTACATTGAAATTTTAAAACAAGCCCAAAATCAAATAAAATAAATCTCTTCATATAAACAAAATAAGGCTTTGTCTGTGCTCTTTCCATTTAAAATTAGAGGCAACCACTGCATTTTAATCATGATCCAAACAAAGATGCTGCATACATGCAACACGAGCAGTTTTTCGTCTAAATTAGATTATATAATTTCGAAATTTGAAGCAAAAACACAATGGTTTGACTTCAGTTTTTTTTAAACTATGCATAAAAATATTTGCATGAAACAGCAGACAAGCTGAATGAGACGCAGATTCACTCTCTGCCAGCAGGTGGCGCTTAAATCGTTTCCTTGGTTTCCGCTGTAAACAATTCCAGCGCTGCACTTTTGAACTTTAATATGCATTATATAGAGGCAAGATAATAAGAAAAAATACCATCTTAATTCTAAAGACAGTAAGTTCCCCTCAGACATGCATTCATATAAACTATGAATGAATAGCGATTTGTTTAGAATCTCAACTGATCTGAATCATCACATATTTGAATCGATTTTCAACCAGCTCGCGGTTAATCATTATATCCCTATTAATTTGATTGTGTCTGCTCTTGTTCAGATGGTGGCTACTAAGGAGAAAGTGAAGGAGCTGCATCAGCAGTATAAAGAGGCCAGTGAGGTAAAGCCACCCAGAGACATCACAGCTGAGTTCCTGGTGAAGAGCAAACACAGAGACCTCACAGCACTCTGCAAGGTAGTAGACCAAACTCCCCACATTGACCGAATCCACATGACCTCACCCCACACTGACCATATAAACATTGTGCACGCTAACACAGATAGGAATTCTGATAGGAAACCATGTCAATGACAAATTCAATTTGTTGCAAAAGATTCTGGCTTGGTTAATTTCCCAAGTTCCATTCCAGTGGCCAAAAAACTGGTAAACATGGGTTGGGAAAATTGTATTTCTGTCCCTTTCAGCCCATCCCTTTTGTCAAATTAAAGTCGAAGTCTAATCAAACTAAGGTTCGAACTTATTTGTTGTCCTAGAAGCCGACTAACTCTCCAACAATGCTGATCGCACATTCAGCAGCCAAGCATCTCCTCTGCTAGTGACTGCTGACAGCTATGGATCCATCATGCTCAATCTTAATATCTTTTTACTGCACAGCCGTGTTTTCCAGCCATGCCAAACACCTCTGCGCTTGGTAATGGCGCATAATACCATTTCAGCCTGCTGTTTCAGTTGGCTTGTTTTAGTACTTATTCCAAACCACAGCCTAACACGGTTGTACTCTCTTAAGCACCCACAGACCAAAAAGTGAAATTCCTAACTTAAACGGTCTTCACTGGTGAGTTTTTAGCATGTTAATTCACATAATCACTCTCAATTGTAGCCCATTAGAGGTGTTCTAACCATTTACGGTTGAAACATGAATTTCGACGCCTGCTTGCTCACACTGGTGTTAGACTTCATTTTAAAACGTATACTTTTAGTGCACGACTCTTGTCTAGATGTAGCCATAAGCCTTGGCTTTCAGATATGCAAAAATTAAAACTGTTATTCACATTTTCATATACTCAATAAAAACAAATTCAGAGGGAAATGTTACCTTTTACAAATCAATATGTCTAGGCTTATTAGTCGTTAAAGAGGCCAAAAAAAATCTTTTTTTCTATGATATGCACTACTGTTCAAAAGTTTAGGGTTGTTAGATTTTAAAAAGTCTTTTATGCTTAACAAGGCAGCAGTTGTTTGATCAAAAACAGTAAAAACAGAAATATTGTGAAATAATATTGCAATTTAAAATAACTGTTTTGAATTGCAGCTATTACTGCAGTCTTCAGTGTCACATGATCTTTCAGAATTCATTCTAATATGCTGATTTGCTGCTCAAGAAACATTTCTTCTTATCAATGTTGAAAACCATTGTGCTGCTTAATATTTAAAGTTAAGAAGAACAGCATTTATTTGAAACAGACATTTATTATAACTTTATAAATGTCTTTACTGTCACTTTTGATTAAATACATCCTTGCTAAATAAAACTATTAATTTCTTAATTTCTTAAAAAATAAATAAAATCATACTCACCCCAAACTTTTGAACAGTAGTGTATATATGCCTGTAAAAAGTCACGAGAGTAACAGAAATGTGTACCTATGCCTGTAAGATAGCTAGTGCACAGCACATGCTAGTGAATGTGCTTTCACCTTGTAGAGAATAATACTAGCCAGTGTGCTTGTGGATTTCTTGCAACTAAAAACACATTCTTGTAGACTGTAACAGACTGACACACAGAGAAACTATAGCAGGATATTTCAGAGTTGTGTGATGTGGTTTAGGGGAAGGGTTTTCTTTAAATATTCCCGTGCTGGTTAGATGGGTGAACGGCTGGCCCTCTTGGAGGGGGATGACTCTGCCCTCTGGGATGAAACCACTGCTGATCTCAGCAATGAGTTTACACATCCGAAAACCTCACACTCAGGTGCTGTGGAGAGAGGAAGGTCTTATTTTGAACTCTTCTGTGTTCACTGTTAAGAATAAACTTGTGGTCAAACCAATTTTTTTTTTCATTTAACTGTGTAAAAAGCGTGCATTTAATTGCCACATATGCTATCTTTAAATTGCATTACTATAATATGTATTCTGACAGCCACTGGCCACCGTGCTCTCTAGATACTGGTATTACCATCTTTCATTTAAAAACCCACGTGTGCTGATTTGTGATCCTGTCTTTGGGCTGCAGGAGTATGATGAGCTGGTGGAGATGCAGGTAAAATTAGAGGAGAGACTGCAAGAGCTGGAGGCCAACCCACCCAGGTAATCAAATACAACCCATGCAAATAATCAGACCCACTGAGGTCGCATTAACATACCTGTCTGTCCTTCCAAATACTGTCCAAGTAATGTCATCGTGGATCTCTTTTTCAGTGATGTTTATCTGTCTTCGAGAGACCGACAGATTCTTGACTGGCACTTTGCAAACCTTGAGTTTGCCAACGCTACACCTCTTTCAACACTCTCACTCAAACACTGGGATCAGGTACTGCACGGGCACTTTGTTTTGCAAATCACCTTTCTTGTCTGAATAGTGTTTGTGTAACTCAACTTGTAGAGAATAGTGCTCACTATGGAAATGTCATTCCCAGTCAAATGCATAAAGAAAGAAAACAAAGCTTGCTTCTGCAGCCTGTCCCTTTTCTTTCTGTGTTTGAGCAGGATGATGATTTTGAGTTCACGGGCAGTCACCTAACGGTGCGGAACGGATACTCATGCGTTCCAGTGGCACTTGCAGAGGGTTTGGATATCAAACTCAACACTGCAGTGAGACAAGTCCGATACACATCATCTGGTGAGTCAGTCAGACCAGCTCCTGCTGTTTTGGTGTGTTTGTGTATGTACATTTATGACCATCATTTCCTCCCTATCACAGGTTGTGAGGTGATTGCGGTGAATACTCGCTCCACTACCCAGACGTTCATTTATAAGTGTGACGCCGTGTTATGTACTCTTCCTTTGGGAGTGCTGAAGCAGCAGCCACCAGCCGTGCAGTTTGTGCCTCCCCTGCCAGAATGGAAGACGGCTGCCGTCCAGAGAATGGGCTTTGGGAACCTCAACAAGGTGTGGATAATTTCAGTTTATTCCTTCACAGACGGGAGGGTGTTGATGTCATGACAATGCTGGTCTGTATCAGCATGGGACATTTTATGTGTGTATATCAAACAAATCCACTTTGGCTAATAAAGAGTGAAGCTAAGGTTGGACTGGTTAGGTCAAATCATATTTAATATGATTGATATAGGCGTGTGCGCAATGAGTCTTCAACGAATTTACCCCTACACATATTGAGTGTCCAGGATGCATCATCATCCTCCTCCTCCTCTGCACTCTCTCTCTCCCCTCACTTCCTCAGCTGCAGCAGAAAAATACTGCAGTATTATGCAATTGTCCTGCACCATTTCTGTTTTTGTCACAAGAGGGCACAGTGTGGTACCGGATTCATTCATAGTGCTGCTATATCAGAAACAGCTGACTGCATACACTGCAGGATGTCAGAAATGTTCACGGAAATGCATTTTCATTGACTTCATTGAAAGCAAGCATCAGCTATTTTTTTTTTTTTTTTTTTAAGATTGCATGTGCTTTTTTATTTTTATCATTTTAGTGACAAAAATAATCTCTGTAATAGCTTTTGGTTTTTTTGTGGCATTGTGCACTGTACTGTAAGTTATTTTGCTTCGTAAGCATCTGCTAAAATATGTGCATGCAATTTAAAAAAAAAAAAAAAAACTGCATTATCATGGTGTAATTTATAGAGGCTCGTAAGTGGACTTGAATACCTTTGAATTATGATGATGCGGCATTGGACTGGACATTTAATGGGGCTTAATTAAAGGGTTTGTTAAATTCTGTCAATTTACTCACCCTCATGCCATTCCAAACCTGTATGACTGACTTTCTTTTGTGGAACACAGAAGATATTTTGAAGACTATTGGTAACCAAACAGTTTTGGTGCCCATTGACTTCCATTGAATGGGCAAAAAAAAGAGAAATTTGTCCAGAAATATACTGTTCCACAGAAGAAACTCAGTCAGCTGCACTTGAAAAGGCCCATTCTGTCCTAATCATTGTTGTCCTTGTTCTAGGTCGTGTTGTGTTTCGATAGAGTATTCTGGGACCCCAGTGTTAACCTCTTTGGACATGTGGGAAGTACTACGGCCAGTCGAGGGGAACTGTTTCTCTTCTGGAATCTCTACAAAGGTAATCATCCTTCAGTTTAGGGATGCTTCCATATTAAACACCTGGCTATCAAGTTGTTAATTATTTTGATATTATGGGTGATAATGTATGAAATAAAAAAACAATATATATATAGATAGATATATATATATATATATATATATATATATATATATATATATATATATATATATATATATATATATATAAAAACATTAATTCATTCAATAGTCATTATGAGATCTGCTGAAGATTACGTCTTACCCTGCTATTTAACTATTTGTGTATTTAAGCGCTAAGTGTTGGTGGTTAAAAAAATAAATAAAAAAATAGGCATAAATGAGTTTGCACAATGAAGTTTCCAATATTGACCATATATCAGTAGTAAATATATTGGTTGAAAAATTCTCTCAGATAATTATAGTTGCATAATTGTCATTCAGAGCTCACTTTGAATCTGACCTTTTGTGTCTTCTCAGCTCCCATACTGCTGGCTCTGATGGCGGGAGAGGCTGCAGGCATTATGGAGAATATCAGTGATGATGTCATCGTTGGCCGTTGTTTGGCAATCCTCAAGGGCATCTTTGGAAGCAGTGCAGTACCTCAGGTGAACTTGGATGCGCTAGAGAAATTTATTTAATTTGTAGTTCCGCACTGTGCAACAAAAGCTTGTGTGAGTAGAGCGGAAACGTCAACTTAAATCTAATGAAAAGAATTCATGTCTATAATATATCACACACTGAGACTCTGGGGCTCATTCCTGTGGTATGAAGCGTCTGGCTCTGCTCCAACAACAACAAACTGACTGTGTGTTGTTTCTGTCGTCATGGCAGCCAAAGGAGACGGTGGTGAGTCGCTGGCGAGCCGACCCTTGGGCTCGTGGGTCTTACTCGTATGTAGCGGCCGGTTCATCTGGTAATGACTATGATCTCATGGCCCAGCCCATCACACCTGGTCCTGCCATACCTGGAGCCTCACAGGTGAGTGTCATAAGCTTATTGCTCATTTCCACAAGATGCTTGTGTCACCAGAAGCAGACGTTATGCTGATTGTGTGCATTTTGCAGCCTGTTCCACGTCTGTTCTTCGCGGGTGAACACACAATCAGAAACTATCCCGCAACGGTCCATGGTGCTCTGCTGAGTGGGCTGAGGGAGGCAGGAAGGATCGCTGATCAGTTCCTGGGAGCCATGTACACTATGCCACGCCAAGCCACTGCCAATCCAAACCCACAGCCCTCCCCCAGCATCCAATAAACGTCTAAACCCACTCATGATGTGCACAGAGAGAGAATGTGAGTTGGGGATATTCAGTGAAAGAATGCCTTGTTAGATAAAGAGCGGGCAGGTCAAGTAAGGACGACGGGTGACTCCTTAGACTGGGAATGTGTGTTTATGTGAGAGTTTGTCTGCATTTAAGAACATGCCTTTAGGGAAATAATTCACTAATCTGGGAGCTGGAGATTTAAAACAACCCTTCACTCATTTGCCTTCTGCTGTAGCAGCTTTACTGGCTAACTTTCAAGTCATCTGAAAGGACAGGTGGATGGTTCCAGAAGAATTCCTAGGTATGTCGGAATTTACCTGGAATGGTTTGTTCCCCGCAGAGGACAGGGGCTGTTATTCACACACAACGCAACTCATGCAAAGACTTCAATCACAAAGGATCAGATGTTTCAAGGCAGAGCATTAAAATTTCAATTCTAAAAACCAGATAGGAGATGGATATGGATGCATTAGTTGAAATCCAACTGCCTACCCAACCCATTCATTTTTATTTTTTCATAATAATAATAATAATAATAAAAAGGAAATCAAAAGCAAATGTCATGACTTTTCTATGTAGTTTGAATGTTTTGGTTAGGAAAAATTGCTTATTATCTGAAATTCACATTGTGTTGCTAATAGGTCTGTTAAAATAGAATATCAGTTATAGCTTTGTATCTTTTTTGAGCAGTTCATGGTTTTCTGAAGTTTTTTTATTTGTTTAATTATGGTCATTGCAATCTTTTTTATATTTGTGTTTTTGTTTTTTTTGTAGTAAAAATAAATATGAAGTCTGCTTCATACCCCCAGCTTTCTGGTAGTTTATGGTTCTTTGTGGATATATTTATGTACATTTTCACATTGTCCTGTAAAACATGTTGAGAACCTACTGTTCTTTTCCATTCATCAGTGCTATTTCTCACACTGTTTGTGTTGGTATTCAAGTTTGCCTGCTTAGTTCTGTTTCATACAAAACGTGTTTGTGTTCCACCATTACTCTCTCATGAGTGCTTCCGCAAGTCAAGTTAAAGTTGCCATATAATAGAAGTTCTGAATGCATGTTCCTGATCTTGTGAAACCATTCATTTATTTATATATTTTACCATTTTTAATCAAAATGTCATAACTCGATCTTCCAGTGAAATGACAGCCTTCCCTCTGCTGGACAACTCCAATCATTTAGTCTGCTTAAACCACGATCCTTTCTTAAAATCTGCCTCAAGCATGCATTCAGATCTAGCTAATTTCTCTAGGAATCCACACTGTCTGGATTTTATCTGAGGGCAAAAGGATGTTCCCAAGCAGATTTTATAATAAGTCACAACTTTATTTATGTGTCTTGCTGTTTGGAGTGAACAGCTTTTTGTCAATTTTACTTATTTTGGTCAGGCACTCTTAAGTTTCTTTAGCCTCTTTTCATGGTCTCATTTTTAATCTTCTTTTGGTTGTGGCCATTTCCTTCCCATTTTTGTCTGCTTTGCTTTTTTATTCTTAGTTTATCCAGTCTCTTCCCATGCCATGCTGCCCAGAGGCTTTCTTGGCCACTCTCTCTCTCCCGCTCTCTGTTCTTGCTATAACCCCTCCAGGCCTCTGGCCACAGCCCCAGTTTGTGTGGTGTGGGCCCTGGCAGCTGCACTGCATTGTGGGAGTGCTGAGGGACCTTAGCTGATATTGGCCCCAGCAGTTTGGTTCATGATTAGAGCCTTGAGCAGCCTGCACCACGATGCCACAACCATACTTTAATTCATAATCCTGCAGTTGTCCAGTGGTTTTGATAATGTGAGTACATTCGGTTCACTGACCGCAGGGCTGAATCGCCATCAAATCACGTCTATTAGATGATATGGTATTTTGTGGATGCTTTTATGTTGAACTGTTAACTGCAGACAACTTCAAGACCAGTTCCTCTAGATTTATTGACTTTCCTAGAGTCACAACGTTAGCCGGTAGCAGGAAATGATGCGAGCTGCACCCCCTCAGGACAGACTCCATAATCTGATTGCATAATATTAAAATTGATTTGATCTCCTTGACAATTCAACTTGTATTTTAACACATTTGACGTGCTGTAATATTCTCAAAGACACCTGGATGCCTTCTGGGATCTCTGATCAATATTTCATTGCGTTAGACTCGGAGTATGTCAACTAGGAGGGGTATTTTTTTATGCACGCGCTTTGCAGTAATGGGTACATGAGCGTGTCAGAACTCGAGCATGACTCATCCTGTTTACAGGCAGATGTTACTCTTAATCACCCACACACTACAACGACTTAAAATCTGTGTTGAAGGGCACATTGCTATGTTATGAACTCGCTGTCAGTATTGCTTATTATTAGTACCAAGCCAAAAAATGCCGACCATACGTTTAATATGTACTTATGCTTTTAAATAAAGGAACAATTCTCAAGTCATTTACTCACCCTTGTGTTATTACAAACTTCATGACTTTCTTAGTTCACACCAAAAAGCGTGTCCACACCACCGACCGATCGATCGGTCTGTCTGTCTATCTATCTATATACAGCAGTCAGCATTTAAAGTTTATCAAAGTTGTCCTAAGAAAAGAATGCATTTTGGTTTTACGACAACTTTGATGAAAGGTTTTGATCCACTTCAAATGTTCTCAAAAGGTGATTCCATCAATGTTGCTGCTGTGTGTCATTATCAGTATAGTTGTGGCGTGGACTTAACTATTCTCTTTGTACTTACCGTACAAAAAAAATAAAATTTCCAATGGGAAAACCCACATGCCTAAAATGCCTCATGAGTGTTGCTTATTCTAATTGAAGAGTTGTATTTAGATTGATCTATCTGGCATCACACAAAGAGTGTGTTCCGCCAGTTGAAACCAAAGGGGTTTCAGTGTCAAAAATACTGAATATCAAATTCCTTTGGTTTGTGTTTTTATTAGACTGTTATCACCAATAAATCTATTAAATGACAGCAGAGCTTCTTGGAATGTACGTTGAGTCCATCAGTCATGTCTAGTAACCATCTGCCAGCGGATTATCCAAGAAATTTATCCACTCGAAAAAAACACAAAACCAAACCTGTTACAAACAAGTTGCTTTTATTATATTAGCTGGAATACATAGAGTCTGCAGTTCAGCCTAAAGAGATATCAAGCTCCATGCACACTGGTGAAACATGTTAAGCTGAAACATGCACAAATATTACAGTACAAAGGTGGAAGACTGAAACAGTGTTATTGGTGACACTGAGAGGCTGAATACAATGAGCATGTTCACCTGTGTCCTCACTGCAGGTTCACGCAATACCAACATCTGCTTGATCAGAGAGAGAAATCACCACATAGACACTCTCAATTTTTGTCTCCCTTCTTTAACGATGCAGGCCTGTAGTTATATGTGCAGTGTAAGCAAATATCAGTAAACTTTAATTCAGTGACTGTGTGTTACAGCATGTTTGTGTATGTGTGTTTAAGGCCTGAAATCTGTCTTTGGCAGCGCTTTTAATACGGCACAGGAGATGAATGAACAGAAGGGAAACCCACAGTCTGAGCGGTTAATAAAAGATGAGAACAGTACAGAACTGAACCATTCTGAGCCCCTGGCTCAACAGGTCCATCTTACTTACCCTAACACTTCCCTTAGAATGAAAGGAGAAAAAAAGCGAAAAGCTGGTGAATTAACACACTTAACTGAGTCTGCTAACTTTAATAGTTGATACAAATTATGAATAAAATAGAACACTGAGATTAATCATCCATAAAACACTCTCCAGGAGCCCAATAAGGTACACATCTACACAACGAACAAAAAAAAAAATTAACATGGCCCACTTTACAAAATTACAAGATACTTTTAAATAAAACCTATCCGATTGTAGTTTGAAAAAAAGAAGCAGATAAAGGAAAAGCTTGACAACAGAAATATTTACCCTTTTAATTTCAATAATGCTTAAGAAGCTTTTCGTTTCCTTGTAAACTACAAAAATATCTTGGAATGATTTTTGGCACATTACGTATCAACTGAAACAGACAATACAGAGCACTTGGCCTTACAGAAAAAAGAATAATGTCACAAATGAAAATAAAACACTTTGCTGTCTTTAAAAATAATGTGGACAGTCCATGTCTCAACCCCCAAAAATATAAGATCTGTCTCACAGTTGCTGCAGGTGAATTATTGTCATTCTGGCCAGTGCACAAACACACGTATATATATACACATCTTTGATGGCTGTACATTCACTTAATAAGGGGAAAGTGATACAAAAATGGGGGTGGGGGTGGTGGGGGGGTAGAATTTCATTAGAAAATGAAATCCATAAATGTTAAGGAAAAGGTCAAAAGAGTCATTTAAGTTAAGTGCTGGTTAAGTGCAATTCTGGAGTGATTTTTCATGACACAGTGAACTATTTTTGACCTTTCAGGGCCAATGCTGGCACACAATGCGGGTATAACACAGCCTTCAAAATGTCTCTTCTGTACATTCAATATTACTTTATTGCTTATAAATGACATTTAGAAAATAATTACAACTACTTTCCTCAATAAGGCTTAGAAAATTGTCACCAACAATGATTAAAAACCATTCTGAGTCATCACCAACTGACAGAAGTTAAACATGGTAATGCTTACTGACTTGTGTCACAGCTAGGTTAAGGTTGACCTCCTAAATGTACACAAAAGAGATGTAGATGGGAAAACCTTGATGTAGGAAGATATATTATTTTTATGTTAGTTCTTTCAAACGTACAATATGTGAAACTATAACCATTGATTCGTCCTGAGACATGTAATCAAATCTCACAGCCATTATTGCTAAAAACAGAATTAGAGAAATGAAAATCAGAGACATGTTCAATGACTACTGAGGGCGAACGGCACACTGACACATTAGTAAATGGGGTGGACAAATGAGGAAGAATTCCTTGAGAATTGCGGTTTAAAAAGACAGCTTTCAGAAACTTTCAGAGCATATAAAAACTACGGTTCCTGACAGCTGCGGTTGCGCGTTGAAGCAACCGAGAGACCTTTGCCTGGCCGGGGGGTTGGGAGGGAAGAGTCTGCTGGTATTTTCTGCTGGTAGACTCGCACTATATCATCACATCGATTTGGGTCATGCTGCAGTTTTAGGATCATGTTTTCAAGCTTTGAGAGGCACAAATTTATTATAGAAGGATTTACAATTCATAATGCCTTAAACTATTTGTGGAAGTTGAGAAACTGCTAACTCTACAGAATCCAGGGTGAACCTCCTTGTTCTTCTTGGTACCACGCATGGACACCATCCCAGCTAGCTGGCCGTTCACCCTCTCTGCTTCCTCTTTTGCTTTTTTTTGCTGCCAGCTTGTCTCACTTCCTCCCTCAGAAGTTAGCCCATCAAATGAAGCACTAACCTCCGACCTGCAAGCCAACCCTGGGGCCGTATTTCAGGCCTGCTGCCACTGCTTTAGCCAGCTAATAAAATGGCTTTAGGAATCGGCAGCTTGGATTACAGCAGCCTAGAGCACTAAGGTATTCTGGGAAAGCAAGGGCATGAGATAGAGGAACCAGCATGTTCGCTTCAGCCCAAGACCCCTGAACAGGAAGTAGAGGTGAAGTCTGGGGAAGGCATTTGGAAAAACACAATGGTTTTACTGTGCAGAAAAAAGCACAAACCAAAATTTGTGAAGTACAAAGCCAAACCACTGGCCGAAGTCAAATGAGTTACTGAGAAACTTTCATAAATTAAAAAAAAAAAAAAATAATAATAATAATAATAATAATATATATGCTATAAATGCTATATGGGCAGCTTTAGAAAATTATATCCGTTTTAAATTGGATGGTAAATTCCTTATATTATTCATTACACATTAAATATTTTTGCTGTTAAGCCACGTCAATTATGTGTAGTGTCTCCATTTCTGAGGTATAATCCAAACCAAAGCTCTGAAAACATTATTTATACATCAGAAATGACATTTTCAGACGGATATAGTCTGTTTTTTGTTTGTTTTGTTTTTTTACTTCATAAGTCTGTTTTAATGATGATTTAAGTGCAATTATAAATTCATTAGAATGACTTTAAATGGATAAACCAATAGACAAAAAGAAATTTCCACTTGTGTTTCAAAGACTCCATCCAGCCCAAGCAGAGGGCAGAGACTATACAGGACACAGAAGCACATGAAACCAGAACGAAGCAAAACCGACCGCGATGGTGAGGCATGGATCTTTTTAAAGCTGTAATAACCAAGTAAGGTGCTGCAAAGAAAGCAAACTGCCCACCTGAACATCAGCTCCCAGAAAATTATATGTACAGCATTAGATTGAAACAGAAAAATAAAACATCCCAAATTCCAGTGACATTGGAGACTGAGATCATCTGGCGGGCCGAGGGACAATGGACCCTTCGTTCTCATCGTCGGGTTCAATCGAGACATGGAATTGGATAAGAGCGATATCAATACACACAGATACTTCAGCGTAGGTTTTAAGGACAAGAGGAATCTGAGCCTGAATGAGAAAATGAATCATTGGCGGCACTGGAGTTTAAAAACCTAATAGAAACAGTACAAGACATTTCAACTGCAGCAGCTCTATTCAATAATATTTCAACAAGTACTAACCGCATGAGGACAAAGTGATGGGCATTCCGATGCTTTTCAATGGTGAGGCCGTTTATCCAGATACAAGCATTTCTAACTTAAGCATTCTGGATCCTCTGTTGTATCATGCTAGCCACCCTCAAGGCTCAACAAGCTCTACGGCTGAAATAACTGAAAACACGACCCATCTAGGGACTGACTCGGACCAGCAGAATCCCTAACACTGGTTTCCTGTGACACACTGAGAGTTTGGATCAGTGTCTTTCTGTGCAAAGTTTGCGAATAAAGTTACAAAGCGGCTGTGAGGAGACCGCTCTTAAAATCCTCCAGAAATGTCCAGCATTTGGGTTAATCCCGGTTAGCTACCCAGATGGACGAGGTCACATCGAGATGAGCTCTAGATGATTGGATTCTTCTCCAGCTGGTTTGGAATCCAAAGCCAAAATCCCTTCAGAGCTACTGAGGCGGGAAAGGGTCACCATGCAGATGCGTTTCCCAGATTTTAGTGTTGGTGGTCCTGTGCATTCGCTATGCTGGTTGTGCAACCATCAAATTCAGTTAAAGAGAAGATGAAGGAATTAAACAAACTAGTCACAGAATACAGTTCAATGAACATGATCAGATTACAAATGAGAAAAAAAAAAAAAAAAACTTGGACACCAGGAGCTTTAAGGGTGAAAAACTGGGCTTAATTACATGAATGCATACTGAAGACTTGGCATATACTCTAAGCATGTAGTTGTCTACTGGCTCTACCTGTGAACACCTGGACAATCAATGAATTTTAGTTGTGTGCAATAATCCCAAAGAATTCCTGAATTAACCACCATCCAGAAAAAAAAGTGAGATTGTCAAACTACTTGGAAAGCCACACGCTGTAACTTGCTCCTTGTGAGAATAACACATGAAACTCAAATTTGGACATCTACCAGGACCTGTGGAACTAGAGAGGTCTGTGTGGGGTTCTCAAAATGGTGATAAATGTCCCAAAGCCCCCTTTACATCCTCCCAACAGCAAGACAGTCACAAGTCTGAGCCTCTCCCTTGTCACATCTGACGACTTCAATAAACTACAAGGAGCAGAAGAGGATTCATCGCTGTAGGAATATGTGACTTCTGTTCCCAAAGCGACAGCTGGAAGATAGTGAATTCATACAGGTGTGGTTGATGTAAAAGTACGACGAGGAGGTTCCAGGGAGTCACTGCCTGGTAATCTGATGGGTTTTTAAAGATATGATGCAACTGAAGAGAGGAGATGAGCTTCATTCCCTGTGCACAAGAGCCACTTTGAGATGTAAGAGCTAAGGCAATAAAAACACACGAGGATACTTTAGGTTAGGACTCATTAACATTTGAGTAATTAGCTTCTAGCATGCTTTAATTAAGCATAACCCAGAATCCTCTATGGGGTGTAGCTTTAGATAAGTTTAGCTGAAAAAGGTTATAAGAAAACACGTACCTCTTGTTAGAAATGTGGGTAATCTGGGTCAATTGTCCAGATGGCGATCTGACCAAGACCGGCTTCCATCAGCTGTGCGGTTCCTGCTAGACCACGCCCCACGACTCCCAGACCTATCGTACTCCACATCACCCCCAGGCTGCCTTCGCCATGAGGACGGAGCACTTTCTCGATCATCTGCAGACTGGGAGGAGAATAAACATACAACAAATGTGATACAGTTTACTAATAATTTCAACTGATTTATCCACCAAATTCTACCATGTTCTCTAAAGGTTCAGAGGCCTGTCACAGTCACATAATTAAATCTATTATATGCAATATGACTAATTGGTGAATATTGTGTACATAAAATTCCTTTATTTAAATGGCAATATGTAACTGCCATTTAAAGCAGATATTGAAATGCCACGAATTAGTTAGTAATATATAATACTTTTTGACCAATGACTTTTCTACTCAATTGTGATTATTGCAAGATTAATTTTATAGAGACTCACAGAATAACAAAGAGCATTTTCAAGGGGATAAAATAAGAAATTTCCCAGATTTTTGTATGACTTTTTAATATATTGGTAATTGCAATTTTTTTATTTTAATTCCCTGATATTAGGAACACACGTATATATCCTTCAAGTTTGCTGGGTTCCAAAAAAAAAAAAAAAAAAAAAAGCCAGGCAAGGATAACTATTTTAAACATTACATTTAAACAGTCCTAGATGTTTAATTAAAATCTTTATTGTCAGTTCCAAAGAAGTATAAGAATTCTTCATTTTTGTACAGACCAAACACTTATCAAACACGTCAGAGGAGAGAAATTTCTCGGACTGCAGAACAAGTCCTAATATAGAACGACTATTGTCTCTTTTCTTTACCATGGAGGTGGAGACTTTACACAGCCAACCAAATGGTTTATGACGTCAGTTATAAAAAGTTCTCAAATGAGGCAGCAGGATATACCACACACTGCTGTGGAATTTCTTACACAGCAGACAGATGCTAATTGTCCATAATAGGGCTTGAGAACTGCTGGGATACAAGATGTGGGTGTACAGGAAACCAGTTACGATGCATTGGCTGCCAAATGGGCAGGCGCAACCTTGCAACTTCCTGTGTCACTCAGGAAGGGGCAACGGGTGGAAATGACCCAAGCACAATCTTACAGAAAGATGTCATGACGGAATGGGTTCCATGTAAATCCACGGTACAGGAAGTCCAAAAGCACATTATATGAATATTAGTAGTGATTGTTCTGAAATGGAAAAATGTCTAGATTTCTTTTTTATTATTATTATTAAAAAATTTACTAACATAGATCAAGTGTACTTAGTACCAATCATGTGGCCTATAACAAAACATTTTGAAATGCTAGCTTTAAAAAAAAAGCTAATGAAATCAATTCCATTATTTTATATCAAGTGTGATTTATGTGATTCAAGTATGTGTAATCTGTGCTTATGTGAGTTACATATTATTCAAAACCATGACACCCTGCATATCAGAGTACTATAGTATTACCTTCTGATATGCTTACTGTATACAGTAGTACTGCCACATTAAATCTGTGAAAATATTACAAATGAATAACCAAATCTTTAAGTGTTACTTTTTTTCCACTTAGCTGGAAGTGTCTTCATTAAGAAACATTAAACAAGCGGAAGCACACCCAAAGTGAAGGAATCACAGAATCAAGCCCAAAAAATGACAAGGTGATTTTGTCCAGACAAGCTGTTAAATTATTTTAAAAATCACACTACATCGATGCCATTAACCAAAGTGCTATAATATAAGCAAAGTGTTATATTAATAAGCAGCTATGGTTGTCGGTCTAAGCACAATTGTCCCATATTAACTTCAAGAGAAAAAAAATATATATAAACCTGTGATCAAAATTCCTCCATAAATCTCTCCAGATTTGTGTATTTTTATACGCAGGGAAGAAAAGTCATACTAGCTCTAAACATAACACGACATCTGGTCAACCAGGACTACTTCATACTGCTCTTCTCAGCAGGAGTATTAATGACTTTAGCACATATATTTGACTCACATAGGCTTTGTGTCAGAGACATGAAACAGATGACCATGATCTGTGAGGACACTCCTGGACATGTACATGTGAAGGAGATAAAACCTGTCCCTGTCAGCACAATGACACCACATCATTGATGGACAGATTGAATCTCCCTCTAATCACTGTGCTATTGATCTTATATAAGACACAGGCTGGAAATCCATCTGAATGTTTAAATAAAGACATCAGTCAAGCTATTCCACTGTAGATACACTGGGATAAAAAAGAGCCATGCAATGTGATACAAAGAAATGAATAGAAATAATGGAATCACCAATTCAATACTGCATCCACAGCTGTGACCGCAATTAAAGTCGGAGGAGTTTTACAATGCAACACGTAATGATTTACAAACAGCTGAAAAACAGACAAAATTCTCAGTTTCTTCATTTAAAAGTTGATTATGTTGTGTTTGTCACAATCATAGTGATAGCCCTGAGTTTGAGGTATTTATTGAGATGACTAGTCTTAAATTCAGGGTTAAAAAAAAAAAAAATAATCACATGAGTTGGAGATAAAGTTGAATGCATGCCTGACCATGGCTGATTAGATAAATCCTTGCTAATGGACTCCAGATTGAGTGGGAATGGATGGAGATTGCTTTCAGTCAGTTGTTGAAGCCTGCTAGACTGAGAACATGTAGGTGCTTCTTTGACTATAGGCATTTTTTATGTCCCAGGAATTGATTTGCATTAGAAATAATATTTCATTTTTTGCCTATTTATGCTACTATTCTCATTAATTTAATGTATAGATTTTTTATTGTTTTAGTCTTGTCACAAACTTTCAAACTTAAACTATAAAATATATCTTTTTTTTTTACTGTACCTAAAACAGAGTGACATTTACAGTATGGTATGTTAAAAAAAAAAAAAAAAAAAGTCAATCTTTACACAAAAAAAGTATATTATTCTGTGTAAAATGCTAGCTATGAAAATACCCTTAGCAAGACAAAGGAGTGAGTCATTTTATTCTAAAAATGTTAAAAACAACATTCCCATCATCATGGCAGAAATTACCCTGTAGTGGAAATGAAAACGACTAAACAGAGAATTCTTCAGAGACGTATAAGTATAACTGTTGGAAACAGCAGAAAAATAAAACTACTGAGAGAGTGTTTTGACTGAGGTCATTTTTTACATGTCCACAAGTCAAAAAATACACACAACTGAAGAAAAGGTCATGCTCATACATATCTTTACTCACAAAACCGTTCAGTTTTAACGGTTTATGGTACAAATCACATTTACTTCTACAGATGGAAAGACGCTTTAAAGCTGAAAGAGATAAAAGATTAATGACAGAGAATCCCCGACAGAGAGAAATAAGAGCGAATGAATGATTGTGTGATCACAATAGTAGTATATTAACTTACAGCTGCAATGACAGCATGAAGAACCATCTGTAATACACAGAAAGCTAACCTTCACTGAGTGATAGGGAGAAGAGAGTAAGACAAATGATCTGACCTCTGGTTATGAAAGTGCTAGAATTCACTTGTGCATAAATCTTCCAGCTTTCTCAGATAAACGAACAGGCATTTGCCATCCATCAGAGCAATAGACAAAGAAAACAAACATGGCATGAAATAGAACGTGAGAAAGAGAGATTGAAGAAAAAGGGGCAGTTTTTGTTTTTGAAGTCGTGTGCCAGGAAGGGGCCATGTTTGAAGGCCATCTCAGTGATTTAATTAGGTCTTTGTGGGTAAATTTGTGGGCTGGGCTGTTTGAGATGTTTAATGAAAGGATGATGGTAATTGGTGCACTGATAGGATACAGCTCTATTCTCTTACTTGTACTCTCGGTAAATGAAAAAGGGTGAAAGTTAGTGAAAAGGGCCTGCTTTCCCTGTTTTGTTTTGACTGCTGGGGTGACCCCACAATCAATTTGGTTAAGCTGCTGAGACAAAAACTGCCAGTTGACCTGACTAACAGCTTTGCTAAAAACAAAGGCATGACCTCTGACCTGTCCTTTCAACACCCTTTACATCTATCAATATCTTACACAGAAATATTAGCTAGCAATAACTAGCTCCTGATTATCTTTATCTTCATTGATCAGAACTGACCACGGTGAAAAACGACCATCAGTGGACTGAGCAAATCTCATACAGTAAAAAGGTTACAATTTGCAAGAAATGCATTCATACTAACAAACTAGCAAATATCATGATGAGAATTCAAAATAAACCTGAACCTATGCTGAACATTAAAAGAGAGCTCAAAAAAAAAAAAAAAAGAAGTGCTGAACATAAGTAAATTGTAGTTTGGCCTCCTCCTCAATGCATCCTATAAATGTTGTCATATGCATGCACACATCCAGTCTGTTTGTCTTTTTTAGTAAGTAACATGAAATTACATCTGTGTTGAATTGTATCTTTAGCTTCTTGCTTTCTTATCATGTAGACAACGGGTTAAGTAAAATATGAATAGGTAATATAGTGCATATATTTATCCTCTTTATTTTTTTTTTTTTTTTTTTTAGCTGACTAATGAGCTTATGGACACCAAATGGTTATTCTGAGCCTGGGGTGGCATTGTTTACAAGCTTTACATGCTTTCCACAGTTTGAAACACTGAATGTGCAATAACATGAGACATTTCAGCAAGTTGTACTGTGGGCTCTCTTATAAAATACCTTTTGGTGCCCATTCATGTTTATTTTGTACTATATTAGTAAAGAGAAAAATACGAGGTGCTAAAAAGATCACTCACGCCACTTTAAAGAGTGACAAAACGGCATTTATTGTTTGAATTTCGTTATGAATTTGGCATATTTTTAAAGCTTTTACTTTGTTTATAGAAATTGCTTATTGCGATTTGACAGCAAGTGCACTACAAATAATATGAAGCCCACACATTAACAGAACCAAGCATATAGACTAAAGATCTTGATAACAAGAAGCCATAGTATCGATTATAAATTAGAATTGTTAAAAATATTGTAAACGAGAATTGTTATCGATATGTCCACACACAGCTACACAGGCTTTCCTTTTGTAGTTTGCTCAAGTTGTGCACAAAATAGACACTGCTTTTCTGCACTTTTACTTCGTATGTCACCGTCATATTCAATCTCTCTCGTGCAGGAAAATTGGAGCTGCTTTTAGCAGGTGTGCCATCAGCGCTGGCGTTCGGCAGAGATGAGGACTTTTTGAAAGATGTCGTTATTACATCAACATAACAAAAGATGTGATCATAAAAACAAGTAGGAAAAAAGGCATTAAATGCAAATTTTTGTCATAGCATGTCAATTTAAAATTTACCAGTGGCAATCTCAGCAAAAATATAATTCGCAAATGAGTATTTTTGGTCACAAATGCAACCGTTTTAGCAGTCTGGAGCCCTGTAAAAGGTTACATAAATGTCTAAAGAAACATTTAAAGGTTAAATACGTTTATAAAATTATCTCTTTTTTTTTTAATAAAGTTAGCATGGCTAAACTTGTCCAGTCTGTGAATGGAATCTTCATATTTTTATTGAATATGGTCAAAAATAAAAAGTCAGTACTCACCATGGGCTGTTTACGGCATCTTTGTAGAAGCTGTGCACTGACAGGCTCATGTGCAATAGCTCTCTCTGGTGAAGGAGTCTTCTTGTTCCGTCGTCCCAGATCATGGGCCGATGGTGCTGCATTGTTGATTCTATGCATATATACTTCCCCTGGACTGGGTTTACTTCCACATTTAGCAACAGTGCTGGAATTTGATGTAGTGTCCAACACTGTAGTTGCCCTATATGCTCTCCAGGTGGTTGCAGACTCACCCTCATCCTCTGAGCCATCTTGCCTGAGTGCTCGAGCAGATTCATCCACAGAAGCTGCCCCACTGCTGCTCCAAGTGCTCCTGACAGTGACGTTTCTTATTTCTGGCAAACTGTCATCATATGAGTGGTGGTTGTGGTGGCTTTTCCAGTTGGTCACGGTGGTGCTGCTACTTCTGCTCTCAAACCCAGACTCAATGTCATTGTTCAAGTCTGAAGCTTCTGAAGACTGGAGGCTGAAACTGCTTTGAGATAGGAGGGCTACCTCCACGGGAGCAGTCTCAAGGTAACTGTGAGTTTCAGAGAAGTCAGTATCAGTCTCACCTTGACGTAGAGTGATCTCACTCTTAGGGATGGATATTTCGTAAGGTATAGAGATGCTACCTCTGTGCTCACTACTGGGACTGATCACAATGTTACTTGTGGAAGTGTGCCTTTCCTTGGAAGGGGGCTCGCTTGATAAACTACTGCTCCGACTGCTTGTTCGAGAGGAGCTGGGGTCATTGGGATAGAAGGTGATACTGCTGGTCATCTTGTTAGTCAATACTGGCTTAGTGGAGATCTTGGGTTTCCCACTAGTGGTCAAAGGCTCTGTGATTCCCCCTGACATCACTTCCTTTCTGTCAATCTCAACAATGGCTTGCTTGATGACAGCTTTTGACTGGAGGGCTTCACGAGGGCTGCATACTCTGCGGACTTCAATACCTGAGGTAGTATGCATCGTTTCCTGGGTATCACCTTCCTTTGTAAGAGGCCTGTGTTGCTCCTCACTGAAAGGGCCCTTTGAGGAATCATCAGAGTAAGATTCTTGCAGCCGTGAGTATCTAGTGTACTTTGATGATGTTCTTCCACTTGTGCTTGACATCAGGGGGTCATTTTGCCCACCTGCCAATCGTCTGGAACCAATGGATTCGGTTTCAGAGGCTGAGGAGTGACCATCAGAACCATGATCACTCGGAACAGATGAAGATACATGGGATCTGTAAGCAGTATAGGATCCATTTGCCTTGGACAGACTCAACATTGCAGAAGCATCCTGATCTAAATTCTCAGGTTCGGTTAGTCCTTTCTCAAGTGAAGCAATGATAGCAGCACTGGCTGAATTTATGAGTGACCCATCAGAGTTGTTTGATTTACTATCAATTCCAGGGTACTTGGACAACTTCTCTGTTCGACTATTATTGCTATCACTGTCATTTTGCTTGACCGGTTGCTTCCAAGACTTTTGGTCATAAGCAGCTGGAGGATAGCGGCTAAGGACTGAAACTTTCTTGCTTTCATTGAGAGCACTTAAGGCACTTCCAATTTTTTCATCTTTCTTTCCATCTTTTGTCCCATTATCAGAAATAGTACTGAAAGCACCAGTCTTTATACCTTTTCTAACATTATGTGCTGGACTAAGAGTCCTTCGTACAGTCTTTGGGGAGCTTTCTGCAGAGTGACAAAGGTCTTTGTTCCTCTGCTTAGTTTCTCGCCTCTGCTGAGGAGATGCCTCTCTGCTTTTGTACTTTGAGGTGACTGGTTCAGAAGCAGCAGGACTTTTGTTCAGTAATTTAGGTTTCTCCTGTCGGAAGCTTCGTACATGGATCTCTTCATTTTCTGCCTTGCCATTCTCCAGGACCTTTGTAGTGCTGGTAAGTGCAGAGTTTCCATTACTACTGCTGCAACCATTGAGCTGCATTTTCATCTGCTCAACCTGGTCATGGAGAGCTTGACTGTGGTTCCTCTCCTGCTGGTACTTTTCTGTCAGTTCAGCATTCTTGGATTCCATGTTTTTCAAGTCCTCCTCCACTAACTCCATCTGCTTCAAACGATTCTTCAATCTTTCCACTTCCTGGCTGAGGTCTTTAACCTTATTATCTTCTTGCCCCTCAAAGCTATTTTTCTCATTCTCTGACTCATTTCTCAAATCTAGGTCATCTGGATGCTTCAAGTAGTCAAAACTCTTCTTCCTGGCCAGTTTGGACGTAAGGCCATCTGAGAACTCATCCTCAATTCGAAGATCTCTAGAATCAAATCGGCTGTGGTCTGCTGGGCCTAGTTTGTTTTTCTGACGTTCAAGCTTCTCAGTCAGCTTGAGAATGATTTTTTCATCCTCTCTCTGCCTTTCCAGAAGTCTTTTGCGTTCAGTCACAATGTCTGAGTGAGACTCTTTAGTTTCTCCATCTCTGCAGTAGAAGGGATTTTTCTGCCATGTCTAGTCGAGCTTCAGAGGTATCCACTTCCTTGACACGGGCCTTCAAGGCATCAAGCTCTGCTGCAAGCTTTTTGGTCAGGTTTTCTCCTCATTAAGACTAAGGCACAACTGCGTACAGTCTGACTTGCTTTTACCAAATGCCTCTTCAAGCTTCTCAAGTTCAGTCATTCTGCGCTGAAGACGCTCAATCTCTACTTTGAGATCCTTGGTAATTGTCTCTTCCTGATCTAATTTCTCTCTAACCTCACGACAAAGATCCTCCGCTTTCCTGACCTCTTCATCTTTGCCTTCAATTTTGAGCAATCTTTTTCGCATTGTCTCCACATCGGAGAGCAGTGAGGAATTACTCCCTTCAGCCTGAATGATTTTGTCCTGAATGTCAAGAAGTTCATCTTCAGCTTTCTGTAATTTGCCTCTGGCCTCTTCAAGCTCATCCAGACGTCGTCCGAAGCTCTGCAACTTGTGTCTCAGATGGCGATTTGTTGTGTCTGTCATTTTTTCTTTCTAATGCTAATCTACTGTGAGGTCTTTATGATTGTTTGATGGAGGGGTACACATTTGTATGGTGGTGTTTTCTAAATGGTTCC
Source organism: Cyprinus carpio (assembly GCF_018340385.1). Classification (NCBI taxonomy): domain Eukaryota; kingdom Metazoa; phylum Chordata; class Actinopteri; order Cypriniformes; family Cyprinidae; genus Cyprinus; species Cyprinus carpio. The sequence goes on along the minus strand of NC_056588.1, from coordinate 12,886,799 downwards.
GGGTACTTCAAATAGGATAGGTCCCTATGATTTCCTCCTACCTTTAGGAGGAAGTTTCGAATACTTTTTATTTCAGCCTTGTCTCCGCTATCAATGGTGATCCAAGTTCGTGTCCGAGTTTTGATCACCTGCAAGACAAAAAGAAAAGAACATAAAGCTTGAATACCTGTTGTTAAACAAATACAAGCATATTTATGAAAAAAAAATTGAGAAATGTCTGTAATTGCTAAGTTGTTTGCAAAGTTTACACCATCTGAATAATTTAACAAGTTAAACTATGGTTTGCGTAACCACATCAACCAAACCTGAATGCATACTACATCTGTGCATGATTTTACATTCATAAACCTTCAGTTTTAGCCTTCAACTTAACCATTTTTTTTTTTTTTTTTTTTAATATCAGAGCACACATTAACTAAGGAAAGCTAAGCCACTAAGCTAAAGAAGACCTTGGAAGGGGAAAAGGATGACAAAGGAGAAGGGACATACACTGCTTTGTTGGCCCTCATAACAACCTATGCTAATTGCAGCATCGATTTCTTGCTGAACTTTTGCTGACAGCAGCACAACTCTCTGATATTGCCCTCTGTCCATGTGCCTGTCTCTATGGCAACATTCATAGTGACAGCCACCCCTAATCATGCCCTCAAGATGCTGAGCAAGATTTAGAATGTTTAACACCCCAAGGACAGTTCTGGCCACAGCAACGCACACTATAAGTAGCCTAAAGGACAGTGCTTCTCAAACTAAAAATAAAAATGGTGTAGCCATTTTTTATTATAAATTTGATGCTGTGAACCACTACCCCTTACTAATTTACTGCTTTTAATTTTAATTTACCAATTAAAATCTCATGTACATTTAAATTACATTCATGTACATCAAATAACATTAATTCTAATGCAAAATGTCTTAATAGCAGTTGTCAGTTTAGTCATCAGTTCACAGTAACAGCGGGTCCAGAGGTAGTAGAGCTTTTTATACAACTTAATCTAAAGTGAGTTTCGGTATGACAGTTCAACTGGCAGGCCCACCAAGATGGAGACGGGCCCAAATGAATGAGCTGCTGTGTGTGGATTGCAGGAATTCTGTCATAATACTTTCATAATCCCATAATTTTATGGTGTGCGAGGCACAGGCAGCAGTATTTCGGGGTTTAGACAGGAAACGAGTCATCCAGTAAATGTACCAGCCAAGCAGGAAGGAGATCCAGCACATCTAAGGCAGATTTCCATGACACATGACATTCATAATCACTCTGGCAAGATCCCTCAGTGAAGGGGCTTCTAAGGTCAGGATCACACACACAATGATTCACAAGCACACAAGAGCAAACTAACATATGCACATCTATAATGACTACCTACCATGGATAACGATTCAAGGACACATGCAAACAAACTTGCACAGTATGAATCTACAAAATGGGTCTCAAACTACAGGCTCATGGGCCGGTTTCAAACTGTCCATCAATGGCGAAATCCCTATCCAGTCAGTAACAAATTTGTAATTTATTGTTACAACTTTTAATACAGTTGTTACGAATGTGCCACAACAGTAATTCTTTCTCATTATAAATAAACGGAGCACTCTACACAAGGGCGCAGGACACACGAAGTGAGGGTTAACACTTTAAGGCATGCATAGTATGGGTTAAGTTTATGACTTAACCTTTGGCCCCATTTTTAACTATGTAATGAAGGACACTAAAATCAATAGTGGTGATGTGCGAGTGAGAGGCGGTTATCACAGAAAACCTAGATGCTGAGAATCTAACAGATAGAAGCAAAACATGTGACTAACAGCAGTCAGAATAAAAATGAGATGAATTGTGAAATGTGAATTGTAAGACAATCAAACAAAGTTTTGCAAAAATGAATGAGAATGTGAAATTAAGTGTAGAGACTAGCAAAAAAAAAAAAAAAAAAAACGTGTCAGGAAATTATGACTTGGTCCTTAAACCTAAACGTGATAAGACACTCGCTCCCCTTGAAAATGCTGAAAATGCACAAACATGATTTCACCTAATCAGGCAAACATGAAGAAAAATCATATTGAAAGAACTTATTTATTATACTGTACTTATAGTGGATCAACAACTGGGCTAAAATTTTGCTATACTCTTAAATCAGACTCAGAGGTTTGCCTTGCACCAGAGATTGAGGTGCAAACAATGAGAATAAAATCTAATGTCTCATCATGTAATGTCTTTAGACCTCAATCTAGAATACATGAGAAGACATTTTGCATGACAAGTAAAAGTCCTCAAATTTCTCAAGGCAACTATACTGCCGTGCAAAGGCAAAAGACAGTAACTTCAATATTTGTCGAAAATTAGTTATTGATATTTTTGGGACATTAAAGACATCCTTTATCATGTGTATAAGTATCTTGAGTCAATTTCATTGTTTTTCAGAGAAAATAATGGGTCGTCTCAACCGTAACTTCGAAAAGCCCTGGAGAAACCAAGGCAGAGCACTGTATAACACCAGTTACCACTCTTTCACTTTGTTTGGAATGCTCAAATTGAATTACAGCATTCTGCCTTTGTTTAGCCACGCGTTAATATGCAGTTACGGTACCAGTTTGGAGTTATACAGTGTTCTGCCTTTGTTTTACTGTCCATTAAAGTCTGCCGAATTTTAATTACGGTGTAGACAAACGAATTAGATAGATCGCGATCTACCAAACAGCTCCAAATAACAAAGCACTGTAAAGACTAGATACCTTGGCAGCAATACGTAATCGTGAATAAGTTTTAAAGATTTTTCTTTTTCTTTTTGTAATGCAGATTATTCATCAGGCTATCACTTCTAGTTGGATGCGTGTGAATTCAAATGCCGTAGCTAGCATGATTAATCATAAAATCAGTAGCCTACAAACAGTTCGCAATTAAATCCATATCCTACAGTCTTACTGCCTTGGTGTGACTTCTCACGTTTTGCAGACAATGTAAAGACAGAGTACATTAACTTCAAAATAAAAAATAAAAATCAAGTTTGAGCTCACAATTCTTTAAATGTAGATAATTTTCATTACTAAAACATCTAATTGTTAAATTCCCAGTGTCCTACCTACAATTAATTTGGCTGGACAAGTAAAAAACTTTAAAGTCGTTTTTCTCAGTTACACACTCTAGCGAGTTCAGGTCTTTTGCCTTTGTAGGGCAGTATAGTGGTGAGAAAGAAATGAAAAAGACCCATAAGAAAAAACAGCACAGAAACTAAAGGCATGGTAAAGTACCTAAATGCAAAGGAAATACTTCTTTCTCTTACTTCTTAGCTTCTAGTCTCATACGCACACTTTCTCTTTCTTCCTCAAGAGCACCACACATGCAATCATGCACCATATCATTAGTCCTAGCCACGCAAAGCGATTTTTTGGCCTCCTGAACATTCTGTTCCCCCGGAGGAAAGGGGGGAAAAGACTTTCCCCTGCACTTGACATCAGTTTGGCCAGCCTGAAGCTCTTTATTCTTAATTAACATCCCTTAATAATCCCTCAATCCCAGAAATCATGCCAATCACAACCAACAAGAGACAGAGGGAGTGCACGTTTTATAAACATGGCTTCCAGATGAAAAATTATTTGTGATCACTACAAGGTGAGGTTTAAAGCCACACTACCCCAACTGAGACAAATGTCAAGATACAAGCAAAAAAAAAAAGATTAATTGTAGATACATAACGTAAAAATAAAATGTTGTTCTATTGTTAAAAAAAAACATCATTCTACTTTCAAAAGGATTAAATTAATTTGCAGCTAAAAGAAAATTCAAGTGTTTTTAAATAGTTTGCAGTAGTTTGTTTCTGTATGTGGGCAGAAACCACACACAACAGTTAAATGATTTATATTCACATGAATTTCTTCAGAAACTGACTACATTATCTGAAAGGACGCAGATCATATGTGGACCATGTGTATCTTCACTTTTGATGAAAGTCATTGCATCACATCAACTTTTCTTAACATCAGATCGCTAACTGTCATGGCCGCTCTTGACACCTTAAATGGCTAATTTCTCTGCTACACATCAGTGTTATGCATTAACAATGGTGATCCTGTATTGATTGAATGCTTTGTCAATATTGCAGGGTTAAAAGTATTGCCAAGACAGCACACTGAATTGAAAAGAGCGAGAGAGCAAGGAAGAGAGATGATGATGAGTGTGTGTTTGGCCTCCTCTGAACTCGTGCAGTTCTGGCAGAAACTGACAAACCACAAAATAGTGGCAACCTGAATCTTGAAGCAGCAATTTTTTACATTTTTCCATGAAAGCAAAAACCAGTCTATAATGTTCAGTTTGTTGTTTCCTGTGCAGTCATGTCATTTTCTTCTCCCTCGCCTTACCGCATTTGGAGAAATGGAAAAGTAAGGAGAGGAAGCCTGATGTTTGTGGGGCTGTACTTCAGAACTGCCAAGCAGACAGCAGGGCTACAAAAAGACTCTGGTGAGAAAAGAACAGTCTAGTGTTTAAAATAAAGACATGTTAAATTCAGATTTGTTTGGTCTTTCACAAGAGTCAAAGATAAAAAAATATATATAAAAAAAAAAAACACAAGGCTCCTTTAAGCACCATCAGACCAAAGAAAGACACAAATCACTATACAAGCAAACAAACCCTTCAGCATACTAACTTAAAGACAATTTGGTTTTTGCATCAGCTTTATAATGCCAAAATACCAACATCTTCGGTCTAAATAAGAAAAAAAGATTACCCAATTTTATTGAATATAAATATTCAGTCGGTTCAAAAAGTATCACATTAAAACACATTTAAAATTATCTGAATGTTATTGCTTTAGATAAAAACATATCAAACCAAGTGACATCTGCAAACAAGTGATGCTAAAGCTTTTCTCAGAACTAACTGTTCTGTATTTTACCATTTTATATCTAACAAGCTATACTACTTGATAAATGTTCTGCTTGAAAAATATTGCTGTGCTTTCTTTCTTTAGACTACTTTGATTTTAGATTTTGTTACAAAGACATAGGGCCTACATTTTTTATTGTAACTTTAGTGTCTAAATAAATACATTTGGGGTCTAGTACAACACAACATGTCATTTTTGTTACATTGTTACACTATTTTTTAATAAATGAAACACTGCAAACTTTGACATTTCAAATCATAAATGTAAAAATTCAAAACTTTTTTCTTACTAACTACAACTTTAATGAGAAAATGCTAAAATATCTACATGAGAAATGCAAGACATAGAAAGAGATAGAGATAGAGAGATAATTAAGGGTACAGATTTTGAATTACTGGCAGAATGATAAAACCAGCTCAGCAACATCAAAGCTGTGACCATATCTTGTGTGTGTGTGTGTGTGTGTGTGTGTGTGTGTGTGTGTGTGTGTGTGTGTGTAAGATATGCTTTCTCTCTATGTGTGTATGCACACACTGTATAAAGACAGTGTAGATGTAAACATGCTACAATGGTAGACATTGTAAACGGAATGTGGTCACAATCATGAATATGTGACTAGTGACTACTAATATGAACGTCTTGTATTTTATATGTACAATAAGTAGATTAACTGCAACATAAAGGGAAAAAAGTCGGGAAAGCATGATGAAAGCATGATGCTCGGGGTGTCAGAAGGCCAGTCTATCAGTCAAATCCAAAGCAAGATGCAACCCACAGCGACACTTTATAACAACAACGTCTCAGATAGTCTGACTGCAGATAAGAGTAAACAATAAATTAATGAGTGATAGTTACAGAAGTGCACATCAAATACACTAAACATGAAAGCTCAGAAGTGTGTGAGGGGTTAGAACAGGCCTCACTGGTTCATCCCTACCTCCATCTCCTAGACAACTGGGACAGATAGATTGAACAACAAACATTCTTGTTATTTACCTCAGTATTTTGAGGTTTATATCTCCTGACTCACAGCAAGCAAACATTTATTCGTCAATTTTGATTTAGTAAAGAGACAAATCCATCCCACCGGTCGCTGACCCCCCCAGACACAAACAAAGCACAACTCCAGAACCGATTTCAGCACAACAAACACACTTAAACAGGAAAGGCTGAAGAGAGCAAGAGAGGGAGAGAGATCAGCCACATATGTTTGTTATAAACTCAGGTACTTGAGCAGAATTTATGCTGTTATTTGAGTTTCTGTGGAGATTTCGAGTGAGGTCTAGACTCACTCACTGTGTGTATGTTTGCAATTGTCTTTTAATTAAGTGTGCATTTCTGAGAATACCAGTTTAGGTCCCTATAAAGCAAGGATACAAAATTCCACTGGCGTTTCTGAAGCGCTGCATGCTGTGTCAGTGTATTTCAAGATGCTAAGCTAAACTCTAAAGCATTTGTAGGGCCCTATTAAATCTGTTTTATTTTTTCCCAAATTCTGTTTTATTTTTTCTATTAAATCTGTTTTATTTTTTCCCAAATTCTGTTTTATTTTTTTTTATTTTTTTTTTCTGTTTTAAATCTCGAATTTTATTAATCAAATTAGCATTTCTAATTATCAAAAAATTTTCATTAATTAACTTTTCACATCAATTTATTAAAACTTTAACAAAAATTACATGTTTAGGGCCCTATGAAATGTTTTATTTTTTCTTCACCATGTTTTAATGTTACCTAATTCTGTTTTAGCATGTCTAATTATTCAAATGCATAAAAACAACTTCATTTTTTTTTTCTTAAAATAGCCTTAAAAAAATTATTATTTTTTTTTTTTTCAGAAATTCTGTTGGGTATTTACATTTTTCTGGTTATCAAATGAAGGCATAAAACATTAATTTAAATGTATCTCTTAATTATTGAAAATTAAGCAAATTTTATTTTTTGGTAAACAAAGCTGATTTACTATTAAAATTAAAACATCGAAGAAATGTGTGATTATTCATTAAAAAATAATGTTTGTTTCTTTTTAGCAGTAGTAGTAGTAGTTGGCTATGTACATTCTGCTGAACAATAGTAATACATTTCTGGCAAATACTTTAACGGGTTGCTTTGAATACCTTTACAGTTCTGTTTATGTGATATGATGCTAGTTTTACTCAAATCAAACGGTCAAATTCTCATGAAGTGACTCTCAGAGCAGTACTGGAGATGTTGTTCATGTGTTTACGTCCTCATTTAATGAGACGGCAGACGCTGAAATCACCACGAGTGTCACGCGGGCTTCCATATGTGTGTAATAAACTCAACCGCGCTCCTGCGGCATTCATTAACAGAGACATGCAGAACATGCAGGATTCATATTTAAAATCGACTTTTCCGGCTTAATATTTACAGATATTAATCCATATCGCGATTTGATTTAAGTGTAATACCTACTTTTGATTAATTCATTCAAAATTTGACAAATTCCATGACATTCCGCGTTAAACTGTAAATTCCGTTTTTATGACTGGATTCCGCGATTCCGTCCGTGTTTTCAGCATCGTGGAAATCATAGGGCCCTACATTTGTCATAATACTGAAAACCATGCATAATTGCAGTTTACAATCAACCAAAGGGCTACAAACCTGTGAGTCTATATAATACGTTTCTGTGCCATATAACAGCTGTAAGAGAAGGTCTGCCTCTTTAAAAAAAAATATTATGACATCAGAGAGATTAATTGTTTCTCATTATTAGTTTTGGCAATGTGAACAGGAAAAGGAAAGGAAAGGAAAGGAACTGAATAAAACAATGTCTGTTATATCATTAACTAGTGGTTTTCAACTGGTAGGTCATGACCTGAAAATGGACCTGTTCTGATAGGACTATGGACAGCGGGGAAAAATGCTTATAATTAAAAGCAACTAACCACATATGCGTGCATAGTTTAAATAGTAAAATAACAGGCTTTTGTTGTTAATATCAAAGGCTGTCCTTCCCATAAAACATGAACAAAACTTCTAAAAATGTAAAAACAATAAATATATATATGAATATGAGTCCTTTAATAAATATTTAACAATGAATTTCAGTGCTTGAGTGAAAGGATGTTCTTGTACACTCTTGTACAATAAGCATCAAATATAAAATCTGGCCCCTGAAGCAAAACCTGTCGATAATAACTCATAAATCACTCACAGGAAAATTGAACAACTGTAATATGACACCAATTGAATGCCTTTTTCACAAATACATGCAGACACCTTCTGTTTTTCCAAAATACAAAATTAATAAAAACATAAAGTGGTACAGTGATGATCAAATCAGTCAAGGAAATGGAAATGTGTGCATTTCATTGTGCTTAGCACACAGGTGTAACAATGACGTAAGGTTTAAAGGTTGGGCTGTGATAAAGCAGGGAATGACAGAATGGGAGGCTAATATTATCACTAAAGTCACAAACAAAACAAAACAAAACAAAATTATATATACATACATACACACACACACCACAATATTATGGTTTTTACTGTATTTTTATCAAATAAATGCCGGTTTTGTGAGCATAAGAGACTTAAAAAAAAAAAATCCCAAACTTCTGAAATGGATAGTCAATGTGAAATCGTATCCACTTCACATTTCCTGATTCCACTCTGGATGACACAGAAATTAAACATCTGCTCTGTTTAGGTGACCTGCTTTTGCTGCTTGTGGATTACAGCACAGCGGGATATAATACAGCAGAACTGCCTAAATAAAACCACAGCTATTACTTTAAAGATCTATAGATCTCATCCGGGTTCTGAGTTTTAGTCCATGAGGTTCACTAATATTTATTAACCCCAAAAGACTAAAAGACTCATGTCAGTTATGACTGCCTCAGATGCCATGGAGAAGCACCTGAACAAAGTACAGACTCAAAGAACACAACCTAGCAACAAAAAAATGCCACAAAACATGGCATTGTAGTTTCGTGCCACTCATACAATCACTTGGGAAGTATGAGATTGTTTTGAACAAGATACAAGAAATGTTATGCCAACAATGCAAAACAAAACAATCCTGAGCGTCCCTGAGTCAAAGTTCAAAGGTTACTGTCCACAGAGAAACCGAGAGAAAGACTGTTGATGGTGATGATGGTGATGTGTTTCTTCATTATCTTGTTTGTTATGTGTGTGTGTGTTTACAGATCTACAGTACTAATAACTAAATCATCCTTACTGACACACTCGGAAAAGGATGCAATCTCCGAAACTGTGTGTGCATTTCATTCTTTTACTTTGATGTCCAGATAACCACAGGTTCATGGCTAGTGTAATCGGTTAATATGTTCACAATGTGTGTACGTTTGTGAGGAGGAAATGGTTTGTTAGTGTGTATATGGTCTCAGAGTCCATCTAAAGCCTTTGTGAGTGACTTCCTTTAAACCCGGCGCCACTGTTCCTTCCCTCTACATGAAGCTATGAAGTATTGAGTTCAAGCTTTGGTGTGTCTCACTCATTTTAATTTTTTCACACATTTCAATTTGTGCTCTTCTCTTCCTTTCAGACACACCAAAAAATTAGTGAATCACCTTATTATCATCAGTCATCACAACCTGCTGTGCTACAAAAGTCAACTGACTCAATGTCCATGACTTTAATTAGGCTGATACAATTAAAACTATATCATTAATACTGTCAGTATGCAAACAAAAAGAAACATGTCCATGGGAGTGGGTTTGCTTAGCAATACATTTAGGAGAATTTTATCTCCAGAAGTTAAATGTGACAAAACCATTCAAACAATAACATAATTTGATATATTTTAAAATGTAACTTTTTCAATTGATTTTTCTAATATACTAATAATTTTTCCAGGTTTTCTGATTAATAGAAAGTTCAAAAGAATATAATTTATTAGATTTTTGTTGTTGTTGTTGTTGTATATCATTATAATATTATAAATTTCATTACTGCAACTTCTGATTCATTCACAGATTCTGATTAAGTCTTTCCTAAATTAATTTCTTTAAAAAAAAAAAAAGACTGTCTTTTGAACGGTAGTATATGCATGTATTTGTATGTATATTTTTTTTATATATTGTATTAAATGTAATAATGTATTTATAATTAGCTTTTATTTGAAAAAGAAATAAATATATGGCATGTCCTTATTTAGATCTCCATATAAGTCTGTGTGTTTGGTAGTTTTGCGTTCCCTCATATTTACGTGAGTAAACAGTTTGTAAGATGTTGGCCAAGGTAAACACAGGTCTGCCAGACACATACACATACACACACACACACACACACACAGACTCAGAGCACTTGTGCTGCTTTATTTTCTTTCTTTCTCTTGCTGTATCATGTTTTCATTTCATTTCCATAAGCATTGCAAAAACCACTCATATTTGAACCAGAAAAATAATTTAGCCGACGACTTTCATTACTATCTGTTCAGTAATGTGTCCATCTGGATAGGAACTAGAAGCCTAAAAGCAGATTATGGACGTGCAGATACGACCAAACCCAGCTTAGTGTGCCAACAACAAGTGAGCTGATTGGAACAAAAACCAACCTATCAGGAACAACTACTAGGAATCACATTCTGAAACCAGTTGCAAAAACTACACAAGCTAAACTAAAATACACACTAACAGAAACTTTAAAGCAAACCTACCGGAGCACAAACAATCATGACCTCCATGTACTCAGAAGCACCACACGATATATCCAAAGTTTGTTTTGCCTTCTTTCTCTCATGCTTTACAGGAACCCATTTCCTGGGAGTGATTAGAAGGGGGGAGCTCACGGTCTAGAGAATTTTCTCTCTTTGTTGTTGTTGTTTTGTCTGCGAGTGAAGGGAAGGAATGCCCGAATTAAACACATGGAATTCAGGACGCCCAAAGAGGTACGTGGTTCAAAAGATGGCACGAACAACAGAGTGTGCGTGAGAGAGAGAGCGAAGGAGAGAGAAAGAAAGAGTGCAAGAGAATTAAGGGGGGAGGGAAGAGTGAGTGGATGGGTGATTAAAGAGAAGAAAAGAAAAAAAACTTGTAACATCTTTGGAATCCATTTTTTATTGTCTACTGGCACATTAGGCTGGCAGCTGAATGTTTTCTATTCATGTTCGTATTTTCTGACAGACAGGAATGTTGAATAAAACGCCTGAGTCCGACCTGAAGAACGTGTTCTCCAATGTGCTATTACACACACACACATTCTGTGCAGCATGCAAAACACTCACACCCACCTCCCGAGGAATTAACCTGAGTGTGATTTTAAATGACAGGCTGCATTCACAACTGGATGAGCAATTACAGAAGACTGATGAAAGTGAAGTAAAACAAAACAAAAGCTTGGGTCAAAGACATGACAGTCATTTGGGAAGTGGTGGAATTATTGTTATAGTGGTTAGAGAGTTTGACTAAGGTTGTGGATTTGAGTCTCGGGCCGGCAATACCACAACTGAGGTGCCCTTGAGCAAGGCACGAACCCCCAACTGCTCCCCGGGTGCCGCAGCATAAATGGCTGCCCACTGCTCCGGGTGTGTGTTCACGGTGTGTGTGTGTTCACTGCTGTGTGTTTGCACTTTGGATGGGTTAAATGCAGAGCACGAATTCTGAGTATGGGTCACCATACTTGGCTGTATGTCACGTCACTGTTCACTGTCACTTTGTCGTTGTTGTTTTTTTTTGGTTTTTTGCATATGGTGGGAATATTGTAAAAAACATCAAGGTAATACAACTGTCCTGATATCATAATTAAGAAAAAGCCTAATCAGAAGAATGTTTTTTTTGTTTTTTTAAGAAATTCTTAAGTAGTATTTTGATTATGATGATTAAGATGTGTGCACTCCCAAATATTCAAGGTGTTAGGAAAAAAAATGTTTTTCAAAAGCATATGAAACCAACAGGAATTCTGGGAGTACATTGCTAAGAACTTGGCACATGCTTTAATTTTTTTTTCTCCAAATAAAACCAGGAATAGTGTCAGGCAGGCTTCTATAATCCATGTGAAGTGCCTGGCTGTGGAGGGAGAGTGGATAAAATGAGAGAGAAAGAGAGATGCCAAGTGCAAATGGTAAATGTGAGATTTGACTTCATGTCCTTATAAGGCCTGAATAAAAAGCCCTTTCCTTCTAAATCCATCTGGTTGGCATGACCTATAAACACAATACCAGAAGCCCAAAATGATAAAACAACATCTTTTACACAGCATTCTCCAGAGCAGGAGAGAGAGAGAGAGAGAGAGAGAGAGAGAGAGAGAGAGAGAGAGAGAGAGAGAGAGAGAGAGAGAGAGAGATGAATATATCAAAGTGAGTGGGTGTTTAATATGCTTGACCTTTGGCACCGTTTTCTGTCTTGACTTTGGGGTACAAAACAGACGGAAAGCAAATGAACAGAAAAAAGAATGGCTTGTATGTGTGGTATGTTTGTACAAAGCTCTCCAAACTGCCCTCAATAATTGGGTGGACACACACACACACACACTGAAAACATGCACACACACATGCGCGCGCACACTTAAGGAGCAGTGTTGGGGAAAGTTACTTTTAAAAGTAATTCAGTATTGTGTTACTCCATAAAAAAAAGCAACTAACTGCATTACTTAGTTACTTTTCAAGCAAAGTAATGCATTATGTAATTTTTTGTCACCTGGGGTCTGTTCTTCGTACCTCGCTTAATTTGTTAAATTATAATTAGTTAATTTGACAGATCCCAGATCCCAGATCTTTTAATCCTGATAACTGATCTCTGGCTAATTTGGTTCTTCAAACAAGAATGTGTGCATGACTGCAATAAAATGATGAGATAACTATTCCTTCTTAAATAAATCGCTCAATAAGTAAAACAGCTTGTGTCTATAGATACTCAACATTTTAATTATTTTAAATTATCATCTTTTAAAATAAATTTTCCTGGTTTAATAAGGTACACTTGTAAGAAATTAGCAGTGGCTGGGACAGACTTTCAGCATCATCTTCACTTAAAATTATACAATCTAATCCTGTTTATGTGAAATAAGCCTTCTCCTGAGCAGGTTTGAGCTAATGGACCTGTTGCCATGACAGCCGCTCTGGGATGAGCTTCGAAGAACCTAACGATCCTGGATCATGTCAAATTGTCAACAATAAAATCCAGCTAACTGAGTAATCCACGTACGAAGAACGGGCCCCTGGGCTGGGCTTGCTTAACAAATAACAAACAATCTCAAAAGTAATACTTTTGGCAACTGGGAAGTCCCTTTCACAAGAAAAATAAAATTAATAAGACTCAGGCTGAAGGAAGTGCCTCTGCACCTCGCTCCCAATTTCTCTCAATGTGGAACAGGAGAGGTGTCAGTGAATAAATTGGAAAACTAAGTGACTTGCATTACTTATTTGAAAAAGTAACTCAGATGTTTCATTGTAAATTTAAAAGTAATGCGTTACTTTACTAATTACTTGAAAAAAGTAATCTGATTATGTGTAACTCGCGTTACTTGTAATGCGTTACCCCTAACACTAATTAGGAGAGCATATTCAGTGTGGAATAGAGTTAAAGAAAAAAAATGAGCAAAACAGCTTTCACAACAAAAAGTTTGACAACTTTATTGACATGGTAACACTAATCACAAACTACAACCTGCAGATGAAGGGGATTCCTGTGCAGAGAACTACCTCATCATCTTGTGAAGTTACTGGACATTTGGAAACAGTCTGGGAATTCTGATATCCATCAGGACTTGGGCTGCTTCGCGCTCCTAAAGAATTCCTGATTCTGTTTATCAAAGTGAAAGAATCTGTATACTATTCAAACACTTGTGAAAAATATCAGTGTGTGTGTGTGTGTCTGTGTCTCTGTGTGTTTTGCAGGACAAAGACAGAGGCTTCTGCATAAGGCACTGATGCCGCAGCAGGAGGCCGTGTCCATATCCTATTATAGGTGGGAATGAGTCAGGTCAGAGTCATGTTGACATAGTTCCAGGCAGCACGGCTGACAGACTGACAGCTTTGGGGCCGCGGGTAGAAACTGAAATAATAATCGTTAACTGACTGATTGCACCATTTATGGGAGACTGATGACTGCTCTATTTGTCATATGACCAGAGTTTGACATGATGATACAGAGCGAGTCTTGTGTCTGTACAAAATACAACAAAAATTCTTAAGAATCACACATTCTTTTCATTATTTACTCTCTCCATTAGAGGACAAGGACTGTCAAAGTCCAAAATGTCAGAAAGGCATGCTAAATGTGTTATAAAAGTGGTCAAACAAAACATGTGCTAAATTCCAAGTCTTATAGTCATACAACATCTTTTTATGAGGAACAGATTTTAATTTAAATCACTGTTCACTGAAAATCTCGCCATTTGCCCAAACTCTCCATAGCAGGTTTATTAGCATTCCTGAGATGCCATTTAGTGAATGAATTGTTCTTTTCTCAGAGTCAGACCTTTAATACATCAGCAGACACATATTCATAAACAATTCAAAAACAGTCTGAATCATCCAAAAATTGGACTGATCCAAGTTTTCACTTCTCCTCAACGATCCATAGCTGTTAACAGCTCACAGGAAGGGCAGGTTTTTAAGGAAATTCCTCGCACAAAGCTATCGTATGACTTCAGAAGGCTTAGAATACATCACACAAGACGTACTTTTATTTTATTTTTTTAAATTTTTTTTTATCAATTTAGAGTTTGACAGCCGATGTCCTTATTCACATTCATTATATGGAAAAGAATGGTCTGAAAAATCTCCATTTGTGTTCCACAGAAGAATGCAAGTCATACGTGTTTGGAACAGGGTAAGTAAATAAGCAATAGGAAATTGTTCAAATTCCATTTCAATAAATTTAGATGTCAAGCTTCCATACTTCTTTTTTTGAATAACACATAATTGAATTGCATGTTTGTTTCTAATTAATAAAGACATATGTAATATATTATCAAAATGATATGTATATGTATAGATAATTATATTTATTTTCGTTTTAGAAGAATTACAAGCCGTTATTCCGACAGATTAACGACGTTCCAGAGTTCTAAATGACATAATGCGGTAAGGAATTCTACCAACTAAACACAGGTATTTTTTTGGTTATAAATATCAAGAAGCAACTAATGACAGGGAAGAGGACGTCGAACACTTTTAATCAGCTAGACAAGACAGACTTAGATTTAGCCACAGTGACGTCAGGCATAAAGAAAATTAATTAACTACTTTAAATGGATTGAGAAAACAGTCATAAAAAGGAATGAAGAGGAAATGATGAGTGTGTATGGGGGAGAGAAGGAGACTGATAAAGAATGAGTGCATAACAGAGGAAGAGGAATGTGGAAAGCAAGATGCCTCGTCATCCAGATGGTCAGACCATGAAGATTCACATGTGTTTATGAGTCGGTGTGTGTGCAGACACAGCAAACCTCACTTAACGCAAGCCAAAATCAACAACATCCCTCTTTTTGAATCATCAGCGGTGCCAAAAAAGCCCCTAAAACTATTCACAAACCAAATGCCTCGTCACAAGGGCCTAAACCACCACATTTATCAGACTGGAAATGGGGGGGGGGTAGAAGGTCTGCTAACTCCATGCTGCTTTATACTTCAGAGAGAATCAGAGAAAAAAAAAGAAAAGAGGCAGAATACCTGTACATGTTAGCCTGTACATTCCTCTCTCTAAGAAAATGGATATTTTCACTGATCACAGAAAGAAAAAAAAACAGCACAGAAGGGCCATGAGATCGCATTCAAGGAAAGAGAGAAACAGAAGAAGAAGAAAAATTATGGGTCTTTCAGGCACACATAAGCATCAGTCCCCTCACCTCCAAGAACCTCAAAGCAAACCAAACCAGAGCTTTTCTACTATACGAGAAATATGAAGATGGCAATAATATAGAGTACATCTGAGCATATGAGACTAATTTATCTATTTTGCATTTTTTAAATAAAATAAAATAAATATACATTAACAATAAGTGAATTTAGGAATGTTTTAGCATTTGGTTTATCTTTTGTAATCAATAACTCCAAATATAGTATGTAAAACCTGATGTTATCCAGCATAGCACAATTTTATTTATTTCCAAGTTTACAATATAGACCTCACTGTACAAGGCCAGGCTATAGACAAAAGATTTGAGTGGGTTAGATTATGATGATGGTTTTCTCATGTATGGTGAATTCACACCTCTTAAGTTTTCCAACATTTTTGGTTTGAGCATGTATAAGAGGCCAGAACAAAGCCAATTCATTTTAACAGAGCCAAGGGCCACTTTTTTTCTTGTGTGTTGGTGAAACTGGAGTATGAGAGTGACAAAAAGCTCTTATTTTGGTGGCGAACATATGCACAGGTGCCTCCAGCTCTGCTTACAATTAATCATGAAGTCAATAAGTTCTTAAATCAATGTGAACATGTTGCTCTATACATGTTAACAAATGCTGAAATACTTGACAAAAGCGCTGCTGACACTCAATCAGGCGAATCAAAACAAATCGGCTGAACATTGTGTGTCTAATGAGGTTTTTAATCAAAGAGCAACCGTTGACAGATGGAAAGTTGGACGTGAGAAACAGGCATGGTGTTATTGTCCCACTCTTGGACTGAGAGTTGATGATGGATGATGACATAACAAGGCCTGACAGCAGTGCTGGAATCCAAACACTGAGAAAAACTCCGGACAAGTTTCAGCTCTGATTTCTCTTTTTTTATTTTAACCCATTGCTTTATTTTTCCTCTTTACATTTATATTCACTCTTTCTTTCTTGCTCTGTCTCTTTGTTGTTAGACACATAGCTACTAAAGCATGTTTCATTTAATTTTCCCATGTGTTCCGCTTATGCGCTGCTTCCTGTCTCAGTGTGTCTCTACTGGTACCCCCCTCCCTCTCAATCTATCCTACCAACAACAGCACAGGATTTATGAAAGTCAGCTTCAGGATGTTGATACTGGTGCATGCGCTGCCCCTATTTCTCCCTCTCTCACATACATCCAGACGCTCTTTAACCTCTTTCTACCCATTTAATCCTACTTCATCCCATTTCACCTCATATCCATTTGATTTGACCCACTCACCTTGTCACCAATTGACAGGAAGTGGGATAATCAGAATACGTACGCCAACCACTCCTATGGAAATTCAGGTCACCAGACATGGACAAGGGCTCTGAGAGCTTGGTCTGATCCTGTGTGTTGTCAGGGTGACCATGACATCAGTGATCGCTTTTTTTTTAAATAATTTTATTCAGTGGCAGCAGCAGCGGCCGCTCCTGTTTCAGTGAGATAAGAACAGTCTTGTTGCAGTGATGCATGGCGACGGCGAGACATTTACTAAACAGTAGAACACAGCATCTGAACTACACAGCAGAACATTCACTAAACTACTAACACTAAATTAGTCAGTGGCATGAGGGTCAATTTTCCAGATGTTTTCATTTATAAAAAAAAAAAAAAAAAAAAAATACAATATGATGAAAACACCTCTGTTACGAAGTTTCTAACTTCTGAATGAAATTACAAAACTGCTTCACTGCTTATCAACATTTGAAAGATATTGACTGCCAGATCAGATTCATTTGGTGCCCTTGTCTTGACTGAGTCAATAAGTCTCTTAAAATGATAATTTGGCCAAGGCAAGTTTAGTTCTGATTTTAAAATATGTAATGTATTGCGACTCCTCAAAAACAACTGATATTTATGAATGAATGATATCATATGATATTTTATACTTTTTCCTTTGAAAAATTAAAATAAAAGCAATAATTGTGTACACTCAAGGTAAAAGAAAAAAATATGTAATCCAAATATAATTTTATTTGATGTTACACCACATTTTTGGCATCATTAAATTTAAACTTGTTTTGAAAAAGGTCAAACATTTTTTTAAACTATATGAAAATTTTTGGAATACAAAGAGTACATGTCAAAGTACACGGTTGTGTTTCAAAAAACAGACTCATTTCTGCAGCTCCCATACTGTAAATTCATCACAATTATAGATAATAATCATGGAAAACCACCAATATGCTCCAATCTCAACAACAATCTTTTCTTTAATCCATTCTTTTAATAAGCATGTAAATGGACTGTAACACAGTCACCCATAGTCAAAATACTTCTTTATGAACTGAGTACAATTTCCAGAATAATCTCTACGGGATCATACATGGGATAGACACAAGAAAGAGAGCAGTATCCACATGATGAGCTGTTAAAACCCAAAGTTTCTGCTGAGACAGAGAGATTCATTTAATGGGCAAAACTCATGCCGTTTTTCTCTAGTAAAAGCTCTTTTAAATTACTTTCAAGTCCTCAGTACAGAACAGGATTCTGAGTGTTACACAAGCCTCTTCCATAGCATGTCCCAGTGGGCAAAAAGTGGACCTTGAAGCAAGCTGGAAAGGCTTCTAAAAAATGCTAACTATGCCCCTTTTCCCAAGTTTTCCAAAGATTGAGTCCAGCCCAACTTAACCATCCAACCCTGAGCATTCCTGTGTTCTCTAGCCCCTTTAAAAAAAAAAGAGAGACGGTCAAACGCATTAATAACAACTTTCCACTCAGCTGACCCAGACATCCCTTTTAAGGCCAAACAGTTCAGATTTCTCTTTTCATTAAGTTCCAAAAATACCTCAAGAACACAGAGAACAAGAGAAGGGAAGAGAAATCATTGCACTGCCCAGTTTGAGCTGACTCGTGGCTTTGATGACTGTAAAAAGAGAGAGAGAACAGCCCTTACAGATTTGGACAGACCTGACAGAAACCCTCAGAGGCCTTAGACATAAATACTGTATATGAGATGGTCTAGAGCTGTGGTTCTCAACCCTTTTTACTCCAAAGCCCCCCTCCTCTCCGAATTAATACTGCAAGGCCCCCCAGACCTTTTCTATTCACAAAACCTGTGTATTCTAAGTGTTATTACTTTTCAATACTTTTCAATTTTCAGTTACTTAAAAGTACGTAAAGCTCAATTATAATGATTACTGCCTGGGAGCGATACTGTTGAACTTTTTTAAATGTTTTGAATTCTCACGTTTTGCCATCTTGTCCACTTTATGCCTAAGAATCTTCTTTAAGCTGTTTTTTAAGAGCAAACATCTGAGAGATGTACTAGTGAGACTTAGTGTTCAATTAATCATAAATAAACCAATCCGGATGGAGAAAATAATATATTTTGACTGTGAACAAAGGAAGTCTTGTTCCATCCAGTCACACATTATTCCTAATGTTCACATTTCGTCCATTTCTCAAATAAATGTTCTTCAGAAAAGGGAAAACAATAGTCTGAACATTAGCACACAATGTGTGCCATTCCTAGAGGTAATTTCTATTTTGTTTTGCCTTAAAAGAGTTTTTGTAGTACACTAAGAAACAAAAAGTTGGTTTTGAAATATTACATTGCTTTTTGTGAGGTTTCATACATAAAATCTTTTTGACAGAAAAAGGTCTACAGAACTAATAACTGTAACTGTATTTTTTTCCATCGCTTTACAGGTGTAAAAGTAAAAGCAGGGTAAGTTTTACCATGTATGAAGGACAAGAAGGGACATGCAGGGCAGAATTTTCAAGCTTTAGACTTGAAATGCCCTTTTAACAGCAAAAATTCCCAACCATATGTAAGCCATTACAGAACTCAGGAAAATGTTTACAATCAAGTGTCACAGTAGAAACATGTTTTCTATCAGAGATAAGGGAGAATAGGCCACGAACCAGGGCAGACCAAACATGTATCAGCCTCAGTTTAACTTTCTCAATATGTTTGCACAGTTCACAGGTCACAGCTATCCTGTCTCTAATAAAAGATAATGCAGTTCCACTGTCCCCGGATAAAGCACACTAGAGGCACCTTGCTTTTAGCTCTGGTGTATCTGTAAGTGCAAAAGTCAAGAATGAGAAAAGGACATGTTATGTTGTTCCTCAAAAAAAATTGTTCAGCCTATACGGTTTCACAGTATGATGCTGAATCATGACCAGTAAATGGATGCAGCTGATATAGTTCTCTATCTTTTACCCCTGTTATTCTAAGCAGTACTTCAAAATGCCAATCAAATGCTAACATGTTCCCATTAGCTTGATATGTGGTGTCCCTCTGGGCAATGTTTTAGGCCCCTTCATTTTTAAACAGATTATGGGTTTGCAAGTAGTTGATTACAAAAATAAGCTTGCGGCTGTTGTGAGAATGTGTGTAGGATGGAAAACACTTAGATTGCACATGCCGTGCAAAAGTGAAGTAGCAGAATAACTTTAAAATAAATATCCTATAGAGAAAATGCATTTATTTTAATAACTGCTATAAAATATAAATGGTTACCAAGAGTAGGCAACTGGTGTACTGAAATTTCAGCCACTAAAACAGAAAAAGGTGGAAAAAATTGTTTTTATATCTGATCTGATACTAACAAAAAAGCAGTATTCATGTCAAATGACCCTGGTTTAATTACATTACTCCATCTCACATACAAACAATGTCCAAAATGGTGAACTTGGAGTGAACTTGAGGTTGTCGTAATGGCCAAGGACCAATACTAACCTAGACTACTAACCAGCATTATATCAGTGTGGACTTTGGAGGCACATGTTGCTATCCTCTATAGAGCATGAACACATAATGGTGATGGCAGATGTTCAAGATAAAGCAAAATCTGATTCTCCTAAATTCTCCTTGCTGCATTACTCACCGATTGCAGTAAACAAAAGTATTACGAAAGCAACGGCTCACTCTCCAAAAAATCTTTAAACTGTCAGATGTCTGACAGATGGGTCCATTCAGTGTTTGTTCAGTAACACTCACTCTGAACGTTATAGTACTGTGTGTAGACAGCAACGTGGCTATAACGTCAGTTAAAACTAGAATTCGTGCATCTGTGAGAAATAGTGCAGAGGGAGGAAGGGCACATCCTCTTTCCCTGCCCATGCCTGAACCCCTCTGCTAGACTGGAAATCAGGTCAGTGCTGGACCCGAGAATCTCTGGTTGTGTTTCCATGTGGAGGGCAAAAATAGGCAGTGCAGTGAAGAATTAAAAAAAAACAACAGCCATGAAAGTAAGTCCTGAAACCATGTGATTTGTAGGGGTAGGTGATATTACTATAAAAGTAAAGAGTATAATACAGAAAAAAATAATAATATCTAAATATTTCTCAGTCTTTTTCAGCCTTTCATGCATTTATTCATGCATTTGCTATGAAATTGTTAAAAAAAAAAAGTGATTTTATCGTAAATCAGAGGAGCCATCATCTTGACCAAACAGCTATAGGCAATTCAATTGAATTTTTTTTTAATTAAAATGAATTAATTAATTATTTAATGATAATAATAATAATGATTAGTTAAAATAGTTGAGAAATGGGCTTTCACTAAATTGACAAATTGAGGAAAAAATGATATTTAATAATTTCCATTTATATGCATCAATATAACAATACATGGTGATAAACAACTATTTTAATACTATTTTAACATTCAGAGAAGTGAATATTTTTGAGTGACAACACAAATGACAAATTGTTTGAGCAGTTGGAACAGATTCACATTGTTAATAACAAATGTCCAGAGACAAGAAAGAATTGCAAAACCAGTCTAACATTTTTATCTGGACATTACCTTTCTTAATTAAAATCCATTAGGTTTCTTTCTTAATGTCCATAAAAAATTTATTTGAATCACTATTTAATTGTATATAGCAACACAAATCAATGCAAGTATATTGTGAATACCCAGTATCTCATCCAGTCCTAGTGATTCAAAGACTGAAGGTGGAAAAAACTCTGTAAGAGGCCTATTAGCCCTCTGTAGCACACTAGACTTTACAACACAGGAGAAGGAAATAAGGATAGTGCTTGAGAGCCATCAGCCAGATCCCTGATGGAATTCCCTGTCTCCACCCAACACAAACACGCACAGAAGCTAATGAACTTAGATATAACCATTTGGTTCTGCAGCGGCAGAGTGCTGCAGCTGTGTCCGGCATGCCATTCCCGGATACAGAGCGAACATTACACCATCACAGAGCATGTGGGCTGCTGTGTGTGCATCACTCCAGTTCCACTGAGCTATTTCAGGAGACCTTAGAGATATTTCTAACACACTCTCACTCTCGCACCCACACTCCTCAACAGCAGCATTGATACTGTCATGAAGGGGAGAAAAAAACAGGGTCAAAGATCAATGAGGAATCATTTGCTGACTGACAAGCATTTGAGATGCACGTTAATACCAGGTGTGAACAGCGATCTGTCTCGGCTGACCACTTGCAATCTGGTCACTGACATGGATCCTAATACCAGGTGTAAAAATACCATAAAAATACACACCCGCTCTTTAACGCACACTAAATCTTCTGTATTCTGTACACATGCTCAAATGTAAACACGGGCGTGTTTGTTCGCAGGTGAGAAAGTGAAAGGGTGGGGCGTTTTATAGATGACTTTGAGTGCTTAGAATTGGAGAATCTCATGAGTTCATCTCACAAGTATTTTTCATGATGTAAAAACATCACAGAAGGAGCAGGTCTGAGCAGATCCAAGCACATCAGCAATCCCAGATGCAGATAAACAAAACTGCATCATGTCAATGAACACCCATTTAAAACATATTGACATGCAGCGCATGCAATGACATGCAGCGCATGCTATATATATATATATCACCAGACAGAATGATGGCAATGTTTGCCTGGAACACCATACGCCAAACAAATAACAACTCCAAAGACATCAATTACATCAACTAGACATTAACCTGGATTACAGACCAAAAATACACACTTTCTCTTTCCAGTAATTATTTCTCCCTTAAGGCCAAAGTATACTTCATTTTCATACGTGTACACTAGTGTATTTGTCCAGTCGAATGCATAGCCTTTTTTCTAAGTATACTCCATTTGATAACATGCATTACATGTAGGCTGTCGATACTGTCATGCGCTCTATAAAGGTTTGTCTTAGTCGACTGTCAGATAAAAATGTCTTTGTACTCGTTTAAACAAATTCTGCAGGCATTGTTTGGGTAATTCAAATGCAGTTTACAGCTGGTATTAATACACCTCTATCAAATGGAAAGACAGGTGTGGTCATATTAGTGAACTTTTGGCTAAAATTTGCAGATAAAAAGGGTCCAGTGTCTATTGTCAATAGTGAAGTGATTTATGAAGAACAGCAGAAGTCACTTTCTGTGAATCTGTGTGACCAACCTGAATCCAAAAATCTGAGTGGACAAATATTTTACCTCCCACACAAAATTCCCGATCGCTTGGATCCCTTTTGAAATGAACAGATGATGCCTGCTAAAATGCATGTGATTTGATCACATATATTTTTTCGACTTGATCACAAAACATTCTGGACCATTTTTATACCTGAATTTAGCACACTTATGATCAGATGGCTTTCCAGATCAGAATCTAGAAATTTTAAGAACCTATTTTGTAAAACAATTGTCTGCACACAGAAAGTCAATGGAGTCCAACAAAAATACCTTTCTTTGCATTATACAGGTCTGAAACGATATAAGGAAGAATAAATGACTGAATTTTCATAATCCCTTTAAAACCAGGAGTAAACAGTCATGAGCCCCTTTCACACTGCAATTCCGGAAAATACACGGGTAATGTGTCCCGGCAATTGTTCCCGGGTCGCTAGATTTTGCCCCTTTCACACTGCCAGTGATTACCCGGAATATGTGCGTGCACACACAACCCGTAAAGGTCCCGTAAAGACATGTGACATCAGGGTGTGACGTGCAATGTACGAGTCGAAAACGCTAGGCATGTTAACTTTCACTTAAGCTGGTGAACGATCTCAGCTTCAGCGCGGAAAGTGAGGAACTACCTGATCTCTGCTTCGTTACAGTTTGCACATATTTTTTTCGTCGCAAACGTTGATCTGCCTTCAAAACACCCGTTAAAAGAGTTGCGCGATAACGCGCGTCATCACTATGACACACCCTTTACGCCATTAGTTCTGGCTTTTGTTCACACAGAGCTCGTTCCAGGACTGAACCCGGCAATGTTACTAGGTCCCCAAACCAGGATCAATCCCGGAATCAATCCAGGGACGTGTTTGCATGCGTTCACACAGAAGGCAACCCGGCAATGTTCTGGCAATTTTCAGGGTCCAACGTGCAGTGTGAAAGGGGCTACGGAAGAGTCTTGTTGGTACTGTGTGAAGATCAGTCCTCAGGGCAGACTGGGACAACTGGATTGGTTCAGTGTATGTTTGTGTGTGGGAGGAGCTGTTCACACTTTAACGCCTCTTCCTCAAGCTAGATGTCTGTCAGCAAGCTCTCCCACTCCCTGACAGCACAAAACTGAAGAGACACTCAGCTGTGCATCAGATCTGGTCATCTTTACCCATGAACACCGCACTATAGGTCAGAGTTCACAGGAACACAAATAATTACTGAAAGAGTTTAATCATTTTTTCAAGATCATGTATACTATTCCACTGCCATTTTCAAGATAAGTTAAAACAACTGGTTGTTAATGTCAAGAGCAGTGCTGGGAATAAGTTTGCTGAGTGCCAAAAGCTAATCTGCCAATGACGTTTACAACAACCTTACCATTTGACATGCAAGAAATACATCTATGTGGCAAAACCCACAACAAATTTCACTTCCTTTTGCATTTAAGGAGAAGTGTCAAATCTCAGCCTTATTCTCACAGAAAAAGAAGAACAATGATGTCATGTAAAGTACGAAACTGTCCCATAATGTTCCTGTAAAACTACGATTTTGTAACAGAATGAAGACCTACTGACAATGTGGTGTCAGAATCTGTCAGTTCATTTGCGTGAGAAAGAAAGAAAAAGAAAAGATTAAGAGAGGGAACACCAGGAGTGAACCGCAATATTCAATTTAAACCTCAAACTAGTCATTTAGCCTCTCCATAATCCTCGGGTCTGGTGCTAAGTCTGGTAATTACTCTTATTGGACACGGATAACTATCACAAGCGTTTTGCTGCATGCTTCCTCCAAGTGGAAAAGCAATCAGCAGACTGGCAAAACCAGAAGCAGGGCATGCTCATAAAGAAAAGTGGAGAGAGAGGGCAGGAATTACAGTGCACCAGCATTCATCGCTTGATCGTTGTGCAAACTGTCTTCTAATTTTCTCTTGAATGAGAACTGCCCCTGCCTTCACTCCCACCCATCCTGTTTCAGCTGACAAAGTTCACATGTACTGTTGTATAACCAACAATAACAGCTCATCACATATCAACCTTTGCCCGTCTAAGGTGAGAGACATGCGAAAAGGCAGAGCAGGTCATGAAACACATGAGAGACAGAGAGAGAGAGATAAGCTACAATAGAAACAGACAAAGAACAACACAAGAGTGTCGGCCGGCTTTTGGCAAAAAGCAAATACATCCGGCTAGAATGCAGTGCAGATCTCCAGCTGAACATACTCTAGTAGAGTGGATCTCTCTCAGCTAGTTTTGCTTCAGGAACCAGATTTTACAAGTGCCAACCAAACACAGTAGCTATATTTAATGCTTAATGCAGTCAGGGACAGGGTCATAGTTTCTTTGACCCTATGTAGTTTTGTTGATGTTTTTGAGGATGATGGCATCTCAAACAACCCTTCAGTATTGGTAATTAATACTCTCATTCAGCAAGAACGCAGTGACAGTAAAGATTTTTACATTTACATTACCTTATCAGAACACTGTGTTACCCAATTTTTGGGGTTTAAAACCAGCAGTGCTCCACTGCTCTAGAAACTGTATTCAACTACTTTAAGGGGCTGTTTACATGACAACGTTTTCAGCCAAAAACTGGAAACTTTTTATGTGTTTTGACTGTTCGTTTACACGACAACAGCATTTTGGGGACTGAAAACGCATATTTTTGAAAATGGGTTTCAAAGTGCAAGTTTTTGAAAATACCACCGTTATCGTTTCCGTGTAAACACCCAATACGGGAATCTTTGAAAACGGTGATGTCATGCACGTGCGTAGTACGTGTTAGGTATGTAGACATGCGCAGTACGTGTCGATTTTAAAGGCAAGCGTAAACAAAAATATACAACAATGGCAGAGTACATGGTACTGTTGTTGCTGCTCAAGAGTTTGCTAACGCTTCTTCAGCAAAGTGTGGATTTACTTCACCAATATTACAACAGCAGAGAGGCATCATATACAACATATAATTGTCACTTCCCTACAGGTACTGTTTACTAACAAGGTGACAGTGCCAACTACTGGCCTGGCATACGTAATAAAGCATTTTTGCCCGTTTTCACAGATATGTGTAAATGTGAATCATTGAAAACGTTGTTGTGTATACGTGATACTTTTCAAAAATGCAAGGGAAAAACTTTTCCGTTTTTGACTTCATTTTTGTCGTGTAAACATAGCCTAAATTGCATTTTCATGAGCTTTAACTCCAGACAGTACAGAATCTCCCCTTGGTTTAATACAATCCCGTCGACTTCTATTCAGAATCAACACCAATTCTGTCTCTCTGTCTTGTCTTATCTAATCAGTCACTGAATGCAACTCAAATGAACGCACTGACGCACAGAAACTGCTTTATCAAAGCAACTCACAAGAAAGTGCAAATATTTAATACTGACTCCATAAAATTCCTGTATCAACACAAAGACGGCTAGAGCCAGATATAAGGAATCCTATAGACTATCTAGTGCCAGTAAACTGTTTAGTAGAGTGGGTAAGTTTACTGTTCATACTAAAACACACACAGACAAGTGTTCTGGAGCCTTACTGGAAATCTGTCAATGCTCTGCATTTGAGTCTGGAACAGGTCATGGCAGGTCCTCTCTGTACGCTTCTTCCCTCTCTCTCTTGCTTTATGGGCCCCACCTGCCTAATGTAATGGAGCTTGTATGGGGGTTGCTGTTCTCCCTGTGCTTAGTGTTTCATTTTTCTGTCAGCTCCCCAACCCCCCCAACCATAACCAATGCTGCTTACCTGACAAATGAATACTGATGTGTATATATGGTAGCAGTGTTCTTTTCCATGAATGAATCAGGGTTTTTAATTATTTATTTCATTTACTGAAGTCTTCTTTTTTTTTTTTTTTGAAGCTTACAACTGATTTCCAGCCTATTGGTTATACAAACTATAGTGCAAACAAATAGCATCTGAGTATGGGCTATGAACCCTTTTTTAACCCTAACCCATACTATACAGTACATGTCTAATTAAGTGTGTGAAGTGTTAAGTGTTTAAAGTATTTTCTTATTGGAATTTTCAGTGTGAACATGCTACCTGCACTACTTAAACGACAAAGCAACAATGAATAGTGCATAATTAAGAAATTTTAAACACACCTAAATTTAAAACACTGAACAAGACATTTAATTTCCATTTACAATTAAATAAACTGGAACATTATATTTCTGAACAAACTGAATAATCCGGGACATAAAATTCATAAAGTAAAAAAAAAAAAAAAAAAAAAAAAACTGGGGAATGTTTGTTTTATGATCAACCAATTTAACTATTTTTTGAATTAGTTTGTGAACAAATCAATCTTTTTTACATTCTTTAAATCTGATGACTTCTCAGCCCCCTGTAGCATGATGGGATAGGGGAGTAATTGCCATGTTTAAGCAGTAAAGTGTTTTTTGGCAAGTAAAGTATTTTTGTTTCACAAATATTCAGCCATTCAACTACTTTTTGCATATTATGTTGGCCTAGTAGAGAAGCGGGGACTCACTTCTCGCCACCTACTGGCGGAAAGATGTAACATGCACAAAGAGTCACTGAACAAATCAGAACAAACCTTTTGTGAAAGAATTCAAATCACTGAGATGAAACAAATGTGCTTGTGTGTGTATTCTCGATTGGGACATGAACATACACTATTATGCACAGACTGCCAAAACACATGAGGAAAGCATCAGTCTTCCTGACCTCTACTCGACATCCAACTGTTTCCTTACAGCACGCAAGTCAAAAATAAACACCATATTTTTAAGCCAAGGCAAAAACAGACTTTCAATTTCTAATATAAGCCTAAATATGAGCCATGCATGGTTTAAAGACATCAAACGCGTTTAATTGTGTCTGTCACCGTGTGTGAACGCACCTCACTTCTCTAATAGCAGCTGTCAACATTAATAGCCACGGCTTGAAATACATATTCTATTCGCGTCCAGACCGACAGTGATACAGGTCGGGACACACACTGCGTCAAAAAAGCTAAGTTACACGTTACGATACAGAAATCCAAATCTAACACGGGATATCTGAAAGGCGAACATGAGCTTCATAACAGAAGCCCTTAACGATTGCTTTCTTGCGTGCTTATTCGGCAGAAACGTGCAAGGGGGGGAAAATGTTTTCAAGGTTAAGTACAAAAAACTGCTTTCTGTAAGAATGAAACTATTTAGACTCTGGCTTGTAAGTTAACCGAGCCAAATTCCCACGGAGTCTGCTGTATTGTTCTCAGAGAAAGCGACTTTTCCTGTTTGAAAACACAAAATTCTTGGGTACGTCTGGTGTACGTGGCGAGGAATTGAAATCGGTTTGACATTTCGATGCTCGCGCGCAACAAATAAAGTGCAATTCGAGCTTAAATACTGTAAACGTATACTTTATTTCGCTACATGGTGTGATGCTGCTGTAGTAGAACGTCTCAATCAGAATACAGAGGCAATCTCTGGTTCAGCCTCCTAAAAATTATGTTTTAGTTACCGCTGGGCTACTAAACATCCGCCGTTTGGAAACTCCCGGTTAAGTTTTCTCCCGCATCTCTACGACGCTATCATTCTTACATCTGCCACAAAATATAGCATGACTAAAATCGCCGCTGTCCTGCTTATCGAGCGTCTCCGCTGCAGCGAACAGGAGGGGGAGGAGGGTGGCAAAGTTGCCGCAGTTTGGAGTTGTGTCTAGGTGGCAAGAATCCAGCATTAAGCTCCCATTCCACTAAATTAGCCCCGCTTCGGGTTTCTCTTACCTTGAACAACGGGAGAAGAACGGTGACAATTTTTCGTTGGTAGCTCTCTGGAAGGGCTAACTACTCAGTCGCGTTTGACTTTTCGAGGATGAACAGAGCAGCTCTCAGCAGGGTCCTCGCTAGTTCCTTCTCTCAGCCCCGTCCCTTGCACCGCAAGATCAAACCATTACATTCCTTCTCGAGAACCAAACAATGAAAAAGGTGGGTTTTCCTTTGCCAAGAAAGACCCACCCCTAGAACGACTACTCCGCCTGTGACCGCAGAAAGAACGCCCTGCACGGCAAAACGGTCCCGCCCCGATTAGGGAAAGAGCGACGGGTCAGACAAGCGCTGAGCTCTAGAGGAAGCTTGAAGAATAACGGGAAACCCAGTTCACATGTAGAGCAGGACATTTTTTTTTTGCACAACAATTAATAAAGGTGTTAAAACATTAAACTTAAAAAATGTAAAAAAATCGATTAAAATTTATAGTTAAGGTAAAAATTTGTATAAAAAATTATGTAGCCTATAATTAATGTGACTTCATTGCAAAGTTGAGCAATAATCCATTCCACTGTCAGGCAATAAAAATAAGCATTAATAACAAAAGCATTTAAGTTTCGTGTAGCATACAAGTAGTTTATGTGGTTCTTAATTATTTAAACTTTTTTTTTTTCACTAAAAATTATAAATAATAATTACATGAATATAAACTCTGCAAACAATGGGGAGGGTTGGGGCATGGGGCCAATGAACCCACGCCGTAAAGACCTCTGTTGCTACAGAAATGAGAAGAAGTGACCTCTTTTGTGCTTTTGATGGTGGAGATGACCATGGATGACGGTGTTGGAACAAAGTAATTTGAAGGTCTGACCCCTGATGCATGGCAAGTTCCTCAATGGCAAATCATCAATTTGATTTGCTACCTGGAACATCCGTACATTATACCAAACCGGAAAAAATTGGCACAACTCCTGGGAGAATTTGATCGCTACCATCTTGACATCCTTTGCATTGGTGAGGCCCGTTGGATGGCCAGTGGTAAGTTGATAAATTATGATAAGACCTTCATATACTTCGGCCACGACCATGGCCTGTCCACGGTGTGGGGATTGTCCTGTCCCGCCGAGCCGCATCGTGCCTATTCTGTTGGCGACCTGTCTCAGACAGAATAATTTCCGTACAGCTGCAAGGCATACATGTGAAGCTGACCTTTGTTCAGGTCTATGCACCAACAGAAGATGCCTCCGAAGCAGATAAGGACTATTTCTATGATGACTTGCACTCAAGCAAGCATAGATATGGAACAGAAAGTTGTGGAGATGAAGTATAGGGACATGGATCGACAAGTAAAGCAAAGTTGCAGGTGTGACAAGCGTGAATGGGTTGATCAGAAAGCGACCGAGGCACAGGAAGCCGCAAATTTCGTTCATCATACGATCCCAGCCTCCTAAATCCTATACCCGATCTGCAAGTAAACCTAGACACGATCACAGCAGCCGAAACAAAAAATGCGATCTGGGCACTCAGGAATGCCAAGGCTACAGGCTTGGATGAGATCCTAAACTACTTAAATACGGTGGCCAGTGCCTTGTCGAAGCCCTAACAGATTTGCTCAATGCTTGCTGGGCAACCTCAGCAGTCCCCGAGGAATGGAAATGAGGTATAAACATCACGCTCCCAAAAAAAGGCGCTCTCTCCAAATGTGATAACTGGCGGAGTATTACCCTTCAATCAGTACCTGGAAAGGTATTTTCTATTGTCCTTCTAATCTGACAAGCTGTCGATGCTTGCCTTAGAGATTAAGAAGCAGGCTTCCGAAGTGACCGATCCTGCATTGAGCAGATTTATGTTCTGCGACAAGTGATTGAACAATCGCTGGAATACCAACAATGGATATCACTGAACTTTATTGACTTTGTCAAGGCCTTTGAATTAAGTGGTTTGTCTCTGTGATACAAGAATCCATCTCGATTTGTAGACATCTTTTGCAACCTTTACCGAGGCTCTCGATTCTGTGTATGGATGAAAGAAGGAATAACTGATTTGTTAGAGATTGAAACTGGCGTACAACAAGGTTGTGTGCTTTCACCAAAGTTATTCATCCTTGTCATCGACTTCGTTGCCCGTTAGTTGATTGATCAACTACATTGATTGGCTTAACTTTGGCATTTGTTGGTCTGTTTGTTGTTCTCTTGTTTGTATATGATTTTGTTATTATTTTGTTGTTATTGGCTTGACTATGGGTGCTCTATCTGGCCCTAGAAAATCAAGCGGCCAGCACAGGACTCCGAATTAATGGACAGAAGACCAAATTCATTCGCACTGGTTATGTAAACTCGAGAGTACTGATTACAACTGATGGGAAAAAAGTGGAGGAATTTGCAAACTTCACTTATCTTGGCAGTGTCGTCTCCTCAAATGGGGATGCAGAACAAGATGTCATCTGCCACATCGGCAAAGCATCTGCCATGTTCCAGCGACTTTTTGTACGTGAAGAAAACAAAAATAATGACTTTATTCAACAATTCGTCTCCTCTGCGTCTCTCCGCATCACCGTTTTGTTTTGGAGAATATCCGCTGACGCAAACTACGTACGCTCTTCTGTGTCTAAACGGAAGATGTGATGTTTTTGTTTAGAAAAAGTGTTACTTGTGTAGTGTGTGTTATTGTGTAGTGTGTGATGTTTTATTCAATTCAAAGTTTTAATGATGTTATGTTTTTTTTCATTTTGTAGTGTAAATACACAAATTAATATTAATGCTAAAATTTTCATATCCAACTTTACTGCAAACATATCGTAATATATGTGTTAAAATATATGTATATGTTTTATGTATATGTATTTATGTATAATTTGTGCTTGCAAAGAAAAGAAAATGTATTTGTTAGGCAACAGTGCAGTACAGGGCTAAAATAAACATATTTCCATAAACAGTATAGAATGGCATGATATTAGATGTCTCAATTAAACACTTTTACAAAAGTAGTGGTCAGAAATGGTTCAAGTGCTGCTGAAAAAGCAGCAGTCCAGTAGAATGTTGGCTTTATTTGGGATTCCTAAGCAGGATATGAACCAGCATCTGATTGCTGGTTTACAGCCTCAGCCCGCAAGCTACCACCAAATCACAAACACCCTTATAATTTTAACACCAACACTGTTTTAGGTTGCATTCTTTTTACTCTTCATTA
The DNA here is from genome assembly GCF_018340385.1 of Cyprinus carpio. Lineage (NCBI taxonomy): Eukaryota > Metazoa > Chordata > Actinopteri > Cypriniformes > Cyprinidae > Cyprinus > Cyprinus carpio. Next base: position 12,854,889 of record NC_056588.1, on the reverse strand, counting down.
GAGTAATTTCAAAGCAATGCATTGCGGTTTCTCATTAGAAAACCAACTTTTTTGGTAGATGTTAAGATGAGAGGAGTGACAGTGTTATTTTCAATGGTAACATTTATATCCTCTCCAAATGCAAACGGTCCTGTTTTTGGTCCAAAAAGCACGGAAAACATTTTCAACAATTCTGAGAGCAACAGTATGTTAGTGTGGTGGCCAAGTTTTATCTTAGTTCTGTAATTTACTATTTAAGTACTCGGTGAACTCAGTGAACCAGGCACATTTAGTATTATTATAACATGAAAAGTGTATAAAAAACAGTAAAAGCTGCCCACCATGGAAGGGCAAACAACTTCATCATGTAGTCCACAAACAGACTCTAAGCTGTCATGGCTGGAATTTATAGGTCCATGTACTGTAGCCTAAATGGACTGACAACTAAACTAATGAATAGGTTTGTTTCTTTATTTCTTTGTTTCTTTCATTTTGATTCTTTGAAATAAGATAAGAGTCACTCCAGTCATGTCAAATGTTTATGTATCAAGTCAGTAGACATCAATGAACCATGGCTCACTTCATTACAGTCCAAGCTTCATATATACTCTGTTCGTGGCAGTTAAAATGACTCTTTCTCCAGTGGCAGTGATCCTGAATAAGCACATGGCAGGAATAAAATTCTAAAAATAGCCTAGTGGCCTCAGAGTGGCTGAAGTGTGACCAGCCAATAGTTACACCTGCCGTAGTGAAGAATAATCTTCATCGACTTTGATTTGCCTGTTTTAGGAAAATTATGTTGTATTTTATTAGCCTCTTTGTCAAATAACAGCCTTTTATATCTATATTTTATTGAATATTGAATTTACTTGGGGAAGCCGTGGCCTAATAGTTAGAGAGTTTGACTCCTAACCCTAAGGTTGTGGGTTCAAGTCTCAGGCCTGCAATACCACGACTGAGGTGCCCTTGAGCAAGGCACCAAACTCCCAACTGCTTCCCAGGTGCCGCAGCATAAATGGCTGCCCACTGCTCCGGGTGTGTGTTCACGGTGTGTGTGTGTTCACTGCTGTGTGTGTGCACTTTGGATGGGTTAAATGCAGAGCACAAATTTTGAGTATGGGTCACCATACTTGGCCGTATGTCACTTCACTTTTCACTTTCATGTTGCAAGCATCAGACATTAGGTTCGCAGGGATGCCATATAGGATACAACAATACTCAGTGATGACTACTTCAGAAAGGTTTGAACTAAGTTTGAAATAAATTACTAGCAAAATATGTATCTATGAAGATAATATAGCAATATTTTCTATTGCTTTTTTCATCTGCACATCTGAACACCTTTATTTTTTGTTATGAGTTTGAATGTCAAGGAAAAAAGCACAAGTGGCTTTCAGATCTCTCACTCCTACACAAGCTGTCATTGGTTAAATCAAAACAAAGTCCTTCACTCTTTAATTACTTTCATATAAGGCCACTGCATGTCACAGCAGGAAAAGCTGTAGGTGGGGAGAACATCACAAGCTCACAATGTTTAGCGAAACAGTGAGCTAAATAAAATATGGGAAAATATGCTCTTATATAACATTCTAGACACTTTTTCATGACCACCCCAGTTATTTAGGTTATTGTCTTGCACAGAAGAATATACACAGTTAGTATGTTTTATGCTTTGTTTGCAAGGTGGAATTACTTTGTATAAATAAAATTAAAGATGTATGGATATCACAAACAAAATATATTTTCGTTCAGGTTTTTTTCTTTTTTTTTTTTTTTTTTTTTACATAATTGTGCATTCATTTGTATCCCAAAAAATCTGTTCGATCATTCTGATGTTAAATAATTGAAAAGAACAGCCTCAGTCATGTGAAATGCGTGCTACAAAAGCATGGCATGCTGGGACATGCCCAGGTATCAGTGTGTCACAACACGACAAGGAGGTTTTGAGTATTCTGTCTCTTTCTCTTGTGCTGGTATATTTTTCAGTCTCTCCCACATTCAAATGCGGGGTTGCAGATGCTAGGAGAAAAGATTTATATTGAGCAGAATATAATCATGCTTCATCTAATTTTTTTTTTTTTTTTTTTTTTTACTTAGGCACTTATACAAATAGTTTTATCTTTAGTGCAAGTTGTGAATAATCCTTAATACCTGAAAACTCGGAGAAGGCTCTAGGCGTATTAACACTCTCTGCTAATTAGAATCTAACGACTCTTTATGACTTTCTTTATTGTCAAAGGCGCAGTCCAGAGACATAAGCAAACCATGTTGTTATGTCATCTAACTAAGGGGATGAACAGTATGCAGTGAAAGGTGTTTCAGCTTCTTTTGGTATGTGGCTCAGTCTATCCTTTTGGGCTGCAGGCCAACATTCCTTATGGGTGCATTTGCCCCATCTCTTTCCCAGATTCCATCTGCAGGACCTGCCCTCTGTAAGGAATGATTGAAGTTTTAAGAAATTTTAAGAAATGCGATGAAAATGATGGTGTATTGCCCAGACAGAGTGCATTTTAAAAGTAATCACTCAAAAGTGACATAGTTCCTGAGTTATGTGGAATTCCAATTTTTATTGAGTAACTTGCATTAACTTTTTGAATCAAAATTGAATTTGAATTTGAAAAAATTACACTGTTGCCTTTTGTGAAGTTGCTCATAGCTGAAATGAACTTGTTTCATAATTGGTAAACTTTGCAACATTAACATTGAACTAAACTGAGCGTAACTGAATAATGACACTGTCTTCTGTAGAGTTGCTTTACATCTGAAGTTTTTATTTTACACTGTTTTTATTTTTTTATTATTAATGTGATGCTGCTTTGAAATAATCTGTACTATATAAAGTGTTACCTAAATAAATGTGACTTGCCATTTTAGACACACTATTTCCGGTTAAGTTTGTGAACAAAAATGGTTCTATACAAAACCACAGCAGAATAAACTTTATGCATCTCAGAGCAATGCGCAGTACTGGTTTCATTCCAGAATGAATCAGAGTTTTCGATCGATTCAATGAATGATTCAGTGACTCACTCATAAAGACAGTCACCAGCTTCCGGTGTAACAATGTAACCTGTGGTTGGACTATCAGCAGGGTTGAAACGGTGGCAGACAGATGTGAGTTATGATTATGAACTTTATAGGAAACAATGTCATTTAGAGAACTTTACATGCATACAGGCCTACATTTATTCAATAGGACAAAAATCCCTCACTTGCTGAAATGCCATAAAACTACATATAAGACACCCTTTTGTTATTCTGATTCTGTGCCACCAATGTGTAAAGTTCTTAACATTAAAAAAATAATAATAATAATTTCAGAGACTCTAAAAAACACAGTGAGAACGTTTCAAATAGATGGCTCATAGATAAGAGTGTGGAGTGTGTTTTTATTGTGCCCTGTGGTTTGTTCTGCTCCATCAGTATGTTTCTCATCTCTGTTGCAAGGAGTGCTACCCATTATAACAGCAGTTTGGTTAAAGACTATCGTTAACCTTAATCCAGGATTTAGCCTTTGGCTCCATCAGGAATAGGGCTGTGTGTTATTTGTTAAAGTTATCTATTAAAACTAAAGTAGCATTGCATGAGGCAACTCACTTTAACCATAAACTCAAGTATTTTTCCACCCATCTGTTTTTATTATATTTATGAGCTTCTTTAAACAAAGGAAAGTTGCATAATTTTGTGAATATGTTGTTGTCCTAGTCTTTTGCATGTCTCTTCATCTTCCAAATACTGGTTTATTCTGGATTGATCTCTGTCTTGTTGTGCCTGAAGGGGGAGTAGCTGCAGCTCTGCTGTGTATCTGATTTTCTGTTGTATAGCCATAGCTGAACTTTTTATGCTAATATTTGCCATAGTGTGTCGTAGTGTGTTCTTGCTTGTTTTACATGCACTCCACTTGTAGTATGAAATAGTCTTTTAAAAAATGGAATATTGTAACTGATGCCGTGGGCTCACCCTAGATGGGATCCTATAATTGGGAACATTTCGCTTTTTGGGTTTTATAATTTTTTAGGCTCAAAAATATAAATATCATACTAATTTAAAAAATATAACAAGGAGGCCTATACTAATGGCTTTCTACAGTCCTGGGGGAAACAAGAGAAACATTTGAAATCAGTGCAGAACTAAATACATGAGACAATATTGTTGATTCATTGGTGCCTCCATGTGGCCACTATGAGATCTATAAATTGAAAAGAGAGACAGAGATTAGAGACCTTAATTATTGGTGCGGTGGCCAATGCGTGATTGCATGCTTCTACTCTACTTAACCCTTTAACAGGCCCCTCAACTGATTTTTAAAGGCACAATTTGAGTTAAGACATCCTGTTATTTATTTATTTTTCAACGCATCTGGGTGCACTTTAAAATGCTTCATCATATTTACAGTCATCATTCAGGATATTGTGAAATAAACGTGTTTTGGGTAATTTGTCAAAACCAGGCATACTTCCTAAATTTAAAAAAAAGCTTTAGAAAAAAATAGAAAAACAGATGGAATCAACTACATGCCAAAAGTATTTTTTTTTTTAAACATGTGTGTATTTATAGCAAGTTAGTTTGATGTAAGATTGATTGATTCACTCATATTTGTGAAAATATATTTTGCTTTTAAGCATAAAACGTTTTTTAAATAATCATTTATTTAGTTCAGTAATCCGATTTATCTTTCATTTCAAACATTTAACAAATAACTTCTGTCAAATGCATTATAGTTTTTCTCAGTCACTTGTGTTGCGTTTCCCAAAAGCATCATCAGCCAGCTGTGGTCGCAAATAAACTCAGTTGATAAAGACGGAACTTCCTGGAAACGCACACTTTGTATGTTTCTCAAATCACCATTATCATCTGCAAACCAGTATGTGCATTTTTTCAAATTAAACAATATGTACAAACAGCACCACACAGTGGATTACCTGCAAAAGCCTGTAACTTGATCAAAATCCTTAGTTCCAGTGTTTCATGTTGTTAATGTAACAGTGTACTCTGCATTTCCTGATGTAAACTATGACTACGATTTTCAAGACATATAGATATATATACACACATACATACATTCATGTGAAAAAGTTAGAACACCCTATTGAATTCCATGGTTTTCTATATCAGGACATAATAATAATAATAAAAAAAAATTAGTCCTTGGTAGGTTTTAAAAATTGGAAAATAAAACCTCAGATGAACAACAACACATGACATATCACACCGTTTCATTATTTATGTAACAAAAATAAAGCCTAAATGGAAAAGCCATGTGTGACAAAGTTAGGACACTCTATGATTCAGTTGCCTGTAGATCCACTTTTAGCAGCAATAACTTTGTAAGCAATCATTTCCTGTATGACTTTATCAGTCTCTCATATCCTTCTGAAGGAATTTTGGCCCACGTTGCTGAGGTGCTCAGGACCTGTGGCTACAAAACAAGCCCAAAATCATCAGCCCTCCACCAGCATTTGTGACTTTTGGTATGAAGTGCTTGTGCTGATATGCTCTTTAAGTTTTCACCAAACATGGCACTGTGCATTATGGCCAAACATCTCCACTTTGGTTTCGTCTGTTCAAAGAGTGCTGTTCCAGAAGTCTTATAGTTTGTTCAGATGCAACTTTGCAAACCTAAGCTTTCTCGCCGTGTTCTTTTTAGAGAGAAGAGACTTTCTTCTGACAACCCTTACAAACATGCCATACTTGTCCCATATTTCTCTAACTGTACTGTCATGAACTTTATCATTTAACCTGTTAACTGAGGCCTGTAGAGTCTGCGGTGAAGTTCTTGGGGTGTCTGCCATTTCTCTGAGTGTTACACGGTCTGATCTTTGGGTGAATTTGCTGGGACATCCACTCCTGGGAGGATTGTTGTCTGTTTTGAATCACTTCCACTTAAACTTCCTCACTGTGGAATGATGGACTTCAGTTATTTGGAAATGCTCGTATTACTCTTCCCAGATTGATAGCAGCAACAACTGCTTCTCTAAGATCATTGCTGATATCTTTCCTCATTGTGTTAACACACCTGAAGGTTCTAGTCCAGCAAACTGCCAAAATGTTTGCTTTTATGGAGGTGCTCACACTAGCTGATGATCAGATAATCAAACTGGCATTTGATTAGCAGTGTCTGACCGTTACTTAACCTCTTTATTCCTATGTTAATAGTAAGGGTGTCCTAACTTTGTCACACATGGCTTTTCCATTTTGGCTTTGTTTTGGTTAAATAAATAATGACACGGTGCAATATGCCGTGTGTTGCTGTTCATCTGAGGTTTTATTTTCCAAAAGTTAGGACCAGAATCTTTTTTAATTATTATTATTTTTTTCATTACTATTAATATTCCCTGATACAGAAAACCATGGAAGTCAATAGGGTGTGCTTTCATTTTCACATGACTATATATATAAATATATATAATATATATATATATATATATATATATATATATATATACACAGTACAGGTCAAAAGTTTGGAAACATTACTATTTTTAATGTTTTTGAAAGAAGTTTCTTCTGCTCATCAAGGCCTGCATTTATTTGATCAAAAATACAGAAAATACAGTAATATTGTGAAATATTATTACAACTTAAAATAATAGTTTTCTATTTGAATATACTTTAAAAAAAAAAAATTTATTCCTGTGATGCAAAGCTGAATTTTCAGCATGATTACTCCAGCATTCAGTGTCACATGTAACATCCAGTCTATCAAATGATCATTTAGAAATCATTCTAATATTCTGATTTATTATGAGTGTTGGAAACAGTTCTGCTGTCTAATATATTTGATGAATAAAAGGTTAAAAAGAACTGCATAAAAAAAAAATTCTAATAATATATATTCTAATAATATATTTTCTTTACTATAACTTTTTATCAATTTAACACATCCTTGAAAGAAAAAAAAAGAAAATTACTGACCCCAAATTACTGACCAGTAGTGTATATTGTTATTACAAAATATTTATATTTTAAAAACATAGCTTCTTTTTTTTTTTTTTTTTTTTTTTTTTTTTTTTACTTTTTATTCATCAAAGTATCCTAAAAAAGTATCACATGTTCTGAAAAAATATTAAGCAGCAGAACTGTTTCCAACTTTGATAATGAATCATCATATTAGAATGATATTTTTAGTTTTTTTTGATAATGATCCTAAAAATTCAGCATTGCATAACAGAAATAAATGATAATTTAAAGTATAATAAATTTAAAAACAATTATTTTAAATTGTAATAATATATCACAATATTACAATTTTTTTCTTCTGTATTTTTGATCAAATAAATGCAGGCTTGATGAGCAGAAGAAACTTCTTTCAAAAACATAGTAATGTTTCCAAACTTTTGACCTGTACTGTATATATATATACTAAATTGAGGTCTCCATGGGGAGACAAGTTTATAAATCATACAGAATGTTTTGTGTGTGTGTGTGTGTGTGTGTGTGTGTGTGTGTGTGTGTGTGTGTGTGTGTGTGTGTGTGTGTTTTAGAGTGTGAAACTGCAGAAAGTTTTCTGTGAAGAGTAGGTTTAGGTGTAGGGTTGGTGTAGGGTGATATAATATATGGATTGTACAGTATAAAAACCATTGAGCCTATGGAAAGTCCCCACAACGATAGTAAACCAGTAAAGCACTGTGTGTATGTGTGTGTGTGTGTGTGTGTGTGTGTATATCTTTACAAAGTATATTTACTGTATAATGTAAAATGCAAGTGGATTACTATAATATGAAACATTACAGGAAGTATACAGTATTACAGTACAGTGTACAATTGTTACTAAGTGTGGCCCCCGTATTGCCTCTTCACCTGAGTATTGACTGTTTTGATTCGGACTTCAATTCCCATCAGCCTTCATTCTTAGGACTGATTGCGCTACACGCATTTAAGCACTGCTCACTCACACTCTCATTGCGAAGGGTTGATTTGCTATGGTGGTTATTTCTGAGCGTTCCTCTGTGCATTACCTTCTCTGTGTTTAAACCTGGACTGTATTCTCGTGTCTGATCTTTTCAGCCTGCCTCGACCCTCTTCCTGTTATAGTGATGCAAAGTCTGATTCATTTCTGCGAACCAGTTCTTTCAGGACAGATCGGCTCATTGAACCGATTCAAAAAGCAGATTCATTGGTTCCTGACGTCATTAAGCAATGACTCTATGCATTTCTTTTCTAACATCTCAGGGCAATGTTGTATCAATGAAAAATTCAAATAAGTCATATGTGTCAACAAATAAAGACACATTCAAAACACATTCAAATTTGCGTGAAAGCATATTGTTGATTATTACCATGTAATTCACTTAAGTAAATGTTGTTTGTGGTCACAGTTTCATTCGCGGATCCTTTATGTTTGTCAGATACGACTTGCCCAATATTGACTAGCCTACAACTTGGATAAGATTCCTAAAATTTCCACACCTACAGCACACATTACAGACATTGATGCACAAATGCGGATATGTTCTACATGTCTACAGTATAAAGAATGAATAAACCAGTCTTATAAATGCCTTGATTTCGCTTAACAAAATGTAATTTAATAAAAGAATTTTCGGTAATCCTCGGCAAACTTTGCCACCTCTCACCTGTTATCTGGACGGTGAATTCTCTACCTCTTCTGAATTGTTGCCTTTGTACTATATTTATGACTGTGATAATAAAGCTGCAGATGGATCTTCACTCCTCTGACTCATCTTTACAACAATGATAAAGATGTGCTAATAAAAACTTTGTTGTTGTTGTTGTTGTTGTTTGTCTGGGTGTGCCCATCAGAAGGTGAAGTAATTGTATTTCAAGCATAATGTTTAGAACTGACATTCGGGATAGAGTAGGTCTGTGAGTATATTGTGTGTTCAAACCATTAATGATGCATTGCATAGATGATGATAATTTCACTGGCCCTTGTGTGAGTCATTAAAGACCCATTAGAGCAGTGGTTTTCAAACCTCTCCATGAAGTACCCCCAGCTCTGCACAAAATGTGAGATTTGAGAACCACTGCATTAGAGGTCTAATTATCACATAATATCCGTTCTCTTTATTTGAAAGAGGACACGTCATACGAGTAATTATGGAGGTTTTTGCCATCAGCTATCTCCATTTGAAACTAAACTCTAACAGCAAAAAAATTAGTTTTTCAGAAATGTCATGTGGTGAACCCATTACTGCATGTTTTAACTTGATAATCTGCATGACATGACAAGGCTTGCCTTTCACATACCCAAATAACTGTGAACATATGTAAAACTTGTTTTTGGGTTCTCATCAGCAGATTGTACATATTCATTTAGAGATTTTTAGGTGCATCTCTGCTGTAGACATCATTTGCATGTTACAAGATCGACTATGAGTTATTGTTAAAGAGAACTGATATGCATATTTCATTCATCTCATTAAATAAACAGTAAATACAAGCAGAACCTTTTTCACCTTTATTCATCTGCCAGGTTTTTATTGAATACCTTGATCCAACATGCACTGTTTTTGCTGGAGGAAAAATAAGTGAGCTCAGTGACTGATTTCAACTTTGGGCTTCTATAAACAGACACAATTGAACCATTGGTCTCACAGTTTTGGAAATGTCATGTTCTGATTAAGAGAATCTTCAGAGATAAGCTACTCAGAAAATAGTTATATATATTCATGACAGGATTTCAAATGACAGTTTGCCTAAGTCAACAGTCAGCAGATAGCATACAAATGAAATTAAACACCATAGTTCCTTGATCCAAGAGGCAAAAGCACATAGGAGAAAGGATCTGCAGTCATCTCTTGCTGTGGTTAATGTCGATGTGCTGCATCCTCCATTAGGAAACCACTGAACAATAAAGGGATTCTGGGAATCTATAATTGTTTAGTCATTTCCAGGCCTGTACTTGATTTCAAAATAATAAGGGTGGGTCTTGTTCCTTTACGTTCAGAAGTGTTCAAATGTGTTTCACAGTCCACTGATCACAGGACATGGAAAAAGCATTTCCTGCACTTCCTGCGGATTGTCTTGATGGTTTAAGCACTTAAAATACATCACACTATTGGAAATATACTGACATACAGATGTGACAAAACAGCAACAAACAAATCAGGATAGACAACCTTAGAAACATAGCTTTGTGGAAATGAAAACTACAGTGTATTGAAGCATTTATAAAGCACATATGAATGCCTTATTCTGCATGACCATATTTTAGATCCCTTATCCTATCCTACACCTAAACTTAACAACTACCTTTCTAACCAACAATTCATGAGTTTATTGAGGCAAAAGTTGTTATTAATAGTTGGTTCAAATATTGTTGTTCATTTTTTTATTAGTTTTTTATGATTTGTTGTATGATGAGGTGGTGTTATGTGGTGTTTTTTTTTTTTTATTCATAGTGAATCCAAAGACTTGTCACAAAGTTCTCTGAGAAGAAAAAAAAAGAAAAAGAAAAAAAATAGGAAGTGACTACGGAGGTGTGACTATGTGTGAAAAGCTGAACTCTACAAGCGTGAACGCCCAGAGCGCAGTGCTGGACCATCACATTCACTGGAATTACAAGGTAGGTTAGAAAATAAACATAATTTTTTGCTCATTTAAAAGCTATTCACACTGTGTCTATGCTGCAAGTTAGTAACGCGACGAAGGAAAGCACATAACCGTTTGTTTATTCATGTGCAACAGACTAGATGATAGATAATTTTGGCGTTGCGCGCAGTATAGACCGCGTGTTATCTTTATAGTTATCTTCTGTATACACAAAACTTGTGTAAGATACAAACCAAGAGCAGCAGCATTATTGTTATGTAAAACTCAACAGTTTGTTGATGTTTCAGTATCGACTACAATATTTTTATGTCGTTTGTTCAGCTTGCGAAACATGTCGTTGACGTTGTAAGAAGACAAAAATCCCCACGGTTTGGTGAGGATGAAATATTGACACATGTAATACTGGAAAAGCCCACTGCATGGTTCATATGCAATAAAAATGTGTCATACAGTCCAATAATTAGAGTAACGCGGGGTTATTTGTAACACACGTGGTTTGAATATTTCCACACAGTATTTATTAGTTACCATATCAACATTATATACACACACACACACTACCGGTCAAAAGTTTGGGATCAGTAAGGCTTGTAATGTTTTTTAAAGAAGTCTCTTCTGCTCATCAAGGCTGCATTTATTTGATCAAAAATACAGAAAAAAAACTGTGATCTTGCAAAATGTTATTACAATATAAAATAATGCTTTCTATTTTAATATCCTTTAAAATATAATTTATTTCTGTGATGCAAAACTGAATTTCCATCAGCCATTACTACAGTCTTCAGTGTCACATGATCCTTAAGAAATCATTTTAATATGCTGATTTATTATTAGAATTATCAATGTTGGCATCAGTTGTGCTGCCAAATATTTTTTGGGAAACTGTGATTACTTTTTTCAGGATTTTTTGATGAATAAAAGTTAAAAAAGAACAGCATTCATTCAAAATAGAAATCTTTTCTAAAAATATAAACCTTTGCTATTACTTCTCAACAATTTAACACATACTTGCTGAATAAAAGTTTTAATTTCTTAAAAAAAAAAAGAATAAAAATTTAACATGACCCCAAAACTTTTGAATGGTAGTGTATATTGTTAGAAATATTTCTATTTTAAATAAATGCTCTTCTTTTTACTTTGTATTCATCAAAGAATCCCTGAATAAAAGTATCATAGGTTCCAAAAAAAAAAAAAAAAAAAAAAATGAAGCAGCACAACAGTTTCCAGCACTGATAATAAATCAGCATATTAGAATGATTTCTGAAGGATCATATGACACTGAAGACTGGAGTAATGATGCTGAAAATTCAGCTTTGCATCATAGGAAAAAATTAGATTTGAATATATATTAAAATAGAAAAAAGTTATTTTACATCATAATAATATTTGACAATATTACATATTTTCCCTGTATTTTTGTTCAAATAAATGCAGCCTTGATGAGCATAAGAAACTCCTGTAAAAAATATAAAAAATCATTCTGATCCCAAACTTTTGACCGGTAGTGTGTATATATATATATAAAATAAATGTGCGCCAAAATTAAAAAATCCTTTGAAGATATCGCTGAACATTTATTTTACCATAGTATAATTAAAATTCTGGCTTAACTAAATTTTTCATCTCAGTTTTTTTTTTTTTTTTTTTTTTTCATAGACAAATATGCTATTATTTTAAACTCCAATCTGTTATTTATCAGCTTTTAATGGTTTGATAACTAGCAGAAGACACTTACCAGTTTTAAATTCCAGTTGCGCAGATGGGACACGTTGTAACCATAGACTATAGGTTGTAACACTGCGTTACAATGTGCCATTCTATGATATTAGCGATGTAATTTACTTTAATTAATTTTAATGAGAAAACAATTTACTTTAATTAATTTTAATGAAAACACAAGAGAAACAGGTGAATAAAAGACTGACAGTCCATTTTTAATGTTTAGAAATTATTATTTCAAGACATGTAAAAATTTTTGCTCATTTACGTGGGTGGTTCCAAGGCATTGTTATTATTTTATTAACAAAATATTTTAGTTTGTTACAAAGTGCCCCTCAGATGTTACAATGTACCCCACCTACAGGGCATGTTGTCACATTTCACTTCCATGTTTAAAGAAAACAGTATACACTGTAATTATTAAACAAAGCTACATATTTATACTAAGTGTAAAATTACTGTGGATAAAAAAATATATATATATTCTGAACCCCATGTGGATGTACACAAACTGAGAAAGTCAAAAAGTGTTACTTTGTGCCCCACTCTACCCTAACTTATATGTACAAATGAACAGTTTATTATTATTAGTGTACTGCAAACATTGTGATGTAATGCAGATAAGCAATACTATATTGTGTGTGTTTATGGTTACAATTACGCATTTTTTTTTTTAATTTCTATTGTAATCAGTTATAGAGGAGACCAGGGCTAGTTGTCACAGGGGTTGTATATCGAATAACCACACTAAAAAAGCATATATTAAGGATAAATGTCTACTATATAATGTTGTCACCGTTTTATTGTTTGACATTGTATAATATATAAATTTTTATTTTTTACTGTTGCTGAAAAGCCACTGTTTACTGGCAGGTTCCATTGTGACAACTTACACATACTGTGTGACAATATGCTATGTAGTGCAGGATGCCTCCTTTGCATGCCACAAACGGGAAACATGGTCAGTGAAGTTCCTGATGTTCACAAGCTGATTTGAGGTCAAGACTTTAAGGTGTCTTATTGATAGTTTCTCCATTATTTCTGCATTATATATTGAAGAATAATAAACTGAATAACTTTTATTTTTTTTTATTCTGAACGAAAAGTAGGCTACTTGATAGTATCTGACATTGTAAGTCCTGCAAATCTACTGATAAGAAAAAACATTTTGATGCAATATGGTGTCTGTGGTTTTTTTTTTTTCATTAAAAACAAAAAGGCTTCACATACGTATTCATTTCCTGCTCTCAGCAAGAGATTGCAGATAAATATGCAATGACGAGAGGAAAACAAAAATGCTTTCCAGAACATGTAATCATGAGAAATAGTTGTTACCACTCTCAAAGCTGCCCTCCCACATTTCTGGTTAAAAAAAATACTTAAAAGTGACGTGTGCCATTTTTACTTATCCTATTTAAAATGCAGACTGCAGAGACAACTCTAAAGCCCAAAGTAGGCCTATATTTAAAGTTTTTACATGTATGCTACAGTGCATGTAATGGAAATATTGTCATTAGTATTGTACGTGTGCTGTGTGATCTGCACCAAAACCAAACGGATTGGAGCAAGTTCTTAATGTGGGCGGAGTATGCACAAAATTCCCTCCAGAAGCCTGCCACTGGCATGACACCCTTCAAATGTGTCCTAGGCAACCAACCGCCTCTGTTCTCAGTTTCTCAGTTTTTTAAAGTCTTCTGCAGTGTCTTGGGCATGACATGGTGTTCTAAAAGCATTTTTTTTCTCGTTCCACTGCTTGCATTTTTCCAGTGCAAAAAGGTGTTCTGTGTGAATGGCCTAAAAGAAAGCCATTTGAGGGGTGAAGGCGTAAACATCATGTTTTGTGAGAGTATCAAAACATTGTCCAACCAGTGTCTGAGTTTGGGGCAGGACTGTTCATTTGGCCAGCCAGTAGCAGTAGGGAGTTCAGGTGTTTGGGAAACCTGTTTGAAAACAGTTTCAAACAATTTCAGTTTCATGAAATGGAGCAGAAATTAAACACTTTACTTTTGGCGCAACACTTACCTTAAAACTAGTGTGTTTAATAAATTTTAACCATTATAAACAAACAGGGGAATAACTCCTCCTCCATTTTAGATGGCTACTTTAAAGTATATTGGAAGGAACCAAATTTAATTGTATATTGTCTTTTCAGTCATTTTTTGTTCTCAGATGCACAAGATGGTGACTCCTCCCACCGCATTGACTCCTCCCACCACTGGAAATAACAGTAATTTCAACCAATTCGTTGACTCAGAGTTTCGCTACACTCTCTTTCCTATATTCTACAGCCTGGTCTTTATCTTTGGGTTGCTGGCCAACTGCTACGCTCTTTATGTGCTGCACCGTATGCGAGAGTCTAAAGCTATGAATGAGATTCGAATCTACATGACCAACTTGACCATTGCAGACCTGCTGTTTGTGGTCGCTCTACCGTTCTGGATTGACTACTACAAGAATCATGGTAACTGGAAGAACTCAGATGCCCTCTGTCGTATCACAGGATCATTGTTCTTCATCAACACATACTGCTCTATTCTCTTCCTTACTATAATCAGCATTAACCGTTACTGGGCCGTTACCAAGCCGCTGGTGGCTGCTTCTTCTGACTGCTGGAAACGAGGAGCAATCGTCTCAGCACTCATCTGGGTCATTACTTTAGCAGCATCAGTTAAATCTCTCATTGATGATGGAATTCCGAAGAATACGGAGAATAACAACATTTCTCGCTGTTTTGAGGGTTATCAAAACGAGCCTGACTCTACAAAATATGCAATGGCCATCACGCACTTCATCATTATTAGCTTATTCTTTCTTCTTTTCTTGATGGTGATCATCTGCAACATCTCGATCGCTCGAGCTCTTCTGTCACAATCCATCAGTCAGCCTCGAGCCAGCACAGGAAAGCGTCCCGGTGGTACCAAGCGCAGAGCTTTGAGGATGCTGTGTGCTGTCATAGGCGTCTTTGTGGTCTGTTTCCTGCCCACCATGTGGTGCAGGGTCCCTGGGTGTTGTCAGTGCTGTACCTGAACAAAGATTGGAGTAAAGAAACACGGCAAAGCTTAAACGATGCTCACCAGATCACCCTCATGCTTATGGGGTTCAACTGCCTTCTGGACCCGCTGGTGTATTGTTTCGCCACCACAAAGTTCCGCATGTACATCCAGAATCATTTCACAAAGGTCAAGAATAAAAAACACTGCTCACGCAGCACATTAAGCACGATGATGTCACTGAAGATCAGAAATCAGAGTGAATTATGAATGTTGAAGGAAAAAATAAAAGGCTGAGAAATACTTGGTGTCGTCTTATTCTAATTAGAATCTTATTCAGCCAGTTTCAGATTTTAGCTGGATTTAATTTAGGTTCTTTTGGATTCTTAAAGGGATAGTTTCATCCAAAAATTTAAATACTGGCATCATTTACTTATCCTTCATGCCGTTCCAAACCTGTATGACTTTTCTTTCTCTCTTTTAAAGATATTTAAAAAAATTCCTAAAAAATGATGACAGAACTTTCATTTGATGTAATCAAATGATTGACATGATTTTCAGTTGATTGCTACTTTTGCAGACATTACATTCAAACGGGGGAGAATTTGAAACTCTTCAAATTATTCAACGCATATGATAAATGCTTTATATACTGAATTATTAAAGGGGTCATATGATGTTGTAAAAAGATTTTTTGGTGTAATGCAGTTTATGCAGTTTAAGTTTCAAAAAACACATTATTTTCCACATACCATACATTATTGTTTCTCCTCTGTGCCCCGCCTTTCTGAAACGCGTCTATTTTTACAAAGCTCATTGTTCTGAAAATATTTGGGTTGAACTGTTCCAGAACAGTGTTGTAAATACAACTAACCACTGATTTCTAGTTTTGTCCTCTTTGGGAAGGCCAAACAAAGTAGTTTTGCTCTCACAATGAAACACAGCGTCTCCACAATATGGCGGTGGCGGCAACAACGAGAATAAAAGTTACACTTTCTTTCTTTGCGTGAACATTTGGGCGGCGTTATGCAAATCTTCCCACATTGTGACATAGACATGTGGGGGCATGTTAGAATGGGCCGTTTTAGGAGGGCGTGGTTGGCTCTTAACTTTTAGAAAGAATATCTCTTTGGATTTGAGACTTTAGTCTTTGCAACTTTACAGATCTTCTTTATGCACCAAGAGCTTGTAACACTCCAAAGAGAAGGGAAAAGTTGAAATCGCATCATATGACCCCTTTAAGCTTTTTCAGCCTCATAATTGATTAAAATCTTTTTGTCTCTTAAAGAAATAATTCACCAAAAAAGGACAGTTCTGTCATCATTTACTCACCCTCATATTATTCTAAACATGCATGATTTTTATTCTTCTTCTGTGGAACACAAAATGTGATGACAAAATGTTTATTTTGGGGTGAACTATGCCTTTAAATGTTTGCACTTGTGTAGGTGGAATATCTGTATAGGTTAAGCAAACCTATTTTCTGTAAAATATGGTGTTCTATTCTCAGTAAGATGTGGTGTTAATTTTTTGTGTTAAGAATAATGAAAACATGATGTCATATCTGGAGACAGTCTACTCTAGTATAAGGATGAGAAGACATTTTTTTTTTTTTTTTTTTTTTTTTTTAGACATAATGCAGATGAAAGAAGCTACCCTTTCTTTTGTAATGGTTTGTTTTTCAGAATGGGGAACCTGAACTGCACACATCCACTAGAATTGTGGCTTAAAATACCCTGGTCTTGATCTAGAAAACAAAATGTTTTTTCCCCTTCTTTTGTACTGCTTAAGATAATTTTATCCATGACATTTTACAGTGTTGTGATATTATTTATTTAACAGTATGTGATACATTTTCTTCTCATATACTGTAAGTTGAAATCTGTTTTCTATATATGATTTACATTTAATGCTTTGCAAAACCTGACTTTTAAGAAAATACATGTTTAAATACCCATGAAATGTCTTGCCATTTTTTATTATTTAAAAAGGTGTCTATATAAGCTATGTGTTTTATGGTGGTCCTTTAGACAATTAGGTAACACTTTAGAATAAGGTTCCATTAGTTAAAGGGATACTCCACCCCAAAATGAACATTTTGTCATTAATCCCTTACCCCCATGTCGTTCCAAACCCCTCCGGGTCTCAAGGTCTCAAGCCTCCAGGTTTTCATTCAAAATATCTTAAATTGTGTTCCGAAGATGAACGGAGCTTTTATGGGTTTTTATGGGGGTAAGTGATTAATGACAAAATTTTCATTTTGGGGTGGAGTATCCCTTTAATGTTAGTTAATGTATTAATTAACATGAACAAACAATGAACAATACATTTATTACTGTATTTATTCATCTTTGTTAATGTTAGTTAATGAAAATAGTTATTCATTGTTAGTTCATGCTAATTCACAGTGCATTAATGTTAACAAGCACAACTTTTGATTTGAATAATGCATTATTAAATGTTGAAATTAATATGAACTAAGATTAATAATTGCTGTAGAAGGATTGTTCTTGCTTAGTTCACGTTAACTAAAGTAGTTAACTAACATTAACTAATGGAACCTTATTCTAAAGTGTTACTGACAATTATTCAGTGATGTTTTTTTTTTCACCTTTATTTCCTTGTGGCATTAATACATTTTAAAATAGCATGATGATTGTATGGCAGCTAGCTACTTCTGATGAATCTTTCTCAGTATAAACTTTCTGCATTAAGTAGGAAGTTTTGCAAGAAGGTGTTATGTACGCTTCTATTTTTAAAGCTGTGAATGTTCTCATTTATTTCACCCTCATGTTGTTGCAAACCTGTATAACTTTCTTCTGTGGAACATAAAGGAGATGTTATGCAGAAAGTTAGGGATTTGTTTTTTGTCCATTTAGTGAAAGTGAATGTTGACAAAATCACCCTTTAATGTTTTGATGAAAAGAAGAACAGATTGAGTGAAGGACAGCTGTGATGGAAAAACTCATTGTCTCAAATTCTGTCAACTGCAGATACTATTCTAGTACAGCAACTCTTTTTGCATTTGAATTAGGGCTGGGCGATTTTCCCGATTATTTCGAATTTAATGGTTTGCCACGTTTTTTTTTTTTTTTTTTTTTTTAGAAATCGAGGTATCGCGATTTTTAATAGAAATACTACAAAATGTTAGAATTAAACACTTTGACAATATCCCGGTGATAACAGTAAAGAGAAAACAACTATCCAACCGCATGTTTGCGCCCGTGATTAACCGCTCACGTGTGACGCGCTCTGTGGAGGGCCATAAATATAGCGCCAGGCGCTTTTGTTTTGACAAAGATGCGACGCGGCAGTGGAATAGGTAAAACATGCAAGAAGATGTGAGTGAACTTCTTTTAACTTGAGCGCAGTGTTTTTAGAATGGCGTTTCATGCACGAGACACTGCAATACACGCGAGCACAACAAACACATCCATGTTTACAGAAAAAATTTGGAAAAGCAGCGCAATCAAATAAAAACCTTTAAACAACTACTACTGTATGTCTGATATTTCATGTTTGTATCATAGTGACAGGCTGAAAGCTGCTGTTGTTTTTAAAGAACATTTATAGTTAATAAAAGTCTACTGGTGTTATACCTTCTGTCATTTTGATTATGAACTATACCACATTTTGCTATAAGTTTGATTGTATAATTGGTGTTAATAGTGTTAATAGTTTACGTCTTTTAATAATTTTCCCGAACATTTCTGCCGTATGCACATAAACTGACACTCAATACTGATAAGCTACTACTAAATATTGTAGAAACTTTTTGTAAAGTTGCTTTTGCAATGATTTGCATCGTAAAAAGCGCTATACAAATAAAACTTTAATTGAATTGAAACCTTGAATTATGAATTACCTTGACTGTTGAGATTTTCTAAAATAATTTTCCTCGTATTATTCCTGAACACAATATGTATAAGACAAGTTTGTACAAGATGTTGTTGTAGTTTATGCATCTTTTCTGCAAAGATATTTAACAAGTGATTTGCTTAACATACATTATGTTGACAACTTCATGTGTGCTGCACTTGGAATAGAATTTTCTTTAACTAGATGGTTAATAAAGAAAAAGTAACATATCATGCTGTAGTTACATTTTCAAGTTGACTAGTTAAAAATAAAAATAAAAATCGAGAATCAGTCAAACATTCTGGAAAAATCGAGATTTAATTTTTTTGCAAAATCCCCCAGCCCTGATTTAAATATAAAAACAATATATATATATATATATATAATATATATATATATATATATATATATATATATATATATATATATATATTATCAAATGGTCTTTGTTGTTTGCTCATAAGGCTTTGTATGTCATGTAAAGCTAAATCAGCACTGAAATGGCATAATAATAATAATAATAATAATAATAATAAAACATTGAACTGTGTGTTTTTGATTTTCTGCGCATTCAGCTGTATGTTTTTTTTCTTTAAAGACAAATATGATATTTTATTAATGGGTATTCTGCATTACAGTGCAATGCATATATGCAATAATAAGCAACTTTAGATTTCAGCAGTCATGCATGCTAGGTTTCAGTTTCATATCAACATGATGACTGATTTAAAAATGGATTAAAATAGTGATCAGGGTTAGTCTTATGTAGCCAGACAGTCCAAGTAGTATTAAAACATATACCTGAACTTTTATTAATATACTATTTATAAAATTACAATGATTTAACATCATGACTCCGTTAAATACAGTTTTAATGGGACAGTTCACCTCAAATTTACTCATGTCATTCCTGATCTGTTTGGTCTTTCCTCTGTGAAACACAAAAGAAAAGATACTCAGGGAAAAATGTGTCGTGTTTTTCCCCCCTTCTATAAATGAAAGTTGACCTACTTTTATTATATGTACACTGTACCATCTGCGGTACACTGTGTGTTTTTTGAGGGTTAACTTTGTGACATACAACAACAGCAAAACAGCTGGAGGGCATAAATTAAAAATGTGCTCTGTCATAAATTTTTTAGTTTGTTATTTCAGCTGTTATTTACTGTATCTAAGTTATCTGAGGTGAGGCTATTGTTATAGATGGAGAAATGATGTATTTCCTGTAGGTGTTAGTCTGTCTAGAGTGCTTTATGAATATGTATTCCCTATTATGCCCCAACTCACCATTTCCATTCCTGGAGAGAGACATTGAAAATAATTTAATTTATCTTTCGGTACTGGCTTTGTAGACTAAAATGGGGAAAACAATGATTTTTGTTTGGAAGTGTTTGCCAAATGCATAAATATGCTACTAGAAATGCTTTGTCAAAAATGTTTATCAGGAAGCATGTACTATAATTCAGTACAATAATAGAGTAGGTTTAATGGGTTTAAATCATCTTTAATGTTGAAAAAGTGTTTTTTTTTTCAACATTTTAAATTGAAGCTGTAAAATGAATTTCTCTAAAATTTCTTATTTATCATTAAAATGTTTAATTTTTCCTCAGATCACTAGTTAATGAAAATGTCACAATAAATTAGTCTATGAACATTGTCTTGAAGCGCCAGTGTGCACATTTTCTTTTCTTTTTCACAGTTTAAATCTAGACATACTGATTATTCTGAGGAATACGTGTTTGCATTATGTGTGTGTGTGTGTGTGTGTTTGTGTGTGCGTCTTGTGAGGGCTTAGTTAAACAGAAAATAATCAGGTGGATAACACAAACACAAACAAATATTAATAACCTTCTGTTAGCTGGGTTCTGTTACATAAGAAGTTTTAGCCAATGTTTATTATTTTTAATTGTAAAACGTCAAACAAATGCTCACTAAATATATATGTGAAATAAAGAACAATGTATAGAACGTCTATAAGCTTTGTTTATAAACATATTTACAACCAGCAGATATTTTACCATGCAATGGAAAGTAATAATAATAATAATAATAATAATAATAATAATAATAATAACTGAAAATTAATAATAATAGGATTTGTGTTAACTTCAAGATGATGTTTAACACAAATTTACTGACATTACAACAAAAATGTACTTACAGTTGACTAGCCTGAATTGTTTTTATTGATTAGTCTAAAGTATACACTTCTTTCAAAAATATTCATAAAAAAATATTCATCAAAAATATTCATCAAAGTGAGGTCAGGCACAAGACTGAGATCCGCCAAACCTACAGAAGAAAATCATCCTCCTGCAGATAGAGAGAAGGACCAGCAGAGAGCAGTGATTGGAATATGAAAAAGAGACAGGCAAGAAAAAGGAAAAAGCGCAGACAGAGAAAGCAAGGCAAATTATTTTTGCTTTTAAACCCCTCCAAACAGTTGAACAGAAAGTGCTTTTACTAAAAGACTTAATACAGCAGTCAATTTAGTTTTGTTTCCTTTGTCCCTAGGAAACCAATTAGTAAATTTAATTTCACTCAGATTTACTACGGTTTAACTTAGAGCGGAAATGTAGCATAGAGGAAACTAATAGAAGAGACCATTGATCTGATGCTAATAGGAAAATCTGCAACGATTGGGAGGGTTGTGTTTGGGGATTGCGCCAAAGAATGAGAGAGAGGGAATAATAAACCCCCCAAGTTTTGTTGTTCAAAGTAAATCTCTGATTTCCCACTGGGAGAGATAACAAAGTAATCGTATTCCACGCATTCACTTTGTGTGCAGCTCAGCAGTTTGCTCTTAAGGCCTGTTGTTGTCTTTTAACAGCTGCCATTTAATGAATAGCTAATCATAGCCAATGTGCTGCATTTCTGCTGTCATTGATCATCCATCATGAAATGACAAAACCACTACTTAACCAGTGTTGCCAACTAATTTTCAGGGGGAAGTTGCTAGTAAAGGGCAGATCGATTTGTTGCTGAAAAAGTTGCTAAAAATGATGTTGTGATGTCATTGCGTGATGCTTGTCATTGCATAAACCATGACACAAAACAGCGTTACACAAACGACGGATTACTCAAAATCTCAGCACAAATAAAAAATAAAGAAATAAAAACAACATAAAAAAATTGTAAATGCTATTTGTTCATAAAAATATTATAAACATTTAAATATTTTAATTTGTAAAAGTAAATTAAGTACAATTTTTTTATGATTGGATTTTTTTACAACATTGAATTAAATATTTTATCCTCAAACATTATAAAAGTCTTTACTGTCACTTTTAATCAAATTTGTGTTCTTGCTGAATTTAAGTATATAATTTCTAAAAAAAAAAAAAAAATGTATAGACACTGAATTCAATTTTTTTACCCATTTTTGTGTATGGATAATAAATATAATCATTGTTAATATAAAACTTTTAATTACATTGAACAAGCCAGAAAAAATAAATTAAAATACATAAATAATAAACGCAAAGTATTAAATCAATTTAGATTTTTTACAACATTGAATTATTGAACAGTTATACATTTTAAGTATTTTCTTATTAACTGTTTAAAACTGCACATTTCTAAACAATTATAGTTGTAAGCAGAGTACTGGTAGTTAGTGTGCTACACAAAAGTCTGTATAAAATAGGACACAATGTTACTGTTAATATGAAGGAACAATCCCTATTTATTTTTCACAGGTGTTTTGAAGGAACAATCCCTATTTATTTTTTTTAAGGTTACAGCTTAATGGATAACATCCTGGCAGAAAATTACTTGTCCCTTTTTAGTTTTAACACATATTTTTTCTAACAGTGTACCTAACTGAACAACAGTTATATATACAAGCTAATAACATGGTGTATCATAAATGTACATTTATTAGTGACCAATTGGGACTAGAAAACTAAATGCACATTTGAAGTTTTTTTTGTACTGTTAGGCATATTTTTCCAGCTCTCAATCCAAGTTGACTTTGTGTGCTGCTTGGTTGGCTAGCTGTTCAATGGTTTCCCCTCTTTTTGTGTTAATTAAGATGAAAATAGGTGCTTTTATTATCATTTGAGTCACTTTACAAAAGTTGCCAAAAACTTATTTAAAATAGACTAAATTTGTTGCTAGGGTGCTTTCAAAAAAAAAGTTGATAGGATAGTCTGAAAAAAAGTTGTTAAATCTAGCAACAAAATTGCTAAAATTGGCTACACTGCGATAAAATCCACCAATAGGTGGGCAGCAGCAGGCAGCAAATGGCATGCGTCTGTCTGTGTGTCAGGCCATACCACGGTTTTGGTACTGTGCGGGTCATGATGTCATAACCACGACACAGGAAGAGAGGCTGTGCAGATTGACGGTGGCAGAGTTTTCACTGGTAGTTTCTCTTCTGACACAGTCGACATTTCGTTCAGTGAGTTTGAGGACTATTGTTTGTTACAGGTGTTACAAGAGGTCATGATGGCACAGTTTAAACGGGCCCTGTCAGAGCCCCGCACGCCACAGTGTCCTGTGTCGTTTCTGTCTCTGGCATTAGACACGTCCCCCGCTCCCCGCAAAATAACAACTGCCACTGCGTGTCTCCGTTCATTTTTGCCACCCCCCTCCCCCTCGCACCCTGCCCTGGTCGTTCACTTAGTATGAGATGAGATGCCCACTCAATAGTGTTTTGATGGCGCTGCTTGTGTGGATTTCCTCCCCTGAGGGCAGAGGGAACGCCGCTGTTTATCATGAACGGGGGTTTTGCCAGTCTCATCAATCCATTTGTGGAAGCTGGCAAGCTGGGCACACATGGGGGAAATTGGATGTCAACTGTGTTTGTCACATTAATGGGAAACGTGTGATTGTGACAGACAGGAGCTCGTTGTGGCGCTTCACTGCTTCCCTCAGAGCCCTCCAGAGAGAAAGAGAGAGAGAGAAAGATAAAGACTGGGGGATCACGAGAGGGCTCTGAGAGAGAGGTTTAACAATACATTTATTTGAACATTTTTTTTTTTTTTTTTACATCTTCACAATTCAAAACAATATAACCATCAATCTAAATAATTTTTTTTACACTTATTTTATAAAACCAACCCCAATTTTCAAAACTTTCAGAAATTAAAACCAAGCTGATCATCATGTAACATATATAACACTTAATTAACACCATACTTCACAAAAACCCCATAAATTATTTTTGTTTAAACCTAATAATATGCAAATTCAACTTCTTTAGCGTCCCTGCTATTTTCACCTTATCAGGAATAGCAGGGGGGCTCTGAGAGAGACGGAGAGAGGAGATGAGAGAGACATAAAAATAGTGGGGAGAATATTAAAAATAGATTCAGTTTGAAGCTCCACATGTATTGTGTGGCTGCCACCACAAGGACTAATGAACTCTGAGTATTTTTAAAGAACTAAAACCAATGTAGTCTACAATATTTGGAGAAATATTTTGGGATTTTCATTTATCATTTTCATTTATTGTATTGGGTGTTGCTTTGGTGGTACATTGGTTGATAAATTGCTTGAAAAATAAAATAAAATAATAATAGTAAAAAATTAAATATATACCTACTTTTGAATTTCAGTTAATGAAAACTTTTTGTACCTGGATGGTGTAGTTGCTTTAATATTATAATGTGTTATTTATTTGGCTGATGAAAAAAACAACAATGAAAAATAATAGGCTTTATAAACATTAATAATAATAATAATAATAATAATAATAATAATAATAATTATAAATGATCAGAATGCACAGCTAACCTTTAATGTAAGTTATATATATATAATAATATAATGTGTTATTCATATGGCACTATCAACACTACTACTACTACTACTAATACTAATGCACTGCTGCATTTTAATGGCAGTTAATAGAGGAATGGTGTTGCATTCAGATGCAACATTTTCCCAGCAGGGACCACGCTAACCAGGCAAACCTTGACCTCGCGACTAAAACACTGAATTATATTTTAGATCACTCATCTTTCCTCTTCCCCTATTTTCTCTTTCTCTCCATTGCTCATTGATGCTTAATTGCTGCCCAAGTAAGGTAATTTTAGGCAATTAAGGTCTAATTGAAAAGCTTTGTAGAGGGAGCTGAGGGCTCAGAGATCTCTTAGCAACACACTGAATCACCTTAACAAGGGAAAAGATACACATACTGACACAGGAACACGTGCATACTGTTTAAGAAAACAAAAAAAAAAGGAAAAGATACACATACTGACACAGGAACACGTGCATACTGTTTAAGAAAACAAAAAAAAAGGCAGTACTGAAGATTAAAAAGTCATAAACCAGATCTACACCACAAAATTAGCTAAACAGAACTCGAGGACAAAGATGTTTGATGATGCTGGCTGACAGTAAGAATTGACTGATATGAAAATTACTTGTATTTACTGATGTATTTCATTGAAAATATATTCCATCTGAACCAGTTTCTGTCTATAATACTATAAAATGCTTTTAAAACTATTCAGCTAAGTGCAGTGCACCACAAGACATCAGGCCTCTAAGAAAGCAGTTCCTTTGGAGTAAAAGACAGTATTTTACAGTAGAAAGTCAATGTAAAAAGAATGATTTTGGGAGGATTTTGAAGTATTTGTTTTCA